>NC_054467.1:237697558-237997725 GCF_017639515.1 Carcharodon carcharias | reverse complement strand
CCAAGCTCATGACCTCTACCACCTAAAAGGACAAGGACAACAGATGCAGGGAGTACTAGCACCTGTAAGCTCCCCTCCAAGTCACACACAATTCGGACTTGGACACATATCGTCATTCCCTCACTGTCGCTAAGTCAAAGTCCTAGAAATCACTAACGAACAGCACTGTGAGAGTGCCTGTGAAGTGAATATGCACTTATCCAATGATTAACTATTGTAATAGTCTGACTACACAACATAGTTTATCAAAGTTTTCTTGGGTTGGGATGGAGAATATTTTTGTCGAAACTCTTCAAGGTAAAGTTTCCTCCTATACTTTGTGTTGCTTCCTCAATATCTTCACATGTAGAACCCTGCCAGTAAATAAAATTCTTTAACTTTCCTAGCTAATTTTCCTCTGGAGAGTTTCAGTAGATGAAAGCTCATATTTCAACAATTCCACTTATCTCTATATCTTCACACAGCTGTAGTTCAAATTGAATTCCCTTGGCTGAAGTCATTAGTTCAATTTTGCAAACCCAACAAACTCTGTTTGTGAAACTTTGAGTGCCAGCTTTGTACAGTGTAGAATCACAAGAAAGCTGTTGAAAGGCTGGCTACATACACTATATTTATTTTCCATTTCATATGGCCAATCACATCTGTGCAAAACAGGCAAATGGAGATGGGAATAGGACAGAGATTCAGGGATTCATATTGTCAGGCTTTCAACTATTTTATGCAGCACATTGTCTTTCATCTGGCATTTTACAATTGCTCGCTAGAAGAGCTACAATCCTTTAAGTGTTTCAATCCAGGTGGATGGGTCTAGGCCATTACCCTGAGGGACTCCTGCAGTGATGTCCTGAGACTGAGGTGACTGACCTCCAACAACAACAACCATCTTCCTTTATGCTAGGTATGACTCCTTCCAGTGGAGAGTTTTCCTCCGATTCCCATTGACTCCAACTTTGCTAGAGCTCCACCACACTCGATCAATGTCCGTCACCCTCACCTCATCTCTTGAGTTCAGCTCTTCTGTCCATGTTTGGGCTAAGGCTATAATGAGGTCAGGAGCTGAGTGACCCTGGCAGAACTCAAACTGAGCTTTAGTGAGCAAGTTATTGCTGAGTAGGTGCCACTTGATAGCACTGTTGATGATCACTTTACTGATGACTATTAGTAGACTGATGGGGCAGTAATTGGCCAGGTTGAATTTGTCCTGCTTTTGTGTGCAGGACATACCTGGGCAATTTTCCACATAGCCGGGTAGGTGCCAGTGTTGTAGCTATACTGGTACAGCTTGGCTAGGGGCATGACAAGTTCTGGAGCACAAGTCTTCAGTACTATTATCAGAATATTGCCAGGGCCCGTAGCCTTTGCAGTATCCATGGCCTTCATGGTGAAGCACTTCCTGATATTTGTCCTAGAACTAGCCTTTGCTAGTTGAGCCCTGCTCCTGTAATTTAATTTTCCAGTTTATCTTACAATATACAGCCCCCACTATTTCAAATAATCATCTTTGAAACAGACAGTCCCTCATATTACCATTTGCATTAACACTAATTACAAAGATGTCTTTTCTAACTGCTTGGTTTATTTCAAGCAGAAGAGCAATGCTTATTCACTTGGTTGCATCTTATGCAGGAAATACCCCACATTAAGGGCAGATCAAAGCAAAGAACTCTTTTACCTTTCTGTTTGCCCTGCATATCATCATGCTTTTTTCTGCCTTTAAGAGGGATGTGTACAATTGGAAGGTTTGTGCACATTGATTAATAACTCGCTTTGAGCTGCATAAACTCTCCTTCTGTGGCAGACAACTCCAGGAATTGGTCTTGAACCTCGGACCTTCCAACTCAGAGGCAGAAGTGCTGCCAATTGAGCCAGTCGGGCTCTCCTGTTTGCAGTGAATGCCTACAGATTGTTAGCTATAATCAGTTGCCTAGATCTGAAAGGTATATATAAAGACTTCTTCTACCAGGGTTATTTCTGTCACATTTCTTCCAACCATGACTTTTATATCTGGAAGTGCTCAAAATAAGTTACAATACAAAGCAAACTGTTCCTAAATCAAGAATACTACAGGAAAGCACTTTGATCCCTTAAATAAAACAACAACAATGTATAATTAAATAGCATCATTAACATCATAAAACATCACAAGGGTCTTCACAGGAACATTATCAACCAAATTTGTGACCTTCCTTTTATTCATTAATGGGATGTGGGCATTGCTGGCTAGGCCAGCATTTATTGCCCATCCCTAAATGCCCTTGAAAAGATTGTGGTGTCACCTTCCTTAACCACTGGAGTCCATGTGGTATAGGAGTCCAGTGCTGTTAGGGAGTTCCATGACTTTGACCCAGCAATAATGAAGGAATGGCAATATATTTCCAAGTCAGGATGGTGAGTAGTTTGGAGGGGAACTTACAGATAGTGGTGTTCCCATGTACCTGCTGGTAGTGGTGATGAGTTTGGAAGGTGCTGTCTAAGGAGTCTTGGTGAATCACTGCAGTGCATCTTGTAGATGGTACACACTGCTGTCACTGAGTATTGTTGGTGGAGGGAGTGAATATTTGTGGATGGGGTGCCAATTAAGTAGGCTGTTTTGTCCTAGATGACATCAAGCTTCTTGAGTGTTTTGGGAACTGCAATCATTCAGGCAAGTGGAGAGTATTCCATCACACCCCTGACTCATGCCTTGTATTGGTGAACAGGATTTGGGGAGTCAGGAGGTTTGTTACCTGTTGTACGATTCTTAGCCCCTGGCCTGCTCTTGTAGCCATAGTATTTATATGGCTAGTCCAGTTCGGCTTCTGGTCAATGGTAACCCCCAGGATGTTGATAGTGGGGGATTCAGTGATGGTAATGCCATTGAACATCAAGGGGCGATGGTGGATTCTCTCTTGTTGGAGATGGTCATTGCCTGACACTTGTGTGGTGTGAATGTTACTTTCCAATTGTCAGCCCAAGCCTGGATATTGTCCAGGTCTTACTGCCTTTGGACATGGACTGCTTCAGTACCTGAGGAGGTGCGAATGGTCCTGAACATTGTGCAATCATCAGCGAACATACCCACTTATGACCTTATGATGAAGGAAGGTCATTGATGAAGCAGCTGAAGATGGTTGGGCCTAGGACCAGAACCCTGAGGAGCTCCTGCCGTGATGTCCTGAAGCTGAGATGATTGACCCGCAACAACCACAACCATCTTCCTTTGTGCTAGGCATGACTACAACCAGTGGAAAGTTTCCCCCCTGATTCCCATTGATTGCAGTTTTGCTAGGGCTCCTTGATGGCACACTCGATCAAATGCTGCCTTGATGTCAAGGTCAATCACTCTCATCTCAAGCCTTCCAAGGCGAGATTGGGATAAGTGATGAAAATATTGGCCTTAGATATAGGCTTTAAGGAGTGCCTTAAAAGGAGGTAGACAAGTAGGTTTAGGAGGGAAATTCCAGAAATTAGAGCCTTGACAGCTGAAGGCATGGCCACCAATGGTGGAGCAATTAAAATCAGGGATACATAAGTGTCCAGAATTAGTAGAGTGTAGTTATCTCATTAGGACTGAAGAAGATCACAGAGATCAAGAAAGGCAAGGCCCCGGAAATGTTTGGAAACAACGATGAGAATTTTAATCAGGCAATGCTTAACCGGGGCCAGTGTAGGTTAGTGACACAGGGATGATTGGCAAATGAGGTTTGGTGCAGTTGAGGACATTGGCAGCAGATTTTTGGATGATCTCAAGTTTATGAAAGGTAAAATGAGGAAAGCTGGCCAGGAGTACATTGGAGCTTTCAAGTTTCGAGGTAACAAAGGCATGGCTGAGGGTTTCAGCAGCAGATAAGTTGAGGCTGGGTGGATTCAGATGAATACATTTGTTGAATCAATGCTATTTATAATTTTTGGGTGATTTTTGTCCTAAATTGTTAAATCACAGGTTTGACCCCCAATATCTTTCCCTACTCAGACAGCAGCATGGTGACCCATACCTGAATAGTCCATAACCCATCCCAGCTAACATTCGGGCAGTTATTGATGTACTATCAACATAATCAGGGACTGCAGATGAACATTTCTTCTGAGTGCTGTTTTAGCAGAGGTTTTAACTTGTCTGAGTTGACACAGTGGACAGAAGAATGTTATAGGACTGCATTACTACAATTGCGAGCAGTAATTTCTTGGCTACAGTGACATCCTCTACAGCTGTAAGTCTTCCTACATTGTACAAATACACCATTCCTCTATATGCAATTACCCCTGTACCCTCGGTCAATGTGTAAGATTGAGTAGGTGGCAAGATCACTTTCTCCATGAGCTCTGTAACTGGACTAGGCAGGACTGCCAGATGCCGTAGAGCTGCTACAGCACTTGCCTTACCAACAGCAATATATTTATTGGGGATTCAAAGCTCCAGGGTGAGGGTTGAAGCTGCACAAGTGGTGCAGCAGTAGCTGAGTCCAGAAGTTCATATGCTTTATCCTTTTTTTGTAATTCTTCACAGTATTACTTTGACAAGTCTTATCAATGTTGTTCCAATTGGCAATGTTTTTGTGTCTGTCCTACCAGCGTGATTTTGTCTTTCAATCAATGTTTTTTTTGTCAGCCTTGCCCATGATATTTGTCCAGCCAGATGTCATTTTGGCTACCATTTCAATGTTATTTTCTTTGTTTGGTCAATATTATTATCAATCTACCCATGTTACACTGTCCCACCTATCCTAGGGTTTCTCGACCTGGGGAAAACAGCCCCCTCTGGGGTTTCGTAAGATGGCTTCAAGAGATCAGCCAAAAATAATTATTTTTGTAAGTGGAAAGTCCTATCTTTGAGACCCAGAATTGATTACACCAAGACTTTGTCTCTGCCCAAGTATAAGAGCCCTTTTTTTCTCTCAATGATCTTTCTACAATCACCAGAAATAAACAGTCACTTTTGAGTACAGGACGTGATATTGCTGAAAAGAGAGTCATGTTGGTGAAGATTTTCATCTTGTACTCATCAGGACAAACACAAAAATGCCAAAATTCAAATGATCACCGATGGGAGGGTATTGGTTACTGAATGGTATGTCTGAATGAAGTCTCCATAGTTCCTCCTAGTTCCGTAGGTTAACTGTAAGTCTTTATTAGCTACTAGAACTACTTACACATGTATGGAAAAGGATACAAGCTAGGAGCTGTCTTCATGCTTACGTCTATACATGTCTCTGCTCAACACTACTCTGACCCTGCGTCTGGGTCATGTGCCTTCTTACATCACTGTATGGGCAGTGCTGTACTTAGTCCCACATTAACACTATACATGTGCCAGACCCTTATACTACAATCACAACAATGTATACTACAGGACAAAAGAGCTTGGCCTAAATAGCCAAGTGGTTATGGTACTGGGCTTGTAATCCCAAGATCAAGAGTTCAAATCTCACAATGGCAAACAATGTAACTTCATCTGAATAGGTAACAGATGGAAATATGTTTGTACTCAAAAGAGTTACAGGACAAAAGGGTGCTGATTCGTTAGCAATTTGACTTTGATTGGCTGAGACATTGCCATGGAGAAAATAACAGATAACAATAGTCTCCCACATGTCCATCCTTGGCCTGCTACATTGTTCCAGCGAGCTCAACGCAAACTGGAGGAACAGCACCTCATTTTCTGACTAGGCACTTTACAGCCTTCCGGACTTAATATTGAGTTCAACAATTTTAAATCATGAACTCTCTCCTCCATCCCAGCTTCTTTCTGATCCCCCTTTTTCCAATAATTTATATATATTTTTATTTTCCCACCTATTTCCATTATTTTTAAATGTATTTCCATCCATTGTTTTATCTCTACCTTTTAGCCATTTTCGATCCCTTCCTCCCACCTCACCCTCACTAGGGCTATCTGTACCTTGCTCATCCTGCTTTCTACCCTTAATGTCAGCTATTAGCACATATCTTAGCAAATGTCACCACCATCAACATCTCTTTGTCCTTTTGTCTATGACATTTTTGGCAATCTCCACCTATCACTGGCCCCCTATCCAGCTCTACTTGTCCCACAGCACCCCCCACCTTAAACCAGCTTATATTTCACCTCTCTTCTATTTTTCCTTAGTTCTGTTGAAGAGTCATGCAGACTCGAAACATTCATTGCATTCCTCTCTGCAGATGCTGTCAGACCTGCTGAGTTTTTCCAGGTATTTTTATTTTTGTTTTTGTTTAAGATTTCTTTACTCCTGTACTCAAACTCCATGCAATGAAACCCAATATCATGTTTGCTTTCATAATTGCTTGCTGTACTTGCATGTTAACTTGAACAAGATCACCCAAATCCCTCTGAACACCAATATTTAATATTTCTCACCAATTAAAAATATTCAGTTTTTCAATTCTTCCTATTGAAGTGAAAAACCTTGCATTTACCCACATTATACTCCACTTGCCACCTTCTTGCCCGTTCACCTAACCTATTTATATCCCTTTGCAGGCTCTTTGTATCCTCCTCGCAGCTTACTTTCCGACCTGAATTTGCTCATCAGCAAACTTGAATAGTTCACACTTGGTTTCCTCATGTGATTCATTAATATAGATTGTAAATAGCTGAAGCCCTGTACTGATCCTTGACAGTACTGTTAACAGCCTGCCAACTTGAAAGAAAGGATGGGAATTCTAAAACTGAGGTGTGTCTTGACTGGCAGCCAACGTAGGTCAGCAAACATAAAGGTGATGGGTGAACAGGCAGTTGCCATTCGATGTGGGGAAGTATGATCTCATCCACTTAGATCAAAGACAGACAAATCATTGGCCCAAATTTTCACCGAGTCAGAAGGTCTCTGCGTTCTAGCCAAAATGGAGCCAAAGCCCCAATTCCAGAAGTTCTGCACACTCGCCAAATCTTCCACCCACTGAAGAGCCCCAGCACCTGGGGAGTGTATGAGGATGTAGGTGTTGTGGGAGCTGCCTGGGTACCTTGCACAGACTTGTAGAATCAGCATCCTGTGATCACACACTATCTGCACGTTCATGGAGTGGAAGCTCTTCCTGTTGACAAAGGCACCCGGCTCACCTGCTGGTGTCTTGATAGCCACATATGTGCAGTCTATTGCACCCTGGGCGTGGGGAAAGCCAGCAATGGCCGCAAAGCCTCTGGCTCACTGTGTCTGTCTGGCCTGGTCGCAGCAGAAGTGGATGAAGGTCAATGCCCATCTGAACAGAGCGTCTGGAACATACTTGACACGGTATGGACAGCTGATTGGGAGACAGTGCAAAGATCACCCACTGAGCCCTGGAAGGAGCCAGAGTCACAGGAGTTGGGGGCAGCTGTGACCTTCAGAGCCACTGGCATGGGGTGTTAGGGGAGTTCTCAGGGCCAATCACCTGACAGATAGAGTGGACTGTCTCCCTTGTCAGATGGAGCCTCCTTCAGCATTGCACCTCAGTCATATTGAGGTAGCTGCTTCGCTGCCTGTATACTCTGGTAGCAGGATAGTGGCATCTTCTGCGGCCCTTTCCACCTTGGACTACCTCTTGGCCTTGCGCCCCTAGTGCCTGTGCCTGACCTCTCAAAGGTGGCTCCCCTGAAGGCTGATTGTGCACTCTCGGCCTCCTCCTCCTTCTAGCCCTCCCATCCTCCTCAGAGGAGCTGCCTCCAGTGGACATGTCAGGTCCCATACCCAGGTTAAGGGGAGGCCTTTGGAAAGCTGCAGGCCCGCTAAAGATTCCTGACTGCAGAGTGCTGACATGAAGGCTCAAGGTACACAGAAAGCTGCTGGAATGCTTTCTGAACTACTGCAGATCACACAGACAAGTTTAAAATACTTTCCCCAATAAATACTCCACACAGCAGATTGACCACCCCTCTGAGCCCTCTTATCCCGCCTGTGGATGAGGTTCATAGAAAATTCTCTTACCCGCCTGCCCGTTGCGCCCGTGCGCCGACCCGAAGATCGCACAGGCGCCTAGAAATTGCCGCTGATTGAAGATTATGGGGCCTTAACTGGCCTGTTAATTAATGGCGGGCGCGCATTGGATTTCATTGCACGCGCACCCAGCGAAATATCGTGATGGCGCTCAGTGGCGTTGAGACGCTCGCCCAACGTCACTGCACGTCATTTTACGCGCAGACGTGTGGGGCCCGCCCTCCAACTCGATAACCGTCCCAAAAAATTGGTGCCCAGAATCGCATACAATGTTCCAGCTGAGGCCTAACCACAGGCTTATACATGTTTAACATGATTTATTCCTTCTTTTATATTCGCAACTATTTACAAAGCTAAATTTCTCATATGCTTTCTTAAGCAGCGTATCAAATTGCTCTGCTACCCTCGAGGCTTTGTGTACAGGCAACCCCAGGTCTCGCTGTTCTTTGTTCTCCAAGTGCTGGCCAAAGGCATGAACTGAAAATTAGAGCCTGACCATTCAGAAGAGTATTCAGGATGAAAAATTTTCACACAAGTCACCCTAGAGATACAGATTAGGAAATTATCATCAAACTGCATTGAAAGCTAAGCATTGCAGAAGCAAGTGACAGCACTTTGCACTGCATTATTTTTTAATATAGTCCTCCACTGGATGTATTCTGTTCTCTAGCAACATGAAATGTTACCCAACCATTAGCTCAGCGTTACCTATGTTTATTTCTCAACAGCTACTTCTTATTGACTTATCCTGAACAAGGCATTTAAAGGGGTAATGTCACTAGATGTACAGCCTGCTTCCCCTTTTTGCCAAAGTCCACAAGACGTAGACGCAGGAGTAGGCCATTCAGCCCATCGAGTCTGCTCTGCCATTCAACGAGATCATGGCTGATCTGATAATCCTCAACTCCACTTTCCTGCCTTTTCCCCATAACCCTTGATTCCCTTATTGATTAAAAATATGTCTATCTCAGCCTTGAATATACTTAATGAGCCAACCTCTACAGTCCTCTGCAGTGAAGAATTCCACAGACTATCTACCCTCTGAGGGAAGAAATTCCTCCTCATCTCTGTCTTAAACGGGCGACCCCTTACTCTGATATTATGCTCTCTGATCCTAGACTCTCCCACAAGGGGAAACAACCTCTCAGCATCTACCTTGTCAAGCCCCCTGAGAATCTTATATGTTTCATTAAGGTCGCCCCTCATTCTGCTAAACTCCAATTAGTACAGGCCCCACCTACTCAACCTCTCCTCATAAGAAAATCCCTCTATGTCTGCGGTCAACTGAGTGAACCTTCTCTGCACTGCTTCCAATGCCAGTATATCTTTCCTTAGATAAGGGAACCAAAATTGTGCACAATATTCTAGGTGGGGGTGGGGTGGGGCAGGAAAACGGAGTTAAAGCCACAATCAGATCAACCATGATCTGACTGAATGGCGAAAGAGGCTTAAGGGGCGAATGGCCTACTCTTATTCCTATTTTTTTATGATCTTCTGATCTTATACCTCCAGCTATTCACTTATGTCAGGCACATCACCCAAACAGTGCAACACAATCACTGACATCTTCTCTCTTGCAGGATGAGGTGGCACACAATAGAAGGAAACAGAGACAAGGTTGCTGGCATCACCTGAACCCTACATAGGAGATGGTTCTCTGAATCTTCATGCTGGCTGTGACAGGGCCTGTGGCATTCAAAGTCACTGAAAACATTGAGCATGATGATATGGTCCTACCTTCTGCCAACATCAACTTCCAGCTCACCCTCATCCTGACTTCTGGCATAATGAGCAAGCTGCTGATGGTTTGACCTTGGATCTCTTGCTTTCCATTCCAACTTCCTTCCTTCACACCAACCTCCCCGTTCTGAGTTCCTGCTTTCAGACAGCAAGGTCCACCACCTGCCCAGCTACAAGATCCCAGGGGGAGGAAAAAGAGCAACAGCATAGCACTGATGAAGGGGCCCCATAACTTGATCTGACACTTGCAGCCATCAGCTCGGACATGTACCTTGGAGGTAAGCATAGAGTAGGGATCGCCACATGATAGAAACATAGAAACATAGAAACTAGGAGCAGAAGTAGGCCATTTGGCCCTTCGAGCCTGCTCCGTCATTCATTATGATCATGGCTGATCATCCAACTCAATAGCCTGCTCCTGCCTTCTCCCCATACCCTTTGATCCCTTTTGCCCCAAGAGCTATATCTAACTCCTTCTTGAAAACATACAATGTTTTAGTCTCAACTACTTTCTGTGGTAATGAGTTCCACAGGCTCACCACTCTCTGTGTGAAGAAATTTCTCCTCATCTCAGTCCTAAATGGAGTACCCCATGTCCTCAGACTGTGACACTTGGTTCTGGACTCCCCCACCATTGGGAACATCCTTCCTGCATCTACCCTATCTAGTCCTGTTAGAATTTTATAGGTTTCTATGAGATCCCCCCTCATTCTTCTGAACTCCAGCAAATATAATCCTAATCGACTCAATTTCTCCTCATATGTCAGCCCCGCCATCCCAGGAATCAGTCATGTAAACCTTCGCTGCACTCCCTCTATAGCAAGAACATCCTTCCTCAGATAAGGAGACCAAAACTGCACACAATATTCCAGGTGAGGTCTCACCAAGGCCCTGTACAATTGCAGCAAGACTTCCCTGTTCCTGTACTTGAATCCTCTTGCTATGAAGGCCAACATACCATTTGCTTTCTTTACCACCTGCTGCACCTGCATGCTTACCTTCAGCGACTGGTGTACGAGGACACCCAGGTCTCGTTGCACATTCCTCTCTTTCTATTTATAGCCATTCAGATAATAATCTGTCTTCCTGTTTTTGCTACCAAAGTGGATAACCTCACTTTATCCTCATTATCCTGCATCTGTCATGCATTTGCCCACCCACTCAGCTTGTCCAAATCACACTAAAGCATCGCTGCATCCTCCTCACAGCTCACCCTCCCACCCAGCTTTGTGTCATCTGCAAATTTGGAGATATTACATTTAATTCCCTCACCTAAATCATTATTATATATTGTGAATAACTGGGGTCCCAGCACCGATCCCTGTGCCAGGAATGAAAGGTCAGCTGCCAGACTAGAGGGAAAGGATGGTTTATTTGCCAGCTCACCGGAGGGCGAGGAGACCGACAAGTACTGTAGCAGAAGGCTCAAATGAGGATCTTGATGAGACAGCATACAGGGAGAGTGCTAAATGGGCATGCATACCAAGATACCTGGTCTGCCAGATAGCCCCCCCGTCATTAGAGGAGTCTGGCTTCAACTTGCCAGAGGATATGGGGCAGAGCTCTGCAGCTCTGCTCCATTATCCTGTCATGCTACAGGCCCAGAGGCACTGGCTGTCCCCATACCTGTTGCAGCCTTTGTGTGCACTTGTCACCTACTCCTCTGTCATCCCTGGGAGGATGAAGCAACACTCTGGAAAATACAGAAATCCAGCACAACACCTCCAAAAACACCAAAAACACTTCAGAGTAACTATACTTCCAAAGATTCTTTGGAAAAGTTCCAAAACTTTAACAACTGCAATCATGATGCCCGGCTCTTTGAATAACACAACTGCAGGGCCCATTTGGCTGCTTCAAGCTTCTTTCTTCAAGAGTGGACAATGGGGGTATTGTCATGTCCTGCGCTGTCCAAATTTCGGATCCTAGCATTATAGCACAGGATTGGGCGATGTGACGTCAGGATTGTGCCAATTCAGTGCATAGGAACTCCACTCCTAATGAGTCACACTGTTCTATTCAGCACAAACATTTACCAAGCTTTTTTTTAGACACAGTTCTTTTGATTCTAATTTTATCAGTGCCTGCATACCAATTAATCAGACAAAATCATCCCCTCACTAATGACATCAGAATGCTCCACATACCTATTTGTGCATTAAGTTGCTTTGAATGAATATTTAAGATGACAATGCTTGAGCTCATTAAATACATTTTGTCAAATGTGCATGTGTGGGCTTTTTTTCCATGTCAAGTCAGTTATTTGGAGATTGCCAATTATCATTTCATTTCCATCAATAAAGACAAGCATCAGGAGTATTTCAAAATAGATCTTAGTGCAGAAATACTGCCTGAAAATCCATTGACGCACGGGCAAGTTGTTACCTTTCCTTCTGAATAACAGTCGGTTAATTTCAGTATGTAGTTCTTCAATGTACATGAAGGGTGACCTAAGGCTTGAGGCATGAGCTATGCCTGTTTACAGTGCAGACGATGAATGGCAGCAAGAGCGGTTAGACTGAATTATTCTAGCCTCCCTGGAAACTCTGACTTTCAATTTAGGCAATTTTTCGCCCAATATAAAACAATGGGTGGAATCAT
Organism: Carcharodon carcharias; assembly: GCF_017639515.1. Taxonomy (NCBI): domain Eukaryota; kingdom Metazoa; phylum Chordata; class Chondrichthyes; order Lamniformes; family Lamnidae; genus Carcharodon; species Carcharodon carcharias. Next base: position 237,985,495 of record NC_054467.1, on the reverse strand, counting down.
GGTGATTAGATGAGGAGGTGATAGCACAGTGGTAATGCTACTGGACCAGTAATCCAGGGGCTCAGGCTAAAGTGCTGGGGTTTCAAATCCCACCATGGCAGCTGGTGGAGTTTAAATACAATTAATAAATCTGCAATTAAAAGCTAATCTCAGTAATGGTAAGCATGAAACTATTGTTGTAAAAGCACATCTGGTTCACTAATACACCTTAGAGTTGGAAATCTGCCATCCTTGTCTGGTCTACATGACTCATAGACATTTACAGCATAACAGGAGGCCATTCAGCCCATTATGTCCATGCTGGTCAACAAAGATCTGACTACACTAATCCCACTTTCCAGCGCTTGGCCCATGGAGGCTATGGCAACACAAGAGAATATCTAAATACTTCTTAAATGTTACGAGAATTTCTGACTCAACCATCCTTTCAGGCAGTGAGTTCCAAACTCCCACTGCCTTCTGGGTGAAAAGCTTTCTCCTCAACTCCCCTCTTAGCCATCTACCTCTTACCTTTAGTCTATTGGCCCCTCTACTAATGGAAAAAGTGCCTTCCTATGTACCTCTATCAGGTCCCCTCTCAACCTTCACTGCTCCAAGGAAAACAACCCCAGCCTATCCAATCTTTCCTCATAGCTCAGACCCTCCAGCCCAGGCAGCGCCCTGGTGAATCTCCTCTGCACCCTCTCCAGTAAAATCACATCCTTCCTATAATGTGGTGACCAGAACAGCATGCAGTTCTCCAGTTGTGGCCTAACCAGGCTTTTATACAGCTCCAGCATAATCTCCCTGCTCTTGGATCCTATACCTCGGCTAATAAAGGCAAGTATCCCACATGCCTTATTAGCCACCTTACCTACCTGCCTTGCTACCTTCAGGGATCTGTGGAAATGCACACCAAGTCCCTCTGATCTTCAGTACTTTCCAGGGTCCTACCATTAATAGTGTAATCCCTTGCCTTGTTAGCCCTCCCCAAGTGCATTACCTCATACTTTTCTGGGTGACTAGGCCTACAGCAATGTGGTTGGCTCTTAGTTGCCCTCTGAAATAGCCTAGTAAGCAAGTTGTATCAAACTGCTACAGAAAGGTTGATAAGGAATGAAACTGGATGGACCACCCTGCATTGATCTAGGCACTGGAAATGACAACAACAAACCCAGCCTTGTTGACCCTGAAAAGTCCTCCTTACTAATATCTGGGGGCTTGTGCCAAAATTGGGAAAGCTGTCTCACAGACTAGTCAAGCAACAGCCTGACATAGTCATCCTCACGGAATCACACTTTACAGACAATGTCCCAGATACTACCATCACCATCCCTGGCATGTCTGGCCACCTACAGGACAGATCCAGCAGAGCTGGTGGCACGATGGTATACAGTCAGGAGGGAGTTGCCCTGGGAGTTCCCAACATTAACTCCCTCAGCTAATGAACGCCACTTGGAGGAAACACTGAGGGTAGCAAGGGCACAGAATGTACTCTGGGTGGGGGACTTAAATGTCCATCACCATGAGTGGCTCGGTAGCAACACGACTGACCGAACTGGCCAAGTCCTGAGGACACAGTTGTTGACTGGGTCTGTGGCAGGTGGTGAGAGAACCAGCAAAACCCATTTGACCTCATCCTCACAAATCTACCTGTTGCAGATGTGTCTGTCCATGACACAGTGCTCATAGAAGTGACCACTGCAGTCCTTGTGGAGGCAAAGTGCCATTGACGATACCCTCCATCATCTTGTGTGGTACTACCACCTTGCTAAATGGGATAGATTTTGAATGGGGGAGGTGGTAGCATAGTATATTATCACTAGACTAGTATTCCAGAAGACCCAGAGTAATTCTTTGGGGACCCAGGGTCAAATCCCACCATGGCAGACGGTGAAATTGGAATTCAATAAAAATCTGGAATTAGAAGTCTGATGATGGCCATGAAACTATTGCTGATTGTTGTAAAAACCCATTTGGTTCACTTATGGGTTTACTTTAGGGAAGGAAATCTGCTGCCCTTGCCTGATCTGGCCTACATGTGACTCCAGAACCACAGCAATGTGGTTGACTCTTAAAAGCCCTCTGAACAAGGGCATTTAGGGCCAGCACCACCAACATCCCATAAATGAATAAAAAAAATCTCTCAACTCAAGACTGGGCATCTATGAGGTGCTGTGGGCCATCAGCAGCAGCAGAATTGTACTCAACCACAATCTGTAACTTCATGACCAAGCATATCCCCCACTCTACCATTACCATCAAGCCAGGGATCAACCCTGGTTCAATGAAGAGTGCAGAGGGCATGCCAGGAGCAGCACCAGGCATACCTAAAATTGAGGTGCCAACCTGGTGAAGCAACAACACAGGACTACTTGCATGCCCAACAACAGAAGCAGCATGCAATTGACAGAGCTAAGTGATCCAACAACCAATGGATCAGATTTAAGCTCCGCAGTCCTGCCATATCTAGTTGTGAATGGTGGTGGACAACTGAACAAATCACTGGAGGAGGAGGCTCCACAAATTTCCCATTGTCAATGATCGGGGATCCCAACATATCCATGCATTTGCAACAACCTTGATCCAGAAGTGCCGAGTGGATGATCCATCTCGGCCTCCTCCTGAGGTCCCCAGCATCACAGATGCCAGTGTTCAGCCAATTCAATTCACTCCATGTGATATCAAGAAATAGCTGGTAGCACCAGATACTGCAAAGGCTATATTCTAGGCTGCAAAGGCTATCAGACAATATTCTGGCAATTGTACTGAAGGTTTGTGTTCCAGGGCTAGCCAAGCTCCTGGACAAGCTTTTCCAGTACAGGTTCAACACTGGCATTTACTTGACAGTGTGGAAAATTGCCCAGGTTTGTCCTGTACACAAAAAGAAGGGCAAATCCATCCTGGCCAATTACAAGTCCATCATCCTTTTTTTTAATTCATTCATGGGATGTTGTGCTGTTAGTAAGTGAGTACCAGGACTGGACCCAGTGACAGTGAAGGAATGGCGACATAGTTCCAAGACAGGATGGTATGTAGTTGGAGGGGAACTTCCAGGCGGTGGTGTTCCCATCTATCTGCTTCCATTGTCCTTCTAGATGGCAGCGGTTGTGGGTTTGGAAGGTGCTGTCGAAGGAGCCTTGGTGAGTTCCTGCAGTGCATCTTGTAGATGGTACACACTGCTGTTACCGTTCATCATTGGTGGAGGGAGTGAATGTTTATGGATGTGGTGCCAATCAAGTGGGCTGCTTTGTCCTGGATGGTGTCAAGCATCTTCAGTGTTGTGGGAGTTGCACTCATCCAGACAAGTAGGGAGCATTCCATCACACTCCTGACGTGCCTTGTAGATGGTGTACAGGCTTTGAGGGGTCAGAAGGTGAGTTATGCACAGCAGGATCCCTAGCCTCTGACCTGCTCTTGTAGACACAGTATTTATATGGCTAGTCCAGTTCATTTTCTGGTCAGTAGCAACCCCAAGGATGCTGATAGTGGGGGATTCGGTGATGGCAATGCCATTGAATGTCAAGGGGGCGATAGTTAGATTCTCTCTTGTTGGAGATTGAATTGCCTGACAGTTGTATGGCGTGAATATTACCTGCTTCTTGTCAGCCCAAGTCTGGATATTGTCCAGTTCTTGCTGTATTTGGACAAGGACTGCTTCAGTATCTGAGGAGTCGTGAATGGTGCTGAACATTGTGCAATCATCAGCAAATATCCCCACTTCTGATCTTATAATGGAAGGAAGGTCATTGATGAAGCAGCTGAAGACGGTTGGCCCAAGGACACTGCCCTGAGGAACTCCTGCAGTGATGTCCTGGAGCTGAGATGACTGACCTCCAACAGCCACAACTATCTTCCTTTGTGCTGGGTATGGCTCCAACCAGTGGATAGTTTTCCCTTTGATTCCCATTGACTCCAGTTTTGCTAGGGTTCCTTGATGCTACACTTGGTCAAATGCTGCCTTGATGTCAAGGACCGTCACTTTCACCTCACCTTGGGAGTTCAGTCTGTGAGTAACTGCTTTCAACTATCAGTAAAAGTGATGGAAAATGTTATTAACAGTGCTATCAAGCGGCACTTGCTTAGGAATAATGTGCCCATTGATACACAGTTTGGGTTCTGCCAGGACCACTCAGCTCCTATCCTCATTACAGCCTTGGTTCAAACATGGCTAAAAGATCTGAACTCCAGAGGTGAGGTGAGAGTGACCGCCCTTGACAGCAAGGCAGCTTTTTACTGAGCATTGCTTAAAGGAGCCCTAGCAAAACTGCAGTCATACGAACATACAAAATAGGAGCAGAAGAAGGTCATTTGGCCCCTCGAGACTGCTCTTCCATTCATTAGGATCATGGCTGATCTGTTGGTGCTCAAATTCCACATTCTCATCAACCCCCGATAACCTCTGATTCCCTTGCCTAACAAGAATCTATCCACTCCACCTTAAAAATATTCAATAACCCCATCTCCACCACCTTTGGAGGCAGAGTTCCCAAGTTATACAAATCTCTGAGAGAAAAATTTCTCCTCATCTCTTTTCGAAAAGGGTGACCCCTAATTTTAAAACAGTTCCCCCTAGTTCCGGACTCATCCACAAGAAGAAACACCCTTTCCACATCCACCTTGTCAATACTGTTCAGGACCTTATATACTTCAGACAAGTCACCCCTCAGTCCTCTAAACTTCAGTGGAAACAAGCCCAGTTTGTCTGACGTTTCCTCATGAGACAACCCGCTCATTCCAGGTATCAATCTAGTAAACCTCCCCTAAACCACTTCCATCGTCCTTCCTTAAATAAGGAAGCCAAAACTGCACACAGTATTCGAGATGTGGTCTCACCAAGGCCTTGTATAACTGAAGCATAACATTTTTAATTTTATGCTCAATTCCTCTCATAATAAAGGATAGCATTCCATTAGCCTTCCTAATTGCTTGCTGTACTAACTTTTTGTGTCTCCTGTACTAGTTAATGGGAATCAGGGGGAAAAGGGAAGATGTTTGTAGTTGTTGGAGGTCAATCATCTCAGTCCCAGGACATTGCTGCAACAGTTCCAGATTCCAGAGCAGCAGATGCATGGGAAAACCATCTACAAGATCAGCTCCAAGCTACACACCATCCTGACTTGGAACTATGTCGCTGTTCCTTCACTGTTGCTGTGCCAAAATGCTAGAAGTCTCTTCCTTGAACTCCCTGATTCAAGAAGGCAGCTCACCAACACATTCTCAAGAGCAATTAAGGATGGGTAATAAAATGGGTAACAGCATCATGCAAATCTGTAAAAGAATTTTTAAAAATCTTGTACTGTCCTCCAAGGCATGTTTCGCAGTAAGGTGGGCATTTAATAAGGTAGGAGGGCAGTGGGTGTACACCCCGTGGATGGCCTTCTCACCTTGCTGCCAATTGAGGCCCTTAAGTGGTTAATTAATGCTTGCATGGGGTTAATACCATCAGCAGCCACCGCCTCCCTAGTGGAGCTGCTGAGTACAGAACAGCTGCCAGCCTCTGATTGGCAGATTCTCGGTGGGTGGGACTTCCAACCACGGGGTCCTTGATCCAGGGGAAGGCTCACCACTGGCTTGTTAAGTGCCTGAGTGGGTCAAGTTGTGGCAGACCTTCCCTAAAAAAGGAGACACGGCGTTCTCATTGGCTCTCTAGCCAGCAGCCAGTCTCCTCTAAGAGATCCCACCCTACTTTGGTGCCTGAGGTTAATTTGAGTAAAGGGATTTGATTGTGTCTGCCTTCAACTAGAGTAACTAGTGCAACAACGGCCTCAAAACAGAATCAGAAGCCTTCCCATCCCATTCACAACAGTGTCCGTTTTAAAAGGGACCCATAGGGCTGGATGTTAAAAGTAGGCCCCTTTTAATATGCAAATTGGGATCCTTTGATATAAGTAGGATCCAGATTGTCATTTTTGGTATTAACCTATGACACTCTGATCCTGCGGCCTAAATTTTCCGGTATCACCAGAGATCATTGCAGTCGGGACAGTAAATTTGATGGACCAGCAAAAGGCCCGGGAACTGAAAAAAATCCCACCCTCAGAATTGAAATGCACTGCCTGAGAGTGTGGTGGAGGCAGATTCAATCATAGCTTCCAAAAGAGAATTGGATCGTTACCTGAAGAGAAAATATTTGCAGGGCGATGGGGAGAGGGCAGGGGGATGGGACTAGCTGTGTTGCTCTCAAAGAGAGCCAGCATAAACACAGGCCAGCAGCTAGGTGGACACCATTCCATGATGCTGTGAGCCAGTCGTTGAGCTTTGATCAGCTCCCTTGATGGAAGGGGTGTGGCTTGCCAAAGTTAAGAATTATTTTTTGGCCCTGGAGAGGAAGAGGTTAAATAATCTAGGCCTTTGCCATCCTGGGACCACTACTCTTCTGTAATTATGAGCCGCCTCCCCCCCCCAACTTTACCCCTCCCAAACCCCAAACCATCCCACCACATCCCTTGCCGGTGGCAGTTCCAGAATAGGAGGTCAACCAGGGTGCTCCACCTATCAGCCACCCGAAGAGTTAGACCAACAGAAAGAGTAAACTTGGGGTCTAACCCGATGATGTATACCCACTGACCCCTAATTTCCTCGAGCACCGACCCTCGCAAACTGGAAACAGTAATGTTCTCCGTCTTTATCCTCAGTCTGTCAGTCAGCCGAGAAAGTGGAGAAGTGAGTGGGACGAGCTCTCACACAAATAACAAGAACCTACAATTTATTACTTGGAATTCTATTTGCATGTGTGTATTGGCTCGAGGTGTTTCATATCCTAAAATATAGTTCCAATTATAATCACTACATGATGCATTTGGGGAAACAGATCGAATAGTTTTTTTAAAAATTCGCTCATGGGATGGAGGCATCACCGGCTGGGCCAGCATTTATTGCCCATCCCTATTTGCCCCTGAGAACTGAATGGCTTGCTAGGTTACTTAAGAGTCAACCACATTATTTTGAGTCTGAAGTCACATCCTAAAGGTCATTAGCGAACCAGATGGGTTTTTACGACAGTCATTTCATGGTCACCATTAGACTTTTAATTCCAGATTTTTCATTGGATTCAAATTTCAACATCTGCTGTGGTGGGATTCAAATCCAGGTCCCCAGAGAATTACCCTGGGTATCTGGAGCACTAGCCCAGTGATAATACCACTATGCCACCATCTCCCCACAGTTGCTTGAATAGCGGTCATTTTGGCATGAAATAAGCGTTATGTAAAAAAGTACTTTGTGTCACAAAAGAAACTTGGCTTTGGATTGACTGTTTCAGCACATGTTGTGCAAAGCCACAGCTTCAGAAGTCCCCGCTGTAGTTAAGGACATCTCAGACACTCACTTTATCTGATGGGGCCCTGTAACGAAAACGCTCTAGGAATTTGTTCCTGAGGCAGAAAAGAAGAGTGAGTGCAGAGAAACACAGCCATTCAAAGATTTTTTTGCATCCATACTTCACAAACAGTGACAATAACCTAGAGGTTAGCAAACATTGCCTAGGATACTGAAGGCGGATGAAGGAGGCTGTAATAATGCCAACAGCATAGTTTAAAAGTTGCAATCCCTTCTGCATTAATGATGCCATTGTGTGGAGGTACAAAGTCTATTTTTGACCAGAGCTTTTCTCCTCCTTGTGGTCGTGTTGTCTGTAACCAAGGCACGTTTTTTTAATGCGTTCCACCTCCCTGGGATTGATGGAACTGGAACTAGTTTTGTCCCTAGAGTTTAGCTAAGGGTGAAAGAAGTGCCACTTCTGTTTTAATAACTCTTTAGTAAGGAAACCATTTTCTTTTCTTTCTAATCAGCTTTCCATTTAGAAGACTTTGCTGCCTCCACCACTCTATTTTCAGATCAATGACCTTTACTAATTATCCATCCTGTCTACTGCTCTGCTCATGATCTCAAACCCTGTGAACCTGGCTCACTCTTCATTTTTTTGTCTTCAGGTCATGTGTCCCCAGAGCATCTTGCAGTACAATGACTGAGTCAGTACGTTTTGAACTCCTCCATGGCCTTCAAAGGAGCAGTGAAAGCTTCATTTTCCTCATTCCTTAAAATATATATGGATTGCATTTTAGAGGCATAACACTGGCACCTAAGGGAGAGGCACCTAAGGGAGATACCTATATGGCTGGTGGCATATATGTGCTAATTACAAAGCAAAAAAGTACCACCTGTCTTATTGGTTCCTCCACTGTCCTATTGAATAAGCAACTCCAGGACCTAAAGCCTATTTCAGGCTCCTTTATGAAACTGGACTATAAATGAGGATAAGAACCACGCACTCTCAGATGAATTTCTTAAAGTGCTCAGTATCTGAATCAGGATCACTGGAGGTAGTATGTTCAAACTATGAGCCACTGCTGACACAGGCAGAGCACTCAGGAGCAGAGTGTTCAGTAGCAGAGCATTCAGAGACAGTGTTGAGGAGGAGAGTGTTCTGGGACCGATTGCTCAGGAGCAGTATGTTCAGAAGCAGAGTGTTCTGGAGCGGAGTGTTCAGGGGAAAAGTGTTCAGGAGCAGAATGTTCTGGAGTGGAGTGTTCAGGAGCGGAGTGTTCAGGAGCAGGGTGTTCAGGAGCAGGGTGTTCAGGATATAGTGCTCAGGAACAGAGTGTTCTGGAGCAGAGTGTTCTGGAGCAGGGTGTTCAGGAGCCAGGGTGTTCAGGAGCAGGGTGTTCCAGAGCACAGTGTTCAGGAGCAGAGTTTTCAGGAGGAACAGAGAGCACCACTACAAGGGAGGTTCATCGCTGTGACATCTAAGAAGTCAAACTCCATACTCTCAGAGGAAGGTGGGATGTGTCATCAATTCTTCAGGCCAGCTTATATGGACAAGGTTCTGAAATATATTCTGCAAATATTCTGAAGCACGTCATAGATTTTAATCTAGGTAATAACTGGCTGGCTTATGCTGTTAATTTATGAGCTATCTAAATATCTTAATTAATTGCACCAACTTATTTCGATCTCAGACACTGGTCTCAGCTAATTTATTTATAGTTACAGATAAATTACTATAAAATAACTGAACTGCACTGCAAAAGTGACTACACTTCAAAAGTGTTTTGGGATGCCCTGAGGTCATGAAAGGCGTCATACAAATGCAAGTCTTTATTTTCATTTAATAGACTTCATAACCTCTCATTTATTTTTTTGATTATCCCTATCTGTTAAATATTTGTAGACTTGATGTTTAAGTGCTTCTAACTATGACAATATAGCATTCATTCATTCAGCACTTTGAGCAGAGGCTGGTGGTGGAAGCAATAACATACTTTGAACCAGTTCAAACATCATTCCTACGTTCCTACATATTTACTGGTTAGAACACCTCAGATGATTCCTTGTCAAGGAGGTAAGGTGGGGGATTATGAAGGAGATGAAACAGTTACTTGGTCTGCTGCAATGTTCCAGTGAAGCTCAACGCAAACTGTAAGGAACAGCCCCTCATCTTCTGACTCGGCACTTTACAGCATTCCGGACTGAATATTGAGTTCAACAATTCCAGATCATGAACACTCTCCTCCATCCCTACCCGCTTTCCGATCCCCCTTTTTCCAATAATTTATAATTTTTTTACACTATATTTTTTCTATTCCCTCTTATTTTTAAATTTATTTCGATCTATTGTTTCATCTCCTCCTTTTAGCCCATTTCGATCCCTTCCCCCGACCCCACCCGCACTAGGGCCATCTGCCTCTAGCTTGCTTCCCTTAATGTCCCCATGAGCACATTCCTTAGATAATATCATCACCATCAACACCCCTTTGTCCTTTTGTCTATGACATCTTTGGCAGTCTCTTCTTGGCCTCCACCTATCACTGGCCCCCTATTGAGCTCTCCTGTCCCACCCACTTCTACCAGCTTATATTTCATCTCATTTCTATATATCTTAGTTCTGATGAAGGGTCATACGGATGCAAAACATCAACTGTATCCCTCTCCGCAGATGCTGTCAGACCTGCTGAGTTTTTCCAGGCACTTTTGTTTTTGTTCTAGATTTCCAGCATCCACAGTACTTTGCTTTAAATTAAACAGTTAACCTTGATGCATGGAAGAATAAGTTAACTGAATCACAATCAATTCCTGGTGAGAATGGAAAAAGCATTAACACCTGAACAATGCTCTGAGCTAAGCACCCATCACCATGAGGGAAATCATGTTATCTTCTGCTGTGTAAACAGCAGAGGAGGAGGTAAGGAGTTGTCTATAACCTTGCAGTTGTGCATAGCTCAGGAGATTGAAAGACCAAGATAAAGCAGTATGGCAGACCAGGTAATCCAGCAAGCTGCTAACTGAATCTAAACTTGAGGCCCGTGTGATTTCCAGCATCAGAGCGTGGGGACTGCAGTCAGGTGAAGAAGGACGGGGACCAGTCATCTCCAGATCCAGGCCTACAATCATCATCGGTAATGACCAACCACATGAGTGATTGTAAGTTTTAGTCAAATCCTAAAGGAGTTTGTACTGTGGTTTTGTTGGATTAATAAAATAACGAATTTAAGGTTGAGCCAAATCTTTTTTCTGCGTGTACCCCTGTAACTCCGGGGTCCAAGAATCATTGTAAGAAGGAAGGGAACAGAATCCTTTACAATTAAGAATTCATCTGGTGAACTTGATGAATGGTCCTGTCAGGGTATCAATCCTAGGCCTGGATTTTCACCGAGTTGGGATAACTCAGGAGCCCTTTTAAAATGGTGGGCGGGTTCCAATTCCCAACATCATTGCCAGACTGTCTGATTTTCGGGAGTGCCTTACAAGGGTACAGGCTGGTTCCTGTCAAAAGCCCGCATCCAGCACCCCCTACCCAGTGGGCTCCATTGCGTATATAGGCATGTCTTACTCCTTCACAATTTTCATGGAGTCGGGCTATATTTTTAAAGAGTCACGGTTCATGGCCTCTTAGAGTAGTTATAAACCCTAGTCTGCATGAGGGGATCTTTTAAAAGGTAAGTTCAAAAGGTCCTCCTCATGCACCCAATGCCAAGCTATGGCACTTCTGTGCCCATTGACCCACTGTGCACTTTCTAGAACCAATGAGCCCTATAGTGTAAAGTGGATGTGTAAAAAAAACTTGAAAATAATGTGATCCTATGTTTGAAAAAAAGCCTGCACTGCAAGCTAATACAAATGTCAATTATCTATACCCTTTTAAGTATGAAAAATCACAAACCACAAACTTTTGAAACCACTTAACTTGTGTAAACAAGTAGTGTGAAATTGACATCAGGGATCAGAGAGCCTGTGCTGTCAATCAAAAAATGTTTTCTCTGGGGACCAGGCATTTTACTATTCTAATAGCAGTATGGGCTCTCAGTGCATTTATATAATGAGGCTTGGCTTGTGAAGTACACAAGATATAAAACAGCAAATAAACCTGAAGCACTACTTCAAGCTAAACTAATGGCTAATAAGATATATATCGAAGTGAAATTTAAGGCTGATGGCAGGATTAATTTCTTCACTCAAAGAGCAATCACCATGTTAAAAATTGAATTAGATGGAGAAAGTATTGCAGGTCTGTCCTTCCATTCCAGTTGCAGGAAGTGGGATAACTTTCCAGCTAAGATTTGTCTTGTGAACATATGCTATATTAACATTTCTCAAACATTTCAAAAATTAAGCTTGAGTATTTGCGGAAATAATATCCAATCTTTTGGATGAGACTGGTCTGTTCCAATGGTTCAGGAAAACGTTAACAATCGCATGACATTAGTCAAAGAAGCACTCTCTCAGAGACAATAGCTAACATTTTGCTCTCATCCACTCCACAATAAACAGATTAAGTTCTCATCCATCTCACTCATGTTGGATCCCGCTGTCATTTTTGGATGGATAACAAATCAGAGCAATTCAAAGTAATTAATCCTGCAGAAAGCATTTTGAGGCATTACCGAGAAATGTGAAGAAGCACTATGTAGATGCAAGTATTTATTTCTCAAATGTTGACAAGCATTATATATCATAGCGTGGAACATATTGCAAAGAGCTAAGACACTGACAGCATGGTATAAATAGTGTGAGCAGAACTGGAGGAGTGTAGCAACTAACTCTTAAACACAAGATTTGGTGCAGTCCTGGAATATTTCCTCTCCTTTATTCTTTTCATGGGATGTGGCTATCACTGGCAAAGCCATCATTTGTTGCCCATCACTAATTGCCCTTGAACTCAGTGGCTCATTAAGCCGTTGCATTGGGCAGTTAAGAGTCAACAACATTGCTGTGGGTCTGGAGTCACATGTAGGTCAGGTCCTTTAAGGATGGCAGATTTCCCTCCCTAAAGGGCACCCTCATTCACCCCTAACTTTGCTCTCCACTAGTCAATAGGCTACAGAAGTTCTCCTCCAAAGCACTCACCATCCTGACTTGGAGCTATATCGCCATTCCAAAATCTTGGAACTCACTCACTAATAGCACTGTGGGTGTACCCACACCACATCGACTGCAGCGGCTCAAGAAGGCAGCTCACCACCACCTTCTCAAGGGCATTTAGTGATGGGTAATAAATGCTGGCCTAGCCAGAAAGGCCCACATCCCATGAATAAATTAAAAAGAGTATTGGACAAAGTGTAAAACCGGCATTCCATCCCAAACTATGTGTTTTCCACTGGGCGAGATAGGTTATGTCATGTTATACTGAAGATATGACCTTTGGATTTGACTCAATCAGTTGCATTACACAGAGTTTCCCATGTCTTGAGGTGTTCCAAAGTCCAGTATTGCAGAACATCAGGCTCCGTTGGAAATTCCAGAACAGATGTAGCCATGGTAACATTATTCACATGTTAAATAGATTAACAAGTTGTTGTGATATGAGAAAGGGAACAAGCCAGAGAATTTGACCTTAAGTGCCCTTGCAATAAAATTGTGATCTATAAGTACCTATATTAAGTATGATCTAATTATGCAGATCTGTAATTAATTATAATATTTTGTAGTGTGTGACTGGAAATAGTTTTACACAGGATATGTCTGACCTGAACTCCCTTATATATTCTTTTGGATCACGTTTGACCTTTCAAATGTTTTCGGCTGCTTCGCGTTCCATGTGCACAGATTTTCAGACCTCCTCACTAACGCAGTTTCTGGGTCAATGACACACAGTTCACTCATAAATATCAGTTGAAGATAGCTAACAAAGAGGAAGGCATCTTCTGTGCGTTAGATGTAGTGAAACTGGAAAGTGGACCTTTATAAACTTCCCCACACCAAGTGCACAAATCAATCCTACCAGTAATGAAAACTTGGCAATATGAACTTTCCATGCAGACTTGCAAACCAGGTTCCACTTGGTGACTATGTCCATTCACAGCTGCCCATTGTGTGCCTGAAAATGGACCAGCAGCAGACGAGAGTAAAAGGACAACCCTCTCATGCTTAAGGCCCACCGAATGCAATCTTCAGGCAGGCCTGCAAAGGGACAAACAACCTCACCACCTTAATCCAGCCGACACTACCATTGCCAAATGTGGTTCTACGCTATTACAAAGTCCAGTTACAATTTTCAGGCTCAAATCAGGCACATGCACAGTGCACGTTCTACCCAGCTGTATCTGGCACTGATCACCCAAACCAACTGTCCAAAATAAATGGCCTACTTGGAAATGTTGACTTTCTATTTCCGTGGGCCCTTTCCCACATTCCCCAAACTGCAAGCTGCAATGGGGTACCTGTTTGGTCCAGAACTCGCCGGCAGCAAGTTGGGTTCATGAACATGTGGGTAGAGGAGGACAGGTCCATCGACTGAATGCCTGCTGAGAGTGCAGATTAAACTTCTCAGAAGAAAAGAAGGGTTTGCATTTATGTAGCATCTTTCACAACCTCAGGATGTACTGCATTTTGCAGTCAATTGGATATTTTTGAGGTGTTGCAATGTACACGTGTCTCAATAACTGAGAACGCCACAGAAGGTTCAATGGCTCTTCCACTGAATTTTCAGAAACGGACTGGGGAGTACCTGTGGAAAATGTTCCCCTGCTGTCCTTGCCCTCTTCCAATGACATTTCGGATATAAAAACTGCTGTCAATAACTATCTTCTTTCCTTGCAGTTTATTGGCTTCTGGGTTTCTGTGGATAGTGGGACCTGTACAAGGTTGCACCAGAACCGGAATGGGACCAACATCCTTGCAGGGAGGTTTGCTAGTGCTGTTGGGGAGGGTATAAACTAACTTGGCAGGGGGAAGGGATTCTGAGAGGAGATTCAGCAGGGGGAGATGCACAGCCAAAATTATAAGAAGGAGCAAGTGAGTCTGGAAGGCATAGAAATTATAGGCCAGTTAAGGCACAAGGGAGTTTGGCAAGGTTGGATGGTATTTTATTTTAATGCAAGGAGTCTGACGAATAAGGCAGATTAGTTGAGGACACAAACTAACACATGGAAGTATGATGTCATTGCTGTCACAGAGACATGTTTAAGAGAGAGGCAGGATTGGCAGCTCAATATTCCAGGATATAGGGTCTTCAGGCGAGACAGGGAAGGAAGTAAAAGAGGAGGGGGTATCACAACATTGATCAAGGAATCTATTACAGCAGTAAGGAGGGATGACATCTTAGAGGGGTCCTCAAATGAAGCCAGATGGGTAGAACTGAAAAACAAAAAAGGAACAATCACATGGCTGGGAGTGTACTATAGGCCCCCAAACAGTCAGAAAGAAATAGAAGAGCAATTATGTAGGCAAATTTCAGAGAAGTGTAAAAATAATAGGGTAGTAATAGTGGGGGCATTTCAACTTCCCCAACATTAACTGGGTTAGTCATAGTGTGATAGGTTTAGAGGGAGTGAAATTCTTAAAATGTATCCAGAAGATCTTTTTAAGCCAGTACGTAGAAGGTCCGACAAGGTCCTGGTGACCTAATTTTAGGGAATGAAGCTGGGCAAGTGGTAGTGGTATCAGTGGGGGAGCATTTTGCAGATAGTGATCATAACTCCATTAGATTCAAGGTTGTTATGGAAAAGGACAAGGATGGGCCAGTAATCAGAGTTCTAATTTTGGGGAAGGCTGATTTTAATAAGATCAGATATGATTTGGCCAGACTGGACTGGGAGCAGCTACTTTTAGCTAAATCTGCGTCTGAGCAGTGGGACTCATTCAAGAAGGAAATAGGGAAATCACAGGGTCGGAAGACATACGTCGGGTTCTAAATGAATACTTTGTGTCGGTGTTCACAAGTGAGAGGGACAACATGGGTATGGAAATCAGGTAGATGGACTGTGATATAATTAAAGAAATTAGCATAGAGAGGGAGGAGGTTCTAAGTGGTCTGGCAGGCTTAAAAGTAGATGAATCTCCAGGCCTGGACATACACCTCTCAGTGCTTTCAACCCATGGCTGCTGCACAGAAGACAGGATGGCCCTGAAAGGCAAAAAGACTACAGCACCACCCCTGCACCACCCCCCACCCCCATCCCCCACTCTACCTCCTCCCGGTTTAGTGACGTATCCCTCAAGCACTTTCTGAATGCCATGGAGGCCCACCATGTTGTAGTCTACCCCAACTCTGGCCACAGGATGGGCAGCAGCATCATTAATCCAGCATGGGAGTTGGTGGCAGCGGTGGTCAATTCCAATACCCTGCAAAAGAGGACAGCCGCCCAGTGCTGCTACAGGATGAATGGTCTCATCCATTCCACCAGGGTAACTCATTCTTCTCATCACTCTCAACTCACACACTCACAAACCCATCACACATCCACAGAGATCTCACACCTCAAGGGACAACACCACTAACTCTCACACACACCCTCACATCTCCATCAGGATCATATCCTCTGGAGCTCGTGTCTTCATCCCGTCCATGGCTCCGCTCACCACACAAGCATTCCATGCAGTGCCATGCATCCTGCTCACACTCTCTCCATGTTTTCATGCAGGGGAAGCCTGCTCACATCAGCAGGGAGAGGTCCCAGACCGGGGATCGAGTAGCCCACATTAGGCCCCTCAATCACTTTGCGGAGCATGCCATAGTGCTGACCAGTGAGGATGTGGACCGTGCCTGCGGCGATGGTGAAGTCAGCAATGAACACCCATCCTGCAGCACATCATCCCTCTCTCAATACAACTGTGAGTGTCTCTCTCTTCTGCTTCTGAATCTGCTGCCATGCACTAATTATCTCTACTCTGATTCACAGGGAGCTCTGCCAAGCAACCAACGCCCTCAGCCAGCCAGACCCTCAGCTCCATCCAGCCCCTCACCTCCAGCCAAGAAGACACCTCCTCTATTGAAGAGCTGGAAATAAGCAGCCTGGAAGACCCATCACAGCACTTACCCACACCCTCCACCAGCGCAGAGACATACACCTCGGTGGGACTTAGACCTAGAACAGGCTGGGGTTCACAATCTGGTGGTCACCACATGGACAACAGGAGAAGGCAGGTTCTGCTGAGTTTCCCGGCACTCGGAGGGCTGCTGATAAGGCTTCTGTAAGGTCCGAGACAGATGACAAACCTCTGGATTTGGCCTTCCAACTCATCGTGGAGGGTCAGCAGAAGGCTGGGATCTGCCTGCTCTCCGATGAGGTGATGCCCATATGTGTGTGTATGGAGGTCTCCATGGGGAGGATGGTGGATGCCATGGAGACCCTGGTCCAGCAGAATGCGGAGATGTGTGCAGACCTGCACTCCATCCCTGGAGCTATGGGTGCATTCCTGCAGTGGCAATGCGAGAGGGAAATGGGACACCTCAACATCTCTCCAGGTGCTCCTTCCCCACAAGGAGTTAGGCCGGACCCCTGAGCACCCAAAGAGAGGAGAAGTGGCAGCTGGTCACCCCTGGGTCAACCACTCAGTAATCTCAGAGGCTGTCCTCTCCCTCCGAGTCCCCTTTGTCTGTGAGCTCCTCAACCTCATCGTCATTCACCACAGAGGGAGCAGCTGGCCAGCGAGTGATTCTGGAGGGAGAAGTGTGTGTGTGGCAGGGCCTTTCGGAGCCTCGTGCAAGCACTCTCCCATGCATGTGGATATTTCCCAACTCACACCTCATCAATGTCCTGAGCATTTTCAATGCTGCCTGCTGGGGTTCTCTTTCAGTTGTCCAGCTGAGCTGACCTGTATCTCCACCCACCCAATGATCACACTCCCATGCAGCACCTGATCTCACCCACCAGGACTCTCGTTTCACTTTCAGTTTAGACAGAATGGTGATGATTCAGTTTTTCATTTGCTCCCCCATCCTTTCCTTTCCCCCATCACCGTTGACCCCCCTGGCATCACCTTCCACCTCCCCTCGTGACCTACCGGCCGCAACCCTTTTCTTTCGGGGATGTCCAGGTGAAAGTGCACGTTCCCCTCCTTCCTGAAAATCCCACCTCCATCCACATTCGGCTCCCTGACCACCTCCTTCCCACCCCCAGGGTTTGCGTCTGCCTCCTTCCCACCCCCGCCCTCGCTGTCCCTTACACTGATACCAACGAACCCTCACCCTCCGGCCTCACTCTGCCCTTGGTCACTCTCACCATTCCCCCGTAACACACCTATCCTCGGTTCGCTCCCCAGGAGACAGTCTTGGACTCCTCAGAGCCCTCCAATGCACATTCACCTGGACATCTCCCCTTCCGGACCCATTTCCCCTTGGAATGCCTTCCCTGCTTGGAACCCCTTCCCCCCTTGAAACCCCTTCCCCCTTTGAAACCCTTTCCCCCCGGAACTCCTTGCCCCCCTAGAACTCCTCCCCCAGCACACCCCCCCCCCAACCCCGCCGGACTCCTCCTCACACTTAGTCCTTCCCCCTTCCTGAACCCTTCCTCCACCCTTACCCCATCCCCTTTCCACACTCCTTCCTCTCCATGAGTTCCCTCCCCTCTCCGAACTCCTTCCCTTAAACCTTCCACACCCCCTTATACCTACCTCCCCAGTTGTCATCTTCTCCCCCATTAGCCCCTCCTCCCCCCATTCTCATTGCCCCAACACCTTCATTTCCCCCCTCCCAACCTCACCCCACCCCACCGACACCTCTTCCTCTTCCAGTTGATTCTAGACCTTCCTCCTCCCGCCCCGGTACATCTTCCTCTCCCTAAAACAGCTGGACCTTCCTCTCCACCCCCTCACCCATCATCCGTTATGAGCAGACCCTCAAACGGTGACTTTTCAACTTCCGTGAGATGCTTCACAGCAAAGCCACGTCCATGAGAATCCACCCGGCATGTCATGGACATTCCTCCAGTGTGCCACTGCGGTCGGGCTCCAGTACCTCCTGCTCCTCGGATGTCTGCGATGTGGGCAAGGCCCTGGCAGTAAGGCCTGACTTCTGCACGTCACACTTGTCAAGACGTGTTCTGCAGCGGCGTGTTTCCCCACTGACGTGTGCAGAGGATCCAACGGGGGGATGATTCCAGCCGGCCGGCCTTTTAATGATATGCAAGAAGTCTTACAATGAGGTTCCTGATATCCGATGGTGGGAAATGCGGCCTGCCATTGACAGGCTAAGCAGACGATCGCAAACTGCTCTCACAACATCATGAAACCGACTTCTGGCCTTCTCACCATAGTGTCCGCTCACACCACCGATCAGGCCCAATGGCCAGCGGGCATGGAAAGTCCCGCCCCAAGCCAACAGGAGTGAAATTATATCTCTAAACAGGCAGTGGATCAGCCGCCTGTTACACAAGTCAGTGATGTTAAGGGAAAGGAAAACGGCGCTGATTTGCTGCTTCCCATTTCCACCTCCACCCCAACCAACCCACTGCACCAAACTTCAAAATTGCATTTTCCTTTCCTGCAGTGCTTGGAACTGTGGCCCTCGAAACAAATTATTGAACAACACTGCTCTGTGTATTTGGCGGCAAACTATAAGTAAACTAAGATTATATACATACCTTACTCATAATATAGCCTTGGTGACTACAAGTTACGAACTGCAGGGGGAAGGGTTTCTCTGATGAAGCTATTTATAGGTTGTTTATGATGAACTCATGCAAGAAGCTTGTGCCATGTGACCACTCTTACAGAAACCTGCTGTGAGGAAAATTTTCCAATGCTGTTTTAGCCAGTTCTGAAACCCCAATCGTTCAACACGTGTCTGGACGTTTACAGAAGTGCATGTATTTTTATTCCTCTCAAAATAACGTTGCTTACCTGCCCCAGCAAGTTTTGCCCTTATTCAAGGTGATTGGATTAGAACCCGTGTTCAGATACCCCAGAGGGTCTCGAGGGAATTCACTGTCCGCGCGCCTTAACTGCACCAAATGAGTCACGGAAAACCTCGGGAAAAGGCGAGATGTCGTTTATGCCATTTTGCTTTGGGCTGCCCAAGCCTTCCTCTGAATTTCCTGTGGAAGAATCCCTTTTGGAAATTCAAACCTCCCCCCAAAACACCCCGAGAGCTGGCGCAGTGAATAAAATGAGGCTCTCTTGACTCTGCTCCATAAACGTTCCCTCGGTAAAATGCAATGTCACTCAAGTGTTGGGATGCGCCACCAACTGATGTCTTCAGGACTAAGTCAGCCCTCTGCAGCAGGCCTGATAATTGGGTTCATAAAAACTGAGGCCTGAATCTTTTGCTCGTCGGGCTCGCACGATTGGCAGGGCCCGGGAGCGGACAGGAAACTGGCCCCCAACCACGATCGGCCCCTGGCTGCGATTTCAAGCTGGCTGGTTAATTAACGGCCAGCCAGCGTGAAATGTACGCTGCAAAGCTCAGCGCTGCTGGGGTTAGGGGTGGGAAGAGGCCGGGCCCCAATGTCACCTCGGGCCTGGGTAAGCGCTTCCACTGAGCTCCCTGAAGCCTCAGGGGGCTGCAGACCTCCAAATAATAAAAGAAAGCCCAAAGGTGCTGCAAAAAAACGTCCATGCAGCACAAACCTGAAAGAATACCTCATCAAAATGCCGTCCCCAGGCATTGCTTTTTATTTTATTTCCTAACCAGGGGCTTCATCCCGCCCTTTGATGAGGTTTCGTCAAAAATGTAAAGGCCGCCTGGCCGATTGGCCCATCCGCCAACCGTAAGCCTGGACGGGCCCGCGAAAAATTGCTGACCATTGCGCCCTTAATAAAGCGCTGGAAAAACCTCAGCGGGTCTGCCCAGCATCTGTGGAGAGCGGAACAGAGTTAGTGCAGTTCCAAGGAAGAATCTCTTTAGACTTGAAACATTAGCTCTGCTTCTCTCCGCGCAGATGCTGCCAGACCTGCTGAGTTTTTTCCCAGGACTTTCTGGCCGGATTTTTCCAGCCCCGCGGTGTTGGCACCTGCAGGGGATGCACCGGCCCAGCCAAAAGTCGATTGATTCTCGCAGGGCTGGATGATCCTGGTGGCGGGGAGTGGGCTGGAAAATCCCGCGCTCTGTTATTACTTCAGAACTCCAGCATCCACAGTATTTTGCTTTTATTTTACTGACAGCTGGGTTACCTGAACCAGCCATGCCCACAGCAGTCCAGGGCACTGGTGATGACTGACTCACCTGCAGCCTGCCATACTAATGAGTATGGAGGGGCGGGCCTGTCAGTCAGGCTCGGCTACTTATCATAAAACTCGCAAAAAACTTTGCAAGCCAATATTCTCAAGGGTACAATGGTCCTAGGAGGGATTGTGGCACAGTGGGTAATGTCCCTGACTCTGAGCCAGTGGATCTGTGTTTCAGTCACACCCAAGGGCTTGATGGCCAAGGAACATAACGTGGCCAAACGTGTCGATTATCAACCTGCAAACCCTCAAAGCAGAAGCCAATAGCAGGTTGTGAGAATCCTGGTCAGTCGTGTGCTGGAAAGAGGATACTACCATCACTATCCAAAGCTCCAGATTACAACATGCATGTAAAAGTGCATATTTCCATAGCAACTTGGACTTCCTGGGTGATCTGTAGCACACCACTACAGTGGTTCTATCTGGACAAGCAGCAGCAAGTTTACCAGTCCTTTGAATCACAGAATTGTTCTGGTGTAGAAGGAGGCCATTTGGCCCAGCGTGTCTGGCACAAAAAGCAGGACAAATCCAATCCAACCAATTACCTGTCCCATCAGTATACTCTCGATTATCAGTAAAGTAATGGAAGGGGTCATCAACAGTTCTATCAAGTGGCACTTGCTTAGAAATAACTGACGCTCAGTTTGGGTTCCACCAGGATCACTCAGCTCCTGTCCTAATTGCAGCCTTGGTTCAAGAATGGACAAAATAGCTGAATTCCAGAAGTGAGGTGAGAGTGACGGCCCTTGACATCAAGGCAGCATTTGACTGGGTGTGGCATCAAGGAGCCCTAGCAAAACTGCAGTCAATGGGAATCAGGGGAAAAGCTCTCCACTGATTGTAGTCATACCTGGCACAAAGGAAGATGGTTGTGGTTGTTAGAGGTCAATCATCTTAGTTCCAGGACATTGCTATAGGAGTTCCTCAGGGTAGTGTTCAAGGCCCAACCATCTTCTGCTGCTTCATCAATGACCTACCTTCTATCAAAAGGTCAGAAGTGGGGATGTTCGCTGATGATTACACAATGTTCAGCACTATTTGTGCTCAGGTACTGAAGCAATCCATGTCCAAACACAGCAAGACTGAGACATTATCCAGGCTTGGGCTGACAAGTGGCAAGTAACATTCACGCCACACAAGTGCCAGGCAATGACCACCCCCAACAAGAGAGAATATAACCATCGCCCCTTGGCATTACCATTGCTGAATTCCCCACTGTCAACATCCTGGGGGTTACCACTGACCAGAAACTGAACTGGATTAGCCATATAAATACTGTGGCTCAAGACCAGGTCAGAAGCTAGGAATCCTGCAGCGAGTAACTCACCTCCTGACTCCCCAAAGCCTGTCTACCATCTACAAGCACAAATCAGGAGTGTGATGGAATACTCCCCACTTACCTGGATGAGATCAGCTCCAACAACACTCAAGAAGCTTGATGCCGTCCAGGACAAAACAGCCCGCTTGATTGGCACCACATGCACAAACATTCACTCCCTCCATCACCAACACACAGTCGCAGCAGTGCATACCAACTACAAGATGCACTGCAGAAGTTCACCAAGGCTCCCTACACAGAACGCTCCATAACCACAGCCACTACCAACTTGATGGACAAGGGCAGCAGGTATATGGGAGCACCACAATCTGGAAGTTCCCATTCAAGACAATCACCATCCTGACTTGGAAATATATTGCCATTCCTTCATTGTCACTGGGTCAAAATCCTGGAACTCCCTCCCTAATAGCACAGTGGGTGTACCTACACCACATGGACTACAACAGTTCAAGAAGGCAGTTCACCACCACCTTCTCAAGGGCAATTAGGGATGGGCAATAAATGCTGGCCTAGCCATAGGCATCCACATCCCATTAAGCAATTAAAAAATAAGTAACCAACAATGGCACAGTTTCATCTGCTCATGTGAAACTGCCCAGGTTGTTGGGGCACTGGAACAATTGCAGCTTTCAAGATTCCGATCAACATATTCTTGTTAGGTGAGGAGTGATACGGAGCTAATGGCAGAGCAGGATCTGAGTGGCCTATTCTTGTTCCTATGTTACAGTTAGACATAAGGGAACTTCAAGAGCACGTAGAAAAGCATTGGGCAGGGAGATTCATTCCCTTGTGACAGAGGCCATCGATTTAAGTTAATTGGCAGTAAAATCGGGCAGGCCCTGTTTCTGGCACATGCACACCCCGGTCAGTTTTCCTGTGCCCTCGCCAGTCTGTACACTTATGGGCAAATCTGCCCCAAGGTGCCTCACCATTCTGCCATACTTGAATAAATAGATCTCTGAGTGAAAATAAATTGGCTAAGATTTTGGACCTGACTTTAAGGCTACCTGAGAAATGAGGAGGAATTTCCTCTCTCAGAGGGTAGTGAATCTGTGGAATTCTTTACCGCAGAGGCTGTAGAGGCTGGGTCGATAAGTATATTCAAGGCTGAGATAGACAGATTTTTAATCAGTAAGGGAATCAAGGGTTATGGGGAAATGGCAGGAAAGTGGAATTGAGGATTATCAGATCAGCCATAATCTCATTGAATGGCGGAGCGGACTCGATGCACCAAATGGCCTACTTCTGCTTCTACGTCTTTTGGTCTTATGGAAATCTTGTTATGGGGCCACAGGATTAAGTTGCTGGTATAACTAAGAGGGCATTCAGAACTGAGCAAATGAGATTCCCATTACTAAATGGAACAGTTGGGGTAATTATATTAAGAAAATTAAAATGTATCTTGGTTTCCTTAATATTTTCTTACTTTACAGCATTGATGACACT
The DNA here is from genome assembly GCF_017639515.1 of Carcharodon carcharias. Classification (NCBI taxonomy): domain Eukaryota; kingdom Metazoa; phylum Chordata; class Chondrichthyes; order Lamniformes; family Lamnidae; genus Carcharodon; species Carcharodon carcharias. The sequence goes on along the minus strand of NC_054467.1, from coordinate 237,962,349 downwards.
TCAAAAATACTTCATTGGCTGTAAGGTTCTTTGAAACATCTATTGTAGTGAACAGTGTTATTATATAAGATGCAAATCCTTTTTAGAAATTGGAAAAAGAGAGACAGATAGAGACTGTAATGAGGTGGACTGATCAAAGCAGTAACGTATAATCCCTTCCTTTGCAATTTTTCTCACTGTGTGCTGTAGGATGCACCATAAGAAAAGGTACAGGTGCTGTTACAGACACAGCAAGTGTAATTGTTCAGTTTTATGTAACTATTTTTCGATCAGGAGGATTAGGCAAGGAAGCCAATCGGTGTTCCCTGTATCCATAGTGATAATTGCCAATTTCCTTCATTAGAGAAAGAGCCTCTGAATGACAGAGGTTTATCAACAATTTTAAGAAAGGAACATGCTGCGGTGAAAAACTATCTTGCAGCCATTCTCGGAGAAATGGTGAAATATCAATTCGCACTGTTTGTTAGTTACCTGGACAGCGACAATTTTTAAGATTTTATGGTAACCGCTTCCTGAGAATTTTCAACTAAGGGGAGGCAGTGGCGTAGTGGTATTGTCACTGGACTAGTATTCTCGAGACCCAGGGTAATGCTCTGGGGACTGGGGTTTGAATCCCACCAGAGAACAGATGGTGAAATTTGAATTCAATAAAAATCTGGAATCAAAGGTCTGATGATGACCATGGAAACCATTGCTGATTGTTGCAAAAAGCCATCTGGTTCACTCGTGCCCTTTAGGGAAGGAAATCTGCTGGTCTGGCTTGCATCAGAGTCCAGACCCATAGCAATGTGGTTGACTCTTAAAAATGCCTTCTGAACAAGGGCAATTAGGGATGCAGTGGGCAATAAATGCTGGCCTAGCCAGTGACACCCACAACCCATGAATGAATAAAATAAAACCTAAATCAATAGAACATAGAAACCAGTTACATTGATTGATTTTTAGAGTAAGGTCTCAACAGTATTAATTTAATATTCATAAATACTTTTTTCTTCATTGTACAACAAACCTTGCCTTCATAGAGCTCCTTCATGTTGCACCTGACCTACTATCTCTTTATGTGGCTTGGTGTTAATTTTCTTTGATGAAGCTCCTGTAGGATGCATTTGCCTTGTGGTGTATTTCCAACATTAAGACTCTATTTGAAAGCAAAACAGGTTGTGCACTGAAGGAATCTAGAGCTAGGGGGTGCAGTTTCGAAATAAGGGGTGGGGTCCACCATTTAAAGATGGAGATGAGGGGGAATTTCTTCTCCCAGAGGGTTGAATAAAAACTCTCTTCCCCAGAGAGCAGTGGAGGCTGGGTCATTGAATACGTTCAAGGCTGAGTTAGGTTTTTGATCCACAAGGGGTCAATGGTCATGGAGAGCGGGCAGGAACATGGGCCAGAAGGTTCCGCTCATTGGGCGGGCACGCACCTGACCCGAACAAGCGTAAAATGATGTGCGATAACGTCGGGCGAGCATCCTGATATCATCGCGCACTCGCTCACGCGATATTTCTGTCAGCGGGCAGGCATGGAAGTCAGCAGTGAGCCCGCCGACAATTAAAAGGCCTAATAAGGCCATTAAAATAATAATTAAGTTCAATTTTTCGCTGCCCATCCAGTCTCACGGTCGGCGGGCAGGCGAAAAGGCCTTTGCATTTTTTAGGGAACCTCATCCACAGGTGAGGTGAGATTTCCAACAGCAAATAAAAGTTAAATGAAAATGTTTAAATTTCATTCACTAATGCCCCTGCTCCTGTGACAGAGTCACATGAGGGGACATGTTTTTTTAACTTGTCAAAATTCTTTCTTTTTAATTTTCTAAATCTTCTGCTCCCTGAGGCAGCTCTGTGCCTCAGGAACCTTTCATCGTGCGCACCCGTGCGCATGCATGAACTCACGCGCTCGCCCTCCTCCCCACCCCCACACAGTCGTGGCCCAATCACGGGCAGCGGTCAGCTTCACAACTCTTCCTGCTTGTCCCCCGCCGAGCCCACCTGACGAGGGCAAAATTCTGCCCATGGAGTTGAGCCCACAATCAGATCAGCCATGGTCTTCAGGCTTGAGGCTTGAATGACCTACTCCAGCTCCTATTTCTTATGTTCTTAGATTCTTATGGTCCAGTACCATAACTACGAGAGCAAAGACCCCTCCTAAGCAGAGTGATATGATTCCATGCATGTTAGATACTCAATGTTAGATGCCCTCATGAGACAATCTGCTCATTACAGGTATCAATCTAGTCTCCTCTCTGAAACCTCCTCTGAGCTGCATCCAATGAATTTACAATCTTCCTTAAATAAGGAGACCAAAACTGCACACAGTGTTCGAGATGTGGGCTGGAATCTTCCGTGCCCGTTGGGCATGTTGGGTGGCGTGAACGGACAACATGGTGCGATCAGTTTCATGGCGGCGTGAAACGAGTTTGCAATCGTCCACTCCGCTGGCCGATGGCCAATGGAGTTTGCTGTCAAAGGCTATCGTGAAAATTCCTGATCCTCCCTGGCTATGCCAGGGAGCTCATTTAACAACAACAAGGGATTACCAGTCTGACTTGTCATTAGCTGCTATTCGAACACCTGTGTATTTCTCAGATTTTACATTAACATCACTGTATCTTTAAAAAGGGTGTATTCCTCTGTTGTATGTGAGAGTCTCTGCAACACCAGAATAATGTGACAATTTAACTTGTCAACATATTTGCTGTGTTTCCATTATTGATCCGTTCTCAATGTGTTGTATCTACAGCATACAAAATATACCAGCTCAATAATACCCGGCCCAATAATAATGATCTTCCAGAACACTTGTCAAAGTGTTTCTCATCACAGTATCCTATTTAGGGAACATTAATTAACTGCATTTACTATATTGATGCCATTATTTGTTACGATTCCAGGCCTGAGGAAGGAAAGCTATGGTCCTGTGTTGTTCAAATCCCTGATTATATAATTTGTTTGGTGTAAGTTGATCGCAGAGTCTGAGGGTTCGTTGTGGTGTCAGGTTTTGCTCCATGTGAACTAGTTTATTAGTGTTAGCTCTTCACATAAACTCCACTTCAATAGTGGGCTCTTGCTGCCATTGCTTCTGGTAACCAAGCCATAAACAGAGTCACAAAGACATCAACTGTGACTGTGGCATTCCAGCCAATAAAGTTCAAGAGCACAGGATCAAGTGAAATAATGAATGCAGTATACTTATATCAACAAATGGCAAATAAGCAATTGGCATTTATCATAAAGTCATGGAGTCATAGAGTCATTATGGCACAGAAGGAGACCATTTGGACATTTCAGGATGATCCTCCCTCTATCGTACTGAAACTATGTGCTTTAATCTCATTCAGAAGATCACCTCTGCTATTCCAATGTAAATTTTATTTCCTAGCTACCCTCAGAATCCAACTGGAGTGAGGTTACTAATAGGGATTGGTCTCATGTTTTAACCATGAGGAGCTGGTTTAAGGAGACATTTGCTCCACTAAATCCAGATCAGATTCGAAAGGCAGAACAGTCAACCTAAGCAGGACCATAAAATGGCTGGTATCAGACAGGCCCAATTTTAACTTTGTTTAACTAAATGGGTTTTGAGTGAGCTAAGAGTGGGTTGGTGAGGTCTGATTTTTCCCTTTCACTGAGACCAGAGAGGAGAGTTGCTCCCATTGTATCAGAGGTGAAGGGACAAGCTATCATGCTGGGCCACGTGATGCCAAAATCTATGGGGCCCAATCTTCAGCAGAGTGGCAATCACCGCTGGATTGCCGCTTCGCTCCTTTTTTACTTATCTTAGATTGGAGCTGCACATTTCTGGTCCAGACTTTTGTGGCCCGGGCTTGCTGAGAAATGAGCAGTGAAGCTTTTCAGGATTCCTCCCAGTGCTGGGCAGCAGCATCAGAGTAAGTGAAGCCATGTCCACTTTTTACGCCACTAGTTGCTGTAAACTGTCCCTCTGTTTAAATGCCCACTTTGAGAAGCCAGAATGAAGGTAAGTGGGTAAGGTAAGTGGGTAAGGGATTTGGCTGGCTGGGGAAGGGGTTGGGGGGTAAGCACTGTCGGAGTGGAGGAAGGGGTGATCACTGTCAGGATGGGGGTGAGCACTGTCGGGGTGGGGGTTGGCGGTAAGCACTGTGAGGTTGGGGGAAGGGCTGAGCACTGTCAGCATGGGGGTTGGGGCTAAACACTGTCAGGTGGGGGTAAACACTGTTGCGGTGGGAATGAGCACTATAAGTGGGGGATGTCCTAAGCACTGTCAGTGTGGGGAGGAGGGGTGAGCACTGTCGATTGGGGGGGTGAGCACTCTCGGGGTGGGGAAAGATGTGAGCCCTTTGGGTTGGGGGATGGGATAAGCACTCAAGATGGGAGGGAGGGGCGAGCACAGTCAGGTGGGGGTAGGCATTGTTGGGGTGGGGTGAGCACTGTCGGGGTGAGCACTGTCGGGTGGGGGATGGGGTAAGCACTTTCAGGGTTAGGGGGAGGGCCGAGAAATGTCGTGTGTGGGTGAGCATTGTCGGGGTGGGGGAGATGTGAGCCCTTTGAGGTGGGGAATGGGGTATGCACTCAGGGTGGAAGGGAGAAGTGAGCACAGTGAGATGAGGGTGAGAACTGACAGGGTGGAGTGAGCACTCTCAGTGTAGGGGGGAGGGGTGAACACTGTCAGGTTGGGGGTGAGGGGAACACTGTCAGGTGAGGGGAGGGGTGAGCACAGTCAGGTGGGATTGGGGTGAGCACTGTTGGGTTTGGGGGAGGGGTGAGCACTGTCGGGTGGGGGAGGGCTGAGTACTGCTGGGTGGGGGGGGCGGGGTGAGCACTTTCGGGTGGGGGGGGCGGGGTGAGCATTTTTGGGTGGGGGAGGGGCGAGAACTGTTGGGTGGGGGTGGGGTGAACATTACTGTGGGGTCTAGAGTGCTTTAACACTCCAGGTGATTTCCTTCAAGTTTCACTGATTTTGCTATGAGAAACTCACTGGCACGTGGCACAGGGAGTAAACCTGAGATTACAACCCTAGATGTCCTGTTTTTTTAACTTACTGCCTAATTCCCTTAACTCCCGTTGCAAGACCTCGTCACTCTTCCTGCCTATGTCGTTAGTACCAATGTGTACCACGACCTTTAACTGTTCTCCCTCCCCCTTCAGAATGTCCTGTACTCGATCAGAGACATCCTGGACCCTGGCACCAAGGAGGCAACATACCATCCTGGTGTCTCTTTCGTGACCACAGAATCGCCTTATCTGAGCCCCTGACTATAGAGTCCCCTATGACAATTGCTCTTGTATGCTTTGACCCCCCCCACCCCACCCCCCCGCCCCTGCTGAACAACAGAGACAGCCGTGGTGCCACTGCTCTGGCTACTGCTGTTGTTTTCTCTTGATAGGCCATCTCCCCAACAGTATCCAAAATGGTATACCTGTTAGAGAGGGGGATAGCCCCAGGGGATTTCTGCACTGACTGCCTGCCCCTTCTAGCGGTCACCCATCTATCTGTCTGTACCTTGGGTGTGACCACGTCTCCAAAACTCCTGTCAATGACGCTTTCCACCACCTGAATGCTCCTAAGTGCATCCAACTGCTGCTCCAACTGATCCATGCGGTCTGTGAGGAGCTGCAATTGGGTACGCTTCCTGCAGATGTAGTTGTCCAGGACACTTGAAGCATCACAGATTTCCCACATCCCACAGGTGAAGCACTTCACCCCAGCAACTGCCATTTCTAGAGCTATCTAATAAATTAATTTAAATCTAATAACTGCTTATTGACTCCTTATTAACTATACGTTCCCTAGGGCTAGATTTCAACCATAAATGCTAAATTCTAAGAACAGTAATCCCCTGATTCTGGTCTTGATACCCTTTACTTATTAATTAAGTGATTAATTTATTTGGTTTAATTAGTTTAACAATGTTTTAATTTCAAATTCCTGCCTTTTCCCCATAACCCTTACTGTAAATGCAATAGTTTAGCGGTCCACCACCTTAACCGCTCGGCCACCTCATCACATCCAGGCAATGTTACTTACCAAATTTTCATACAAGTTAAATCCTCTCTGCTTTTGAATTCTGTTCCTCTAGAAATTAACCTCTGGGCTTTGTTTACATCTTTTTTATGACCTTGTTAACCTGTGTCGCTACTATTGTGAACCTGGTGAACTTGTGAATGAGTTGTTAATATTTAAATGTGAGGCATGCTTGAAATGAATTTTTGTGAATTGTATCCCCTGTGTGTCAAACTTTCAAAAAATAAGCAAAAAAAAATCCTAAACCACATGGGGTGAGCAAGCATTTACATTAGCTCAGAAACAATTTTTTTTGCTGGGTCATCACTGGCAAAACCAACACTTGTTGTCTATCTCTAACAGCCCTTGAGAAGGTAGTGGTGAGACACTTGCTTGACAGATTTATTTAACTAAATTTAATTTCCTCAACTGTCCTGGTGAGATTTAACCTCATTTCACCCAAGCAATGCTGGTGTCAATAGCGCCATCAAGTGGCACTTACTCAGAAGTATCCTGCTCAGTTTGAGCTCTGCCAGGGCCACTCAGCTCCTGACCACATTAAAGCCTGGGTCCAAATATGGACAAAAGAGCTGAACTCCAGAGGTGAGGTGACAGTGACTGCCCTTGACATCAAGGCCGCATTATACCAAGTGTAGCATCAAGAAGCCCGAGCAAAACTGGAGTCAATGGGAATCAGGGGAAAAACTCTCCAATGGTTGGAGTCACACCCAGCACAAAGGAAGGTGGTTGTGGTTGTTGAAGGCCAAACATTTCAGTCCTGGAACACCACTGAGCGGTTGCTCAGGGTAGTGTCCTAGGCCCAACCATCTTCAGCTGCTCCATCAATGACCTTCCTTCCATCATAAGGTCAGGAGTGGGGATGTTCGCTGATGATTTCAAAACGTTGAGCACCATTTGTGACTCTTCAGAAACCGAAGCAGTCTGTGTCCATATGCAGCAAGAACTAGACAAGATTCAGCTTTGATAAAAGCAAAATACTACACATGCTGGAAATCTGATATAGCTCTGAAGAAGAGTCATATGGGCTCGAAACGTTAACTCAGTTTCTCTCTCCACAGATGCTGCCAGACCTGCTGAGTTTTACCAGCATTTTCTGTTTTTATTTAAGATTCAGGCTTGGGCTGATAAGTGGCAGATAGCATTCACGCCACATAATGGCAAGCAATGACTATCTCCATCAAGAGAGAGAATCTACCCATGACATTCAACAGCATTACCATTGCTGACTTCCCCATGTTCAACATCTTTGGAATTAGCAGGGGCCAGAAACTTAATTGGTCATATAAATATTGTGGGTATAAAGGTAGGTCAGAGGCCAGGAATTTTGCAGTGAGTAACTCACCTCCTGACTCATAGAACCACAGGACTTATGAGCAGGAGTAGGCCATTCAGCTTTTTGAGCCTGCTCCCCATCCAATCAGATCATGGCTGATCTGGTTGTGGTCCCAATTCCAAGATGCCATTTGCTCCCCATAAGCCTTAACACTCTTGTTTTTCAAAAATCTGACCAACTCTGCCTTCAATAAATTCAATGACCAAAGACCATAAGACCATAAGACATAGGAACAAAAGTAGGCTATTCAGCCCATCGAGTCTCCTCCACCATTCAATGAGATCATGGCTGACCTGATAATCCTCAACTCCACTTTCCTGCTTTTCCCCATAACCCTTGATTCCCTTATTGATTAAAAATCTGTCTATCTCAGCCTTGAATATACTTAACGACCCAGATTCTACAGCCCTCTGCAGTAAAGAATTCCACAGATTAACTACCCTCTGTGAGAAAAAATGCCTCCTCATCTCTGTTTTAAGTGGGCAATCCCTTGCTCTGAGGTTATGCCCTCTGGTTCTAGACTCGCCCACAAGAGGAAACAACCTCTCAGCATCTACCCTGTCAAGCCCACTAAGAATCTTATATGTTTCAATTAGGTCACCCCTCATTCTTCTAAACTCCAATGAGTACAGGCCCAACCTACTCAACCTTTCCTCCTAAGAAAATCCCTCTATCCCTGGAATCAACCTAGTGAACCTTCTCTGGGCTGCAGCCAATGCCAGTATATCTTTTCTTAGATAAGGGACCAGAATTGTTACAGCATCCTAGGTGTGGTCTAACGACTGCCTTGTATAGTTTTAGCAAGAGTTCCCTATTTTTATACTCCATTCCCTTTGAAATAAAGGCCAACACTCCACTTGCCTTCCCTATTACCTGCTGAACTAGTACGTTAGCTTTTTGGGATTCATGCACGAGGACCCCCAAATCCTTCTTTACTGTAGCTTTCTGCAGTCTTTCTCCATTTAAATAATATTCAGCTTCTCTCTTCTTCCTGCCAAAGTGCATAACCTCACATTTTCCCACATTCCATCTGCCAAGTTTTTTCCCAGTCACTTAACCTGTCTATATCCCTTTGTAGATTATTTGTGTCATCCTCACCACTTGCCTTCCCACCTAATTTTGTGTCATCCACAAACTTGGCAATAGTGCATTCACTTCCCTCATCTAAGTCTCCAGAAGTTTATTCTGGACCCATGTGCATTAGTGCATCAGCCCATATTTTGAAATGAATAGATTTAAAAACATGCACTTTTGTGTCTTAACACTAGCTTTGCCATGTTTTATGTCTCCGGTACATATTTATATCTGGTTCACACCCTCGTGTTTAGGCATTCTAATGTCATCCTATAATCCAGCAGAACAGACAACCTTCTTCAACTGCACATGCCAAACCTACAACCACTACCTAGAAGGATAAGGGCAGCACTTTCATGGGAACAGAACCAAGTTCCCCTCCAAGCCATTCACCATCCTGACTTGGGACTCTATTGCCACTCCTTCACTGTCACTAGGTCAAAATGCTGGAACTCCCTCCCTAACAGCACTGTTGGTGTACCTGGACAACGTGGGCTGCAGCAATTCAAAAAAGGCAGTTCACCGTCATCTTCCCAAGGGCGATTAGGGATGGGCAATAAATGCTGGCCATGCCAGTGATGCTTACACCCCATGAAAGAATTTTTTTTTAAGTATTAGTCTAAGCCTCTGGATCACAAGTCCAGTAACATAACCACTATGCTACCATCCCATATTGTTGGATGCTGGAATGTTCTACAAACTGTGCACAGTCAGAATGCGCAGATCTGGAGACCTTTATTAACTGCAATGGGGAAAACAATATCCAGTCCAAGCCTTAAATCAGCTAAAAACTTGAATTATAAACTTTAAAGAAAGCATTAAAAGACTCAAGAGCAATTTGTAGGATAATTTTCCCAAAACTTATTGTGAAATATGTAATCTTATCATTTTATTATTTAGCTTAAATTCTTATTTTTGGACATAAAAATTTGAGTTACTGAAGAAAAATGCAGATTTTTTTTTCCAATTTTTCAAGTTTGGTCATTTGGGAGTCGTTGTTCTCTAAAATCCACTTTCTAGTACTTCCTTATTAGTAGTTTTCCAGCTATAATAACAACAACAACTTGCATTTATATAGTGGGTTTAACAGAGGAGAACACCCCAAGATGCATTACAAGAGCATTATTAAACAAAATTTAACACCAAGTTGTTATGTAGGTGTTAGGAAATAGAGATAGTTTAAGTAAGTTATATTTGTATTTGTGTGTGTCAGGAATAAGGTATATCTTTAAGTTTAAGTTCTATTTACATTTTTTCAATTTGTGGGTTAAAAGGTGAAACCTGGGATCGAGTTTCATTTTTGAGTGGAGACAGCATGGGCAGAACTTTACCGTCGGCGAGCGGGGGGTGTCAGGTAGAACCCCTGACATCATCCCACCAAATTTTCAGGAAGGCAGGGGCGCAGCAAAATTAGCTCTTAACTCACACACTCACAAACCCATCACACATCCATAGGGATCTCACTCACTGCCAGTTCAAGGGACATCACCATTCAATCTCTCACATACACCTTCACCACTTTTTAATTCATTCACAGGATGTGGGCTTCAATGGCTGGGCCAACATTTATTGCCCATCTGTAATTGCCCTTGAGAAGGTGGTGGTGAGCTGCCTCCTTGAACCGCTGTGGTGTAGGTACACCCACAGTACTGTTAGGAAAGGAATTCCAGGATTTTGACCCAGTGACAGTGAAGTGACGGCGATATATTTCCAAGTCAGGATGATGAGTGACTTGGATGGGAACTTCCAGGTGGTGGTGTTCCCATCTATCTGCTGCCCTTGTCCTTCTAGATGGTCGTGGTCATGGGTTTGGAAGGTGCTGTCTAAAGAGCCTTGGTGAATTCCTGCAATGCATCTTGTGGATGGTACACACTGCTGCTACTCTACATCAGTGGTGGAAGGAATGAATATTTGTGGACATGGTGCCAATCAAGTGGGCTGCTTTGTCTTGGATGGTGTCAAGCTTCTTGAGAGTTGGGGAGCTGCATTCATCCAGGCAAGTGTGGAGTATTCCATCACACTCCTGACTTGTGCCTTGTAGATGGTGGACAGGTTTTGTGGAATTAGAGGTGAATTACTCTTCGCAGGATTCCTAGCCTCTGACCTGCTCTTGTAGCTACACTATTTATATATCTAGTCCAGTTCAGTTCCTGATCAATGGTAACCTCCAGGGTGTTGATAGTGGGGGTTTCAGAGATGATAATGCCATTGAACATCAAGTGGTGATGGTTAGATTCTCTCGTGTTGGAAACGGTCATTGCCTGGCACTTGTGTGGCGCAAATGTCACTTGTCACTTGTCAGCCCAAGCCTGGATATTGTCCTGTTCTTGCTATATTTGGACATGGACTGCTTCAGTATCTGAGGAGTCATGAATGGTGCTGAACATCATGCAATCATCAGCGAATATCCCCACTTCTGACCTTATGGTGGAAGGAAGGTCATTGATGAAGCAGCTGAAGATGGTTGGGCCGAGGACACCACCCTGAGGAACTCCTGCAGTGATGTCCTGGAGCTGAGATGACTGACCTCCAACAGCCACAACCATCTTCCTTTGTTCTAGGTATGACTCCAAGCAGCCGACAGTTTTCTCCCTGATTCCCATTGACTCCAGTTTTGCTAGGGCTTCTTGATGCCACACTCTGTCAAATGTGGCCTTGATGTCAAGGACAGTCAACCTCACCTCACCTGCCCTGGGGGTTGCATCCTCATCCCTTCCATAGCACCACTCACCACCCACGCATGCCAGGCATCCTTCCATACTGGCATGGCAAGCATACTGCTTACATTCTCTCCATCTGCCTTCATGCAGGACAAGCTGGTAAACAACAAAAGGGCGAGGTCACAGACTGGTGGAGGAAGGCCTGACAAAGTTCCTCACAGACTTTGAAAACAGAGTCACCCAGCTGGCCAGCGAGGATCAGGACTTTTCCTGTGCTGACGGCAAGGTTGATAGTGCTCAACCAAGTGAGGGTCCAGCAGTGGAACATCCATCAAACAACAATGCTGTGAGTGAGTCTCTCTGTTCCGCAGTCCCCAGCCATGCACTAATCATCTCTATTTGCTTTTACAGGCACATGTGGGAAGCAGCCGATGTCTATTGTTTGCTCCACTAACGTCCGGGTCATGGCATGAGCCTCGTTAGACCATCTCTCTGCTGCAGTCCGAGGCCACTGCACAGGTGTCATCAGCCACGTCCTCTGTGGGTAGCCCTTGTCCCCAAGGATCCAATCCTACAGCCTCTCTTGACCCTGGAAGATGTCAGGGATCTGAGACCTGCTATTGATGTAGACTCTCCCTGGGAATTGTGTGCAGACCTGTAGGATGTAGGAACAGGCTATCCTAGATTTGGTATTTTGCAATGAGAAGGGGATAATTAATAATCTTGTTGTGCGGAGTCCCTTAGGGAACAGTGACCATAACATGATAGAATTCCTCATTAGGATGGAAAGTGAAATGGTTCGATCTGAAACTAGGGTCCTATATCTAAACAAAGGAAACTACGAAGGTATGAGACATGAGTTGGCTAAGATAGATTGGGAAACTTCATTGAAAGGCATGACAGTGGATAGGTAAAGGCTAATATTTAAGGAACATACATTTGAACATACATACGAACAAGCAGCAGCTCCTCACGTCTGCTCCATCATTTAATAAGATCATGGCTGACCTGAAGTAACTTCCAATCTGCATCCGGCCTACCTCCGATAACCCATCACCCCCTTGCTTACCAAGAACCTATCCACCTCTGCTTTAAGAATATGCAAAAACTCTGCTTCCACCGCCTTTTCAGGAAGAGTTCCAAAGACTCATGACCCTCTTGAGGATAGTATTAGATCCAAAGAGGAGTCATATAAAGTTGTTAGAAAAAGTAGCAAGCCTGAGGATTGGGAGCAGTTTTGAATTCAGCAAAGGAGGACCAAGAGATTGATGAGAGAGAAAAAAATAGGGTGTGAGAGTAAACTTGAAAGGAACATAAAAGAGGACTGTAAAAGCTTATATAAGTATGTAAAAAGAAAACATTAATGAAGACAAATGTAGGTCCCTTACAGTCCGAAACAGGAGAATTTATAATAGAGAACAAGGAAATTAAACAGCTACTTTGGTCTGTCTTCATGGAGAAGATACTAATAGCTTCCCAGGAAATACTACGGAACCAAGGGTCAAGTGAGAAGGAGGAATTGAAGGAAATTAGAATTACTAAAACAAAAGTGCTGGAGAAATTAATGGAACTGAAAGCCAATAAATTGCAACAACCTGCAGGTTACTGTTGGCCAGAAAATGAACTGGACTAGCCATATAAATACAATGGCTATGAAAGCAGATCAAAGGCTAGAAATCCAGCGACAAGTAACTCACCTCGTGACTCCCCAGAGTCTGTCCATCGTCTATAAGGCACAAGTCAGGAGTGTGATGGAATACTCCCCACTTGCCTGGATGAGTGCAGCTCCAACAACACCCAAGAAGCTTGACACTATCCAAGACAAAGCAGCCTGCTTGATTGGCACCACATCCACATACATTCACTCCCTCCACCACTGATGCACAGTAGCAGCAGTGTGTACCATCTACAAGGTGCACTGCAGGAATTCACCAAGGCTCCTTAGACAGCACCTTCCAAACCCACGACCACTAACATCTAGAAGGACAGGGGCAGCAGACACATGAGAACACCACCACCTGGAAGATCCCCTCCAAGCCATTCACTATCCTGACTATTCCCTCAGTATCACTGGGTCAAAACCCTGGAACTCCCTTCCTCACAGCACTGTTTGTGTACCTACACTACATGGACTGCAGCGGTTCAAGAAGGCAGCTCACCACCACCTTCTCAAGGGCAACTAGTGTTAGGCAATAAATGCTGGCCCAGCCAGCGAAGCCCACATCCCATGAATGAATAATTTTTTTAAAAAGTCAATGGATCTGTTGCTGAACTGTCTCAGCTGTGGAAGAATGCTCACTTTTGACAAGCTTTTCCAAATGCATGGCCACTTCCCTCACCCCACTACCACCTTAAACCCTCCAGCATGTGCCTGAGTATTTCTTCCAGTCTGTGCTGCCTTGCTTGCCAACCCCCTCTCCCCCACCCTGCCCCTACTGCCCTGCCCAAGCATGATCTTAAGTATTTACTTCAGTCTGTGTTGCATTGCTCGCCACCCCCCCTCTCCCCCACCTTCCAGGCCTGACCTGCACTGCAGCCCTTGTCCCGGCACCGCACTGAAAGCCAGCCAGGAAAAAGCAACTTGCCTGTGCTCCCTGCGACTGCATGGCGCCTCTTCCTTGATGTCCCACGGGCAATGCTTGTGAGCGCTGTGCAAGGTTGTGCACATTCACTTCCGAGTTCCCCTCGAGGGTCAGGTCACGAGGTGCACACCTTTTATAGGCAGCTGTGAAGCTCGTCGTTCAGATGTCATGCCAATGTGGACGGTAAATTTGATGTGGGGTGATGATTCTGTTGAGCAGGGCTTATAATGAATTGCTAAAGTACTGAAATTAGGTTCCAGATGTGCAGCAGTGGGAAACCCAGCCCACCATTGATGGGTAGAGCAGACGATTGCAAACTGGGTACACGACGGCATAGAACTGATTTTTGGCCTTCTCACTATATTGCCCCCTCTTGCCCGCCATGATGCCCGACGCCAATAGGGCCAGAAAATTCTGGCAAATGTCTATGCTGGGCTGATGACTTCCAGGTCATGACGAGCTACTGTTTCAAGTTAAATCTGGAAGGTTTCACATTCTGTTATAGCATCCTCAACTTTCTTCATGGAGAATGCTTCTCTCACCAGTATGTCTGCGATATACATCTGTTCCCCTTGCTTTAGGTCATGTCCAGATGATTTTTTTGTAAACAAAGGAACATTCTTTGCTGACGCTTTGGCGCAGGTAGTAGCAGTTTGAGAAAAATGCTTTGAAGTGGCTTGTGGTCAGACTCCACTGTCACTTTGTCTCTCCCAAGCAGGTATTGATGAAAATGCTCACAAGCAAAAATAATAGCCAGTGCAGCCGATGGCAACCTGCACCACTGGGAAACCTAAGATCCGGGTAAATCCCAGCACACTTGCTTCCTGGCTTCCCTGACCCTGGGTGAAATGCACAAACTTGTGTACCTTCTCAAAGATGGCATCCATGACCTCGTGGGCGGAGGCTTGTAATATCCCACAGAGGTCACCTGTGAGGCCCTGAAAGGAACCACTGGCGTAATAATTTGAGGGCCACGGTCACTTTTGTGGCCAGTGGCAGTGGATGCCCTCCATGTACCCATGGTGCCAAATCCTGCAACAGGGTGCAGACATGACCAACCGGTTCACTAGACATGCGCGGTCTTTGGCGACACTGGGTCTCAGTCGTCAGCCCCTCCGGAGGTCCCAAGCATCATATATGCCAGCCTTCAGCCAATTCAATTCAATCCACGTGTATCAAGAAAAAGCTGAAGGCACTGGATACTGCAAATACTATGGGCTCTGACAATATTCCAGCAATATTACTGGAGACTTGTTCTCCAGAACTTGCCATGGCCCTAGCCAAGCTGTTTCAGTGCAGCTACAACACTGGCATCCACCTAGCAATGTGGAAAACTGCTCAGGTATGTCCTGTACACAAAAAGCAGGACAAATCCAACCCGGCCATTTACTGCCATATCAGTCTACTCTCGATCATCAGTAACTTGATGGAAAAGGTCATCATCAGTGCTATCAAGCGGCATTCACTTAGCAATAACCTGCTCACTGACACTCAGTTTGGGTTCCTCCAGGGCCACTCAGCTCTTGACCTCATTACAGCCTTGGTTCAAACATTGGCAAAAGAGCTGAACTCCCGAGGTGAGGTGAGAGTGACTGCCCTTGACATCAAGGCTGCATTTAACTGAGTGTGGCATCAAGGAGCCCTCACAAAACTGGAATCAGTGGAAATCAGGGGGAAACTCTCCACTGGTTGGAGTCATACCTAGCAAAAGAAAAATGTTTGTGGTTGTTGGAGGCCAGTCATCTCAGCTCCAGGACATCACTGCAGGAGCTCCTCAGGGTAGTGTCCCAGGCCCAAACATTTTCAGCTGCTTCATCAATGACCTTCCTTCCATCATAAGGTCAGAAGTGGGGATGTTCGCTGATGATTGCACAATGTTCAGCACCATTCGCTACTCCTCAGTTACTGAAGCAGTCCATGTCCAAATGCAGCAAGGCATGAGCAACATTCAGGCTTGGGACAAGTAACACACCACACAAATGCCAGGCAATGACCATTTCCAATAGGAGAGAATCTAACCATCTCCCCTTGACATTCAATGGCAGTACCATCGCTGAATTCCCCACTGTCAACATCCTGGGTGTTACCATTGACCAGAAGCTGAACTAGGACCTGCCATATAAATACTGTAACTAAAAGAGCAGGTCAGAGGCTAGGAATCCTGCGATGAGTAACTCACCTCCTGATTCCCCAAAGCCTATCCATAATTTACAAGGCACGAGTCAGGAGTGTGATGGAATACTCTCCACTTGCCTGAATAAGTGCAGTTCCAACAACACTCTAGAGGTTTGACACCATCCAGGACAAAGCAGCCATTTGATTGGCACCCCTTCCACAAACATTCACTCCCTCCCACCACTGACGCACAGTAGCAGCCATGAGCACCATCTACAAGATGCATTGCAGTAGCACACAGGAATGACAAGTGCTATCTATAGACCTCAGGTCTAGCTGGGTGCTGACCAGCGACGACTTGCTGTCGCTCTTCAGCAGCATGCACGGGAGAACCAGCGCCCGTTCTTCCTGTGCGTGCTGCTCCTCCCTCTGCCCAGCCAGGCACCTCCATCAGTCTCTTCTCCTTCATCTCCACTCTCTGTAAGCCATGAAGCATACAGCTAGGACACCAGGCTCTCTACTCCTGATGTTCTCCTTCTGCAGGATGAAAGAGAGAGGTGCATAGATTAGTTTAGGTCTACTAAGAACCTCTCTTGTTTAATTCTTGGTTAATGCATCCCAGAGAGTGCTGGCAACCACTTGGATGGCCAGAGTTTAGTGCGCTACATGGCTGCCCGAAACCCCACTCCACCTGAACGATTGGCAGCAGCTTTGCCCATTGGACCACATGCTGTGCTCTCAGCTCTGGCGCAGGCATCCTCCTAACCCGCACTGTAAGGCTGCACTGTTAGCCTGAACCATGTGAGAGTCCGGTCCAAAGCTGAATGATAACATTGCAAGGGGCTGTGAGTGCCTCCACCAGTGACTGCTGCATGGCCAGCCTTTGCAAGGAGATTGTACAATTTGCCCAGTCGTCCAACTGTTCTGTGGTCCACTAAAACATTCATTAGTTTGCAGTCTGTGCCTAAGGGGTGAAAAGCTCTGGAGCATTTGGTGGCACTTTGATGCCTCTGCATTGCTTGAATGGGCAGATAAGCTAAAGGCCCATCTCCAAGCATGTCAATGTGGCTGTACCTGCACTGTCTCAGCTGCGGAGGAATGGTCACTTTATACGCGGTTTCCTAATGCGTGGCCACTTTCCTCCCCACCCCACCCCCAGCATGTGCTTGTGCACTACCATCAACTGCAGGCCAGCCCTTGCCCCATCAAAACACTTCATGATTTTCAGCACTGTTGACCAATGAAGGTCCAATTTTAAAAGCAACCCCTCCCATACATCCCAAGCCAAACACTAAATGAGGATAAAAGGCACTGAGTTACATGAGCTTAGTTTCATCGTCCCTAATGATCTAAATTGATTTAATAATTTCCAAGGCTATACAGAAAGAGGGTTTCTATGATGCCAATTGAATAGCTCTTCCAGGCACAATGGGCTGAATGGCCTCTAGCTGGACTATGCTATGATTCTATCTTTCTTAACTTTCTGGCAATGGAATCTCCAGGGATTTGTTGTCATTCTTCTACGTTGTGAACTGTTGTGGGTTTTTGCCACAGGTAGAGTATCCCCCCTTTAAATGTTGCCAGGTTTAGTGAGCTGGCAGACCTGACACATTTTTTATCTGCAGATGGAATGGCAAATAAAGTGATAGTCCTAATCTCGTAAAAATTGAGCACGCTGGAGGGGTGGGTGCCCCAATTTGTAAGATGCAGCAACTCTCCGCCTCTGGAACACTACCAGATGGAATTTCTCTCTATTTGTTTTTCTCCTATTACAGATTCCCACTAGAGGACACCAAAACACTTCTCAATGTGAAGAGCTCGTTCAGAGCCCTGCAGGCCCAGTCAATGTCTTTCAGCAAGGTCAGCGATTTTCTGCCTTGAAAGTCAGTTCTGCAACACAGGCCCGATTTTGCAAGGGCAGCAAATGCAGGCTGGCCTGTGCCAGCAACATGCAAGGACAGGCCTCACTAAACTTGACAAGAATACCTTTCTGCTGGTTTCCGTACGCTCCCTGCACACATTTCCCTTGCTTAGGAAAGCCAGCCGATCTTGCAAATGGTTGATGTTGCAAAATCTGGAACAGCTTCTAGAACAACTTTCTATTGATAAAGCACCTTTAACATCATAAAACATCCCAAGACTCTTCACAGGAGAATTATGAAATAAAATGTCATAATTTCATATAGAGATTATAAGGACAAGTGCTACATGGCAGCCTTTCATCCAATAAGACGATATTTTATGCCTTAGTGGTCAGCTTTGTGTTAAACGTGGCCTGTTGTGGCTCAGGAGTCTCACCCTATCTTGGCAGTCTCTGCTACGTTTGCTGCAGAGGAAGACAGTGGGCTTAGAAGGTGGACAATTCGCTGATCTTGGTTTTCTCTGGGCCCTCTTCTCAGCCAGCTGGACACTCTGTTACTGCTCTCCTCATCCGATGCCCTTCCAAACAGTCGGCCTCCAAAGGTCACGGCCCACCAGCAAATATTTTATTTATTCTTTCACGGATGTGGGAGTCGCTGCATGGCTGGGTCAGCATTAGTTACCCATCCATAATTGCCCCTGAGGAGGTGGTGGTGAGCTGCCTTCTTGAACCGCTGCAGTCCCTGTGGTGTAGATACACCCTCAGTGCTGTTAGGGAGGGAGTTCCAGGATTTTGACCCAGCAATGGTGAACAGCAACAAGTCAGGATGGTGTGTGGCTTGGAGGGGAACTGGCAGGTGGTGGGTTTCCATGCATCTGCTGCCCTTGTCCCTCTAGGGGGTAGAGGTCACTGGTTTGGAAGACTGTCTCCCAATTACCTGTGTCCAGTTCCATATTTTGCTTGCAAGTGCCCTTGTAACGGAGCTATGAATACCCAGAAGGTCATGATCCAGCGGTCAATTCACCCTCAAGAAGCCTTTGGGTTTACAGCCGTCATCGATCTAACGAACGTGGCCGAGCCAAGCATAGATGTCATTGCTTTAGCAATGAGTGTATGCAGATGGAATTAGCATGCTCCAGGACCTCTGAGTCAGTGATCTTTTCTTGCCAGGAGATGCCAAAGATAAATCCAGGACAGCAAAGGTGGAGGCTGTTCAGCCTTTTCCACAGACTAGCTGATGTTGCCCAGGTCTCACCATTGCAGAAGAGTGCACTGAGGACGCAGGCTTGGTAGACTCGTAGTTTGGTGTTCTCAGTCATGTTGCTGTTGTTCCACTCTCTTACTCAGCCTGGACAAAACAGCTTCAGCTTTTACAATGTGCGATTTCAGCTTGAAGTGACAGATTGCTGGTGATTGTGGAGCCTGGATATGTGAAGCTATCAACAACCTTCAGTGTTACATTGTCAATCTTGATTATTGGCAGTGCAGCAACATTGTGGACTGTGACATTTGACTTCCTGATTCTGATGGTCAAATCAAACTCTTTACAGGCATGAGAGAGTCTGTCCATTTGCCACTGTAGGTGTTCCTGGGAATGGAATGTTAGTGCAGCATCGTCCGCGTGGAGCAACTCTCTGACGAGGACGCGGCACACCTTTGTCTTGGATCTCAGGCGAGCAAGGCTGAGTAGCTTCCATCATTTCTGGTATATAAGTAAACACCCTGTATGGATGACCTGAAGGTATATGACAGTAACTAAAAGAAGAATATGCCAAAGTGTGTTGGTGTTAGAAAACCACCCTGTCTGATCCTACTGCGACCTTACTCATCATGTTATCATAGAAAGAGGAGATCACATTTAGATATTTATGAGGGTAACCAATTTTTCTCCAGCTGCTTAAGTAGACCACCTCTGCCCACATGGTCGATGAGGGCAATATATAGCAGTCTCCTTTATTCACAGCGTTTCTCTTGCAACTGCCAGATACGTGTCAATTGTAGATCTTCCAATTCTGAAACCACACTGGGATTCGGGATTGATGCATTCTGCCAAGATCTGCAGCCTGGAAAGGGCAAATATATGGAGGGACAAGGCAGCAGATACATGGAAAACCACCACCTGCAAGGCAAATATATTTCTCACAATGCTCAATGGGGAGATGCCTCAATAGCTGCTGCAATCGTTGAAGTCGACCTTGTTCTTGTACAGGGTCATAATCTTCGCATCACACATATCCTGAGGCACTGCTCCCTCCCTCCAAAAGAGACAGAGACGTTCTTCAAAATGCTGTAGGAATGCCGGTTTCCTGTGCTTGATGAGTTCAGGTGGTATACCATCAGCACCTGGAGATTGTGAAGCCAATGGCAAGCGAGACAATATCATTGTTAAGCTCCTCAACTGTGGACTCAATGTTAGGGGAGGCGGTGGCGTAGTGGTACTGTCAGTAATCATCCAGGAACTCAGGCTAATGTTCTGGGGACATGGGTTTAAATCCCACTATGGAAGTTGGTGGAATTTAAATTCAATTAATAAATCTGGAATTAAAAACTAGCTCCTGTAATGAAACCATTGTTGCCTGGTCTGCCAATGCCCTTTAGAGAAGAAAGTCTGCTGTCCTTACCTGGTCTGGCCTACATGTGACTCCAGACCCACAGCAATTTGATTGACCCTTAATTGACATCTGAAATGGCCGAGCAAGCCATTCAGTTGCATCAAACGACTAAAAAGTCAAAAAGTAATGAAACCGGTTGGACTACCTGGCATTGGAAATGACAAATCCAGACGTGTTGACCCTGTAAGATCCTCCTTACCAACATCTGGGGCTTGTGCCAAAGTTGGGAGAGCTGTCTCACAGACTAGTCAAGCAACAGCCTGACATAGCCAGTCACTGAATCATACCTTACAGACAATGTCACAGGCACAACCATCACCATCCCTGGGTATATGGAGGAAAGATCATGTTTAATAGTCAGTTATGTGTCATGATCAAGTAGTCAAAGTAGATTAATCAATTGACTTAATATGATGGCCTGCTGAATTGTAATCAATGTAGGATACTAGTACCACGTGACTGGCCCTTTGCCTGTAGCTGCATCTTACTTGACAAGTGAAATACACCACATTGTGGCTCTAGGCCAGTGCAAAGCTACATTTTTATGGTTTAATTACAGAGCAAGTGTTGTGAAGTCAGGCAAGGTTGAACATATCCGAGTGTGGAACCATTATACTCCCTAACAATTAACACATCAGTTGGACCAAGTTAAAAGGCCCTACTGTGTGAAGTAAAACAGGTGTGAGGCTTCAAACATCCAGCTTTGTCTTAAATTACTTTAGCCTTTTAACGTGTAGCTTCCTAAAAGAAGCAGTCACTTTCCTTCACAATATATAACCAGCTTTGGTTCTGTAAGCTCTATGGAACTCTTTTGACTTTTATTGCTTCTGAACAAATATCAATTGAATGTACCACGTATTTAATGAGCGTATCCTGCTACCTCAGCTCTTACACACTGATCATCTCTGTGCACTGATTTTCAAACATGCCTTGAATAGACTTTATGTTGAAGTAATTCTGTAATTTCAGCATTAGTTAAGGCTATGTGCCACTTATAACTCTTTTAATTAAGTCTGTCCCAACCATCAGTTGCCGCTATAAAGACATAAACCAGCAAGCAGTTCTTTCAGACTAACTTAATGAGAGTTCCACGGGACATATAACATCTATACGTCAATTAGGTACCTGCATCTGCTCAAACAAGCAGACACAGAAAGTATCTTAAGGTGCCCCATTTTCTTGGCAGAAAGCCATCAAATTTAATGAAATAACAGGAAAGGTTATAATGAGAGGGACAGTCCCACAAGTAACTGACACCTTAAAGGGACAGGCAGGACATAACAGGAAATTACATCAGTAGATGACCTTCGCCCTTAAGAAACAAATCAGACACTAATCACACACCACTTAACCAATCAGGACCAATCAGAGTTCATGCACTGATCATGCACAGAGGTACTGGCCAGCAAGGATTAATAAGCTGCAATTCTTAGCAGCCAGGCATGCAGCAAGAAGAAAAGACAGAAGATAGACTTTGGACAACATAACACCTTGAGACAGCGCTGCAGTCGGCTGAAAGTCGTGAGCCGGTGTTCCAAAGTGAACTGACTGCCTCCACTGCCTTTGAATATTACATTTTTGTACTTACTGTGACCTGATAAAATATGTGAAGCTTATGACAGCACATTTTTGTACCCAGCTAAGGGTCCAGAACTGAAACATTAAAAACCAGCTCTCCCAACTCAGTCTAAAAATTGTATTTGACTTAAGCCGTATGATTAAATTAAAGTATTGTTAGAAGTAACATTGTCCAAGTGCTTGTGGAGACAAAGTCCTGTCTTCACATTGAGGATAGCCTCCATTGTGTTGTATGGCACTACCACTGTGCTAATTGGAATTGATTTTGAACAGATCTGGCAACACAAAACTGGGCATCCATGAGACACTGTGGGCCAGCAGCAGCAGGATTGTATTCAACCACAATCTGTAACCTCATGGCCTAGCATATCCCCCAGTCTATGTAGAGCCGGGGATCAACCCTGGTTCAATGGAGAGTGCAGGAGTGCATGCCAGGAGCAGCACCAGGCATACCTAAAAAATGAGATATCAACCTGGTGAAGCTATAACACAGGACTACTTGCGTGCCAAACAGCATGCAATAGGCATAGCTAAGCGATCACATGAGCAACAGATCAGATCTCAGCTCTGCAGTCCTGCCGTATCTAGTCATGAATGGTAGAGGACAATTAAAGAACTAACAGGTGGAGGAGTCTCAGCAAAGATCCACATCCTCAATGATGGGGAGTCCAGCACATCAGTGCAAAAGATGAGGCTGAAGCATTTTCAATCATCGTCTGCCAGAAGTGCCATGTGGATGAGCCATCTCTGCCTCATAGAAACCTAGAAACATAGAAACTGGGAGCAGGAGTAGGCATTTGGCCCTTTGAGCCTGCTCCACCATTCATTATGATCATGGCTGATCACCCAACTCAATAGCCTGCTCCCACTTTCTCCCCATATCCTTTGATCCCTTTTGCCCCAAGAGCTATATCTAACTCTTTCGTGAAAACATACAATGTTTTGGACTCAACTACTTTCTGTAATAGCGAATTCCACAGGCTCACCACTATTTGGGTGAAGAAATTTCTCCTCTTCTCAGTCCTAAACGGTCTACCCCGTATCCTCAGACAGTGACCCCTGGTTCTGGACTCCCCCATCATTGGGAACATCCTTCCTGCATCTACCCTGTCTAGTCCTGTTAGAATTTTATAGGTTTCAAGGAGTATAAGAGTATTACAAACAAGGTAGATGAGTTAAGGGCACAGGCAGACACATGGCAGCAGGATGTCATTGCTATAACGAAGACCTGGCTAAAGGAGGGACAAAACTGGCAGCTAAATATCCCTGGTTATAAAGTCTTCAGACATGATAGAGTAGGAGAAAAAAAAGGAGGGGGGGTAGCACTAATGGTTAAAGAATCAATTCCAGTTGTGTGAAGGGATGATATACTGAATGGGTCAACAAACGAGGCTTTATGGATTGAGCTTAGAAATAAAAAAGGGGCAGTCACACTACAGGGAGTATACTACAGACCCCCCACATAGTGAAAGGGAGATAGAAGAACAAATATGTAGGCAAATTTCTGCTTGTAAGAACAAGAGGGCAAGAATAGTAGGAGACTTCAACTATCCTAATATCAACTGGGATTCAAACAATATAAGGGGCACTAAGTATGTCCAGTCAAATCTTTTCAACCAATTAGTGATAAGCCCAACGAGAGGAGATGCAATTCTAGACCTAGTATTGGGGAATGAAGAAGGGCAAATGGGTGAAGTGACAATTGGTGACCATATCGGGGACAGTGATCATAATTCAGTTAGATTTAGCATTACCATGGAAAAGGACAGAGATAAGGCAGGAGTAAAAGTCTTGAACTGAGGGAAGGTAAATTTTACAGAAATGAGAAGGGACTTGGCTGAGGTGGACTGGACAGCACTGCTGGAGGATAAAACAGTGGATTACCAGTGGGAAGCACTAAAAAGCGAGATCTTAATTGTACAAAGTAGACGTGTCCCCCACAAAAATAAGAGTGGTACTGCCAAATCTAGACCTCCCTGGTTGTCTAGAGGAACACAGGGGAAAATCAAACAGAAAAAGAAAGCGTATGATAGGCACAAAGAACTAAGCACTGCAGATAGCCTAGACAAATGTAGGAAGTACAGGGACAAAGTAAAAAAGGAAATAAGGAAATCAAAGAGAGGGGATGAAAAAAGATTAGCAAGTAAAATTAAAGATAACCCAAAGATGTTTTACCAATACATTAATGCTAAAAGGTTAGTTAAGGAAAAAGTGAGACCTATCAGAGATGAAGATGGAAACTTTTTTGTAGATGCAGAGACTGTGGGAAGGGTTTTGAATGAATATTTTGTCTCCGTGGTTACAAAGAAAAGGGAGGACGTAGATATAGTAGTTCGGGAGGAATACTGCGAGATATTAGATGGGATAAACATAAAGAGAGAGGAAGTACTTGAAGGGTTGAAATCCTTGAAAGTTGATAATTCGCCAGGGCCAGATGGATTGTTTCCGAGGCTGCTGAAGGAAGTCAGGGAGGAGATAGCAGATGCTCTGAGGATGATTTTCCAATCTTCACTAGATACAGGAGAGGTACCGGAGGACTGGAGAAATGCAAACGTAGTTCCATTGATTAAAAAGGGATCAAAGGAAATGCCAAACTATTATAAGCCAGTTAGTCTTACATCGGTGGTGAGCAAATTAGTAGAACCAATCCTGAGAGATAGGATTAACTGTCATGTGGAAAGGCACGGACTAGGCAGGGATGGTCAGTATGGATTTGTTAAAGGAAGGTCTTGCCTCACAAATTTGATTGAATTCTTCGAGAAAGTGACTAGAAGGGTTGATGAAGGTAGTGCAGTGGATGTTGTGTACGTGGATTTTGGCAAGGCATTTGACAAGGTCCCACATGGCAGATTGGTCAGGAAAGTAAAAGCCCATGGGATTCAGGGTAATGTAGCAAACTGGATAAAAGATTGGCTTTGTAACAGGAAAAAAAGGGTAATGGTCGATGGATGCCCTTGAGAATGGAAAGTTATCTCAAGTGGTGTTCCACAGGGCTCGGTGTTGGGACCCTTGCTGTTTGTGTTATATATTAACGATTTGGACATGAACGTGGGGGGCACGATTGGGAAATTTGCAGATGACACAAAGGTTGGCCGAGTAGTGGAGAGTGTAGAAGATAGCCATAATCTCCAAAACGATATAGATGGGTAGGTGGAGTGGGCGGTAAAGTGGCAGATGGATTTTAACATAGAGAAGTTTGAGGTCATACATTTAGGGAGGTCAAACAATTACAGGGATTACAAAATAAATGGGAATATACTAAGAGGGGTAGATGAAGTGAGAGATCTTGGTGTACAAGTACACAGATCCCTGAAGGCAGCAGTTCAAGTAGACAAGGTTATAAACAAGGCATATGGAATGCTCTCCTTCATTGGCAGAGGTATATAATAAGTAAATATATAATGTTGGAATTGTATAAAACACTGGTGAGGCCACATTCTGTGCATTGTGTGCAGCTCTGGTCACCACATTACAGGAAGGTAGTAATAGCTCTGGAGAGAGTGCAGAGGAGGTTTACAAGAATGTTGCCAGGGTTAGAAAAGTGTAGCTAGGAGGAGAGATTGGATAGGTTGGGGTTATTTTTCTTAGAACAAAGAAGGCTGAGAGGTGCCTTGATTGAGGTGTACAAAATTATGAGGGGAATAGATAGAGTGGACAGGATAAAATTGTTTCCCTTGGTGGAGAATTCTAGAACCAGGGGACATAGATTCAAGATAAGTAGCAGAAGGTGTAGGGGGACATGAGGAAGAACTTTTTTACGCAGAGGGTAGTGGGTGTCTGGAATTCGCTGCCCAAGTTGGTGGTAGGGGGATACTTTAAATTCTTTTAAAAAGTATCTGGATCTGCACCTTAAGTGCTGTAAGCTGCAGGGCTATGGGCCGGGTGCAGGAAGGTGCGATTAGAAAGGGCACCTGGGTGTCCTCAGGCTGGCATGGTCAAGATGGGCCAAATGGCCTCCTTCTGTGCTGTAACTTTTCTATGGTTCTATGGTTCTATGAGATCACCCCTCATTCTTCTGAACTCCAATGAATATAATTGTAACCGACTCAATCGCTCCTCATATGTCAGTCCCGCCATCCCAGGAATCAGTCTCATAAACCTTCGCTGTACTCCCTCTATAGCAAGTACATCCTTTCTCAGATAAGGAGACCAAAACTGCACACACTGTTCCAGGTGTGGTCTCACCAAGGCCCTGTATAATTGCAGCAAGACATCCCTGCTCCTGTACTCGAGTCCTCTCGCAATGAAGGCCAACATACCATTTGCCTTCTTTATCACCTGCTGCACCTGCATGCTAACCTTCAGTGACTGGTGTACGAGGACACCCAGGTCTCGTTGCACATTCCCCTCTCTCAATTTATAACCATTCAAATAATAACCTGCCTTCCTGTTTTTGCTACCAAAGTGGATAACTCACATTTATCCACATTATACTGCATCTACCATGCATTTGCCCACTCATTTAGCTTGCCCAAATCACACTGAAGGATCTCTGCATCCTCCTCCTGAGGTCGCCAGCATCACATTTATCAGTCTTCAGCCAATTCAATTCACTCTGTGTGATATCAAGAAATGGTTGAAGGCACTGATAGTGCAAAGGTTATGGCCCCTGACAACATTCCGGCAATAGTACTGAAGACTTGTACTCCAGAACTTGCCGTGCCCCTAGCCAAGCTGTTCCAGTACAACTACAATGTTGCCATCTACCCGGCTATGTGGAAAATTGCCCAGGTATGTCCTATACACAAAATGCAGGACAAATCCAACCCAGCCAATCACCGCCCCATCAGTCTACTCTTGATCATCAGCAAAGTGATGGAAGGGGTTATCAACAGTTCTCTCAAGCAGCACTTACTCAGCAATAATCTGCTCACTGATGCCCAGTTTGGGTTCCGCCAGGGCCACTTAACTCCTGACCTCATGACAGCCTTGGTCCAAACATGGACCATACAGCTGAAATCAAAAGCTGAGGTGAGAGTGACTGCCCTTGACATCAAGGCAGCATTTAAAGGAGTGTGACATCGAGGAGCCCTAGTAAAATTGAAATCAATGGGAATCAGGGGAAACTCTCTACTGGCTGGAGTCATACCTAGCACAAAGGAATGTAGTTGTGGTTGTTGGAGGCCAATCATGTCAGTCCCAGGACATCACTGCAGGAGTTCCTAAGGGCAGTGTCCTTGGCCCAACTACCTTCAGCTGCTTCATCAATGACCTTCCTTCCATCATAAGGTCAGAACTGGGGATTGCAGAATGTTCACCCCCTGACTCCCAAAAAACTGTCAACCATCTACAAGGTACAAGTCAGGGGTGTGATGGAATACCCCCACTTGCCTGGATGACGGAAGCTCCAACAGCACTCAAGGTGTTTGGCACCACCCAAGACAAAGCAGCCCACTTGATTGGCACCCCTTCCATAAACATTCACTCCCTCCACCATGATGAACAGTGGCAGCAATGTTTACAAGATGCACTGCAGAAACTCAACAAGGCTCCTTCGACAGCATCTTCCAAACCCCTGACCACTACCATCTAGAAGGGCAAGGACAGCAGATATAAGAGAATACCACCAAATGGAATTTTCCCTCCAAGCCACTCACCATCCTGACTTGGAAATATATCACTGTTTCTTCAGTATCACTGGGTCAAAATCCTGGAACTCCTTCCCTAATAGCACCGTGGCTGTATCTACTCCACATGGACTGCAGCGGTTCAAGAAGGTACCTCGCCACCATGTTCTCAAGGGCAATTTGGGACAGGCAAAAAATGCTGACCTAGCCGGTGCTGCCCACATCCCATGAATGAATTTTTAAAAATTAATTCCTCCTCAGGAGGAAACAGTCCATATCCATGTACAACAAGACCTGGACAACATTCAGGCTTTGGTTGATAAGTGGCAAGTAACATTCATGTCACACAAGCGCCAGACAATTACCATCCCCAACAAGAGAGAATCTAACCATCACCCCTTGACATTCAATGACATTACCATTGCTGAACCCCCACTTCCAATACCCTGGGGGTTGCCGTTGACAAGAAGCTGAACTGGACTAGCTATATAAATACTGTGGCTACATGAGCAGGTCAGAGGCTCGGAACCCTGTGGCAAGTAACTCACTTCCTGACTCCCCAAATCCTGTCTACCATCTACAAGGCACAAGCCATGAGTGTGATGGAATACTCCCCACTTGCCTGGATGAGTGCAGCTCCCACAACACGCAAGAAGCTTGACATCATTCAGGACAAAGCAGCCCCTTGATTGGCACCACGTCCACAAACATTCACTCCGGCCACCACCAACGCACAGTAGCAGTGGCTTGTACCATTTACAAGATGCACTGTAGCAACTCACCAAGGCTTCTTCGACAGCACCTTCCAAACCCATGACTTCTACCATCTAGAACACCAGCACCTGCAACATCCCTTCCAAGCCACACATCATCCTGACTTGAAAATATATCATCGTTCCTTCACTGTCACTGGGTCAAAATCCTGAAATTCCCTTCCTAACAGCACTGTGAGTGTATCTACAGCACATGAACTTCAGCGGTTCAAGAAGGTGGCTCACCACCAGCATCGCAAGGGCAATTAGGAATGGCCAACAATTGCTGGCCTAGCCGTGATGCCCACATCCCATGAAAGAATAAATAATCCAGCTCTGCCATGACAGGCAGGCTTTCCATGGTGTCTAAGAGCTTCCTAAGTGAGTGTTCTCCCTCGAATACAACTCAAGGCAGTGTTCTGCCTATTTCTTCAACTATTTATTGAATGACCTTCCCTAACTTGGTTTTCATTGGAGCTGTTTTCTTTGCTGATGGACCTGCTTGCTTTTTTATCCCATCATACATGCGCCTATCATTCCCTGTATTGAAGGACATCAAGATATTCTGGCAAAGGAGTAACCAATTGTCATTGGCGAAGTGCATAGTGGTCTGTTGGATTTTACTTTGAGTAGCTCTTTGTGTATTCAGAGTCTTCTTGTGATCAACGGCTTAGTCAAAGCGGTAAAGGGGAATCTTAAGGAGGAGGGAGAGGAAGAGAAGTGCAGAGGTTTAGGGAGGGAATTTAAAAGGCTGAGGCAGCCGAAGGCACAGCCACCAACAGGGGAGAGATGAAAATGAAGAGTGTACAAGAGTCCAGAATTGCTGGGGCACAGAGATATCAGAAGTCTGCTCCGCCATTTGATAAGATCATGGCTGATCTGATTGTGACCTCAACTCCATATTCCGCCTACCCCCGATAACCTTTGACTCCCTTGTTAGTCAAGAATCTATCTGCCTCCGGCTCAAAAATATTCAATGACACTACCTCCACTCCTCTCTGGGGAAGAGAGTTCCAAAGACTCACGACCCTCTGAGAGAAAAAAAAATTCTTCTTATCTTTGTCTTCAATGAGAGATCCTTATTTTTAAACTGAGTCTCTTCCACAAGGGGAAACATGCTTTCAGCATCCCCCCTGTCAAGTCCCCTCAAGATCTTATATGTTTTAATAAGATCACCTCTCAATTTTCTAAACTCAAATGGATACAGGCCCAGCCTGTCCAACCTTTCCTTGTAAGACTATGCTCCCATCCTGGGTATCAGTTTAGTGAACCTTCTCTGAACTGCTTCTAACTCATTTATACCCTTCCTTAAATAATGATACCAAAACTGTACACAGCACTCTATATCTGGCCTCTATTCCCTTTGCAATAAACAACCATATTCCATTTGCCTTCCGAATCAATTTCTGTACCTATATACTAACTTATCCTGATTCATGTACCAGGACACCCAGATCCCCTGTGCTTCAGAGTTCTACAATCTCCCTCCATTTAAATAATATGCTGCTTTTCTATTCTTTCTGCCAAAGTAGACTAGTTCACATTTTCCCACATTATGCTCCATCTGCCAAATTTTTGCCCACTCACTTATCCTATCTATGTACCTTTGCAGACTCCTATGTCCTCCACACAACTTACTTTCCTACTATCTTTGTGTCATCAGAAAATTTAGCAACCATACATTTGATCCCTTCATCCAAGTCATTGATAAAAATTGTGAATAGCTGAGGCCCCAGCATTGATCACTGTGGCACTTTGCTCGTCACATTTTGCCACCCAAAAAAGACCCATTTATCCATACTCTCTGCTTCCTGTTAGCTAACCAATCCTCTACCGTGCTAAAATGCTACCCCCTACACCATGATATTTTATTTTGCATAGTAATCATTAATGTGGCATCCAGTCAAATGCCTTCTAGAAATCTAAGGTACAGCACATCCGCAAGCTCCACTTTATCTACATTGCTTATTACTTCCTCAAAGAAAAATAAATTAGTCAAACCTGATTTCCCCTTCACAAAACCATGTTGACTCTGCCTGCTTGCATTGAGATTTTCTAAGTGCCCTGCTATAACCTTCTTAATAATAGATTCCAGTAATTTCCTTATGACAGATGTTAAACTAACTGACCTGTTGTTTCCTGCTTTCTGTCTCCTTCCTTTCTTGAATGGAGGAGTCACATTCACTATTTTCCAATCTGATGGAATCTTTCCAGAATCTAGGGAATTTTGGAAAATTAAAACCAATGCATCTACTATCTCAGCAGCCACTTTATCTAAGACCCTTTGATGAAGTCCATCAGGACCTGGGGACTTGTCAGCTTTTAATTCTAATAATTTTCTCAATACTCTTTCCCTGGTGATTGTATTTGTTTCAACTTCCTCCCTCCCTTTCACCTCCTGATTCACAATTGTTTCTGAGATGTTTTTTGTATCCTCTACATTGAAGACAGATGCAAAATGTCTGTGAAGTTCATCTCCCATTCGGAAATTCAAATGTTCCCATTTACGACTGTACATAAATGGCATACATCTGATGAGGCTGAGTCCTTCCATAGCTTTGAAGTGAGCAGGCACAGCTTTGCCCTTCTTGGGGACTGATCACAATTATCAGCCTCTAGTCTCAGATCGGCTGTGCGAAGGCTGGACATGGGGGCAGGCTAAGGGGCTAGGGTGGAAGGATGGAGCAGAACCTGGGCATGGGAGGCAGGCTTAAAAGAGGAAGGCTGTCCAGGAAATGAAGACAGACTGTCCAGAGCAGGAAGGGAGGCAGTAGGGGAGTGTGAGTGTGCAGGAATGTGGAATGGAGGGAAGGGTCTTTCTTGTTGGGTCAAGGGTCCGGTGGTTGGGTGGTGGATGGTGGTAGGGAGATGTTCCTAGAAGGTGAGGTCAGTGCTGTCTATGGTGGGGTACTGGGCATTAAACTATGGGTACTGGGCAGCAGAGGGAACAGTCACAGTGAGAGGGGGGAGTGGGGTATGGTAGGGTGGCAGTTTCAGGGTGATGGCTGGGTAGTGAAGATTTCATGAGGGGTTCATAGAAGCAGACAAAACAGGTTACTCTGATAACAGGAGGGGGCAAGGGGATGGTAACGGATGTAGGCTCAGAGGGGAGAGAAGGCAGGGTGATGGTTATAGGGTCCAGGCAAAAGGGGGAACGTTCAAGGGTGACAGAGGGGAGAGGAATGGTTATATTGGGTGGGTCACAGGGGGAGGGTAGAATGTGCACCACTTTTGTATTTTCAGCTATGCAATGCTATCGCTCAGAAAATGCAATCCCTCAAAGTGAGATTAAGGTCTTTCCAGATGGATGGAGTTCAAGATTCAAGCCAGGGGTTCAACTCTGGTTCAATGAAGAGTGCAGGAGGGCATGCCAAGCAGAAACAGACATACCTAAAATGAGGTTTCAATCTGGTGAAGCTATAACACAGAACTACTTGTGTGCTAAACAGCATAAGCAGCAAGTGATTGTCAGAGCTAAGTGATTCCACAACCAACGGATCAGATCTAAGCTCTGCAGTCCTGCCACATCCAGTCATGAATGGTGGTGGACAATTAAACAACTCACTGGAGGATCAGGCTGTACAAATATCCCCATTCTGAACGATGGGGGATCCCAGCACATCAGTGCACAAGATAAGGCTGAAGCATTTGCAACAATCTTCAGCCAGAAGTGCCAAGTGGATGATCCATCTTGCCCTCCTCTGGAGGCCCCCTGCATCACAGGTGCCAATCTTCAGCCAATTCAATTCACTCCACGTGATGTCAAGAAATGGCTGAAGGCAGTGGATACTGCAAGGGCTCTGACAATATTCCGGCAATAGTACTTGTGCTCCAGAACTTGCCGCACCCTATTCTCTCAGAGACCCTTCCACACTCAAGTTCGTGACACCAGATTCATAAGTGTTTGACCTGAACAGGATAACCAGTGAGACAAGTTTCTTCTCATAATTCACAATTGCTTTACTGAATCACCCACAACCCCACAGTACAAAACCCGAAAATTTAAAACAGCCCTTTCCCAGCGCCCGACACAAAGTCACCTCAACTTGGGCTTAAACTTACAAAAAGGCTAACTCCATACAAAGTCCCCGTGACTCAGTTTAAACTTGCCTTACACGAGGCAGGGCTATTTTTAATTGGTTTAATTAAAATCAATCCGTCATTGATTCTCAAGGGTGGCGGTCATCGATTGATGTCACCTCCCACTATCCTCTGACTGGTTTTTTAAAATGCCAATTACTTAAAGGACCATCCTCCTCATTATAGTCTGTTTCTGTTACTTTTATGACTTCTTGCTAAGATAAAAGGATGCTTTATAATATTTTCTTTGACCATTTGTTTAGGATATGGAGGTATGCTGTCATGTCCTCATGAATGATACCTTGAGCTTATTGCCTCAGATTTTGCTTAATTGGTGCAATTTCCTCATTAAATCAAACCCATTTATCAATGACTGTTAGTTTTTAGGGGCCATTTGTTAGGTGACATTTTTCTCTCTGTGGCTGTTGGTACTTGGAATGAGTTACTTTTAAAATAAAGGATAGAGTGGTAAAGTTGCTCATAACTGTAAAACAATGTAGACTGAGTACAGAAGGTTACATAGTACTAATATAAAAGATTACAAATTAGGCAGTACTTAAAAGTCATACAGAGTGTGCATAAAATATAAGTGCACTGCCATAATCAGTGTTTAAGATATAAGGTAGTAAAGCCTCCTTGCACATTCAGTTAGTACATAGTCTTGAGATATAAAAGTCTAAAAGGATTATGCAATTACAGATCAAATCACATACTATTGCAAAAGTTAACTCTAATGCAAAGAATACATTTTTTTCTAAAACACTACAAATTAAAATTCACTTAATGTAGAACGCAACTGTTGTTATTCTTTCCTCCTCTCCACACAATAAATCCCTTCTAACTTTCCTGCGCTGATAACACCAGGTTTTGATAAAAATAATGATGTGAAAGGATGTAAGATCGCCCGATCAACCTTGAAGGTGGTAAGTTCTCACAATATGGCTCTGTGAAATGGCAATAAGTAAAACAGGGGTCTCTCCAGCCTCATGGTGCCCTTCTCTGTCAAGTGAAGCTAAGTAGAGTCATATGATACTAAGAAACTAAAGTCCTCAATTGGTTACAGTTTACAGTATCGCAGTATCTTTACAGTGCAGAGGGAAGTCATTTGGCCCATTAAGTCTGCACTGGCTCTCTGAAAGAGCTTTCCGCCTAGTCTCTCTCCCCTGCTTTAGCCCCTTAAACTCTTTTCAGAAAGTTTTAAAATTCCCTTTTGAATACCTAGATCGAACCTGCCTCCCCCAACCTTTCAGGAAGTTTGTTCCAGACTCCAACCACCCTCTGGGTGAAAAAAATTTTCCTCACATCACATTTACTCCTTTTGCCAATTATTTTGAATCTGTGCCCTCTAGTTCTTAACGTTCTCTTGAGTGGGAACAGCTTCTCACTGTCCATACCCCTAGGATCTTGAATACCTCTATCAAGTCTCCTCTCAGCCTTCTTTTCTCCAAGGAAAACAGTCCCAACTTCTCCAATCTATCCTCATAACTACAGTTCTTTATCTCTGGAATCTTTCTTGTGAATCTCCTCTGTAATCTCTCCCATGCCTTTAAATCTTTCCTCAAGTATGGCATCCAGAACTGAACGCAGTACTCCAGGTGAGGCCTAAGTGTCTTACACAAGTCCATCATGATCTCCTTACCCTTGTACACAATGTCCCTATTAATAAAGCCTAAGATACTATGTACTTTATAACTACTCTCTCAACATGCCCTGCCATCTTCAATGACCTATGTATGTGTACAGCAAGGTCCCTCTGTTCCTGCACCTCCTTTAGAGGCTCTCCCTTATTCTATTCTGTCTTACCATCTTTTTCCTGCCAAAATGCATCACCTCACACTTCTCTGCATTAACCTTTATCTGCCACTTGTCTGCCCAATCCACCAATCCAGTTCAAAACTATCCCCATCACAGTTGACATTTCTAATCTGTGTATCATTTACAAATTTTGAAATCATGCCCTGTACGCTACCATCCAGGTCATTAATATCTATCAGGAAGAGCAAGAGTCCCAACACTGACCCCTGGGGAACTCCACTACAACCTTCCTCCAGTCTGAAAAACAGCCATTCATCATTACTCCCTGTCTCCTGTCACTCAGCCAATTTCTTATCCAAGTGCCTAATTTACCTTTTATTCCATGGCCTAGAATTTTGCTCACAAGTCTGTTGTGTGACACTGTATCAAATGCCTTTTGAAAATCCATATACGGCACATCAATGCCATTTCCATTATCAACCTCTGTTAACCTCCTCAAAAAATGACAGCAAGTTAGTTAAATATGATTTTCCCTTAATGAATCCATGCTAGCTTTCCTTAATTATCCTGCACTTATCTATGTGACTATTGACTTTTCCCGTACTATAGTTTCCAGAAAAGTTTCCCGACCACTGAGGTCAAGCTGACTGGTCTGTAGTTGCCAGCTTTATCCTTGCACCCCATTTAACAAGGGTGTAACATTCGCAATTGTCCAGTCCTCTGGCACCTTCCCTGTGTCTAAGGAAGACTGGAAGATTATCACTAGTGCCTCTGCAATTTTCACCCTCACTTCCCTCAGTACCCTTGGATGCATCTCATCCGGTCCTGGCATCTTATCTATTTTAAGTAAAGATAAGACCATAAGACGTAGGAACATAAGGTGTCCATTCAGACCATCGAGTTTGCTCCACCATTCAATGAGATCATAATAATCCTCAACTCCACTTTCCTGCCTTTTCCCCTTAACCCTTGATTCCCTTACAGATTAAAAATCTGCCTTGAATATACTTAATGACCCAGCCGCTACAGCCCTCTGTGATAAAGAATTCCACAGATTAACTACCCCCTGAGAGAAGAAATTCCTCTTTATCTCTGTCTTAAATGGGCACCCCCTTACTCTAATATTATTCCCTCTGGTCCTAGACTCACCCACAAGGGGAAATGTCCTTGCAGCATCTATCCTGTCAAGCCCCCTAGGAACCTTGTACATTTCAATAAGGTTGTCTCCCATTCTTCTAAACTCCAAAGAGTACAGGCCCAACCTACTCAGCCTCTCCTCATAAGAAATCCCTCCATCCCTGGGATAAATCTAGTGAACCTTCTCTGAACTGCCTCCAATGCCAGTATATCATTCTTTAGAAAAGAGGACCAAAACTGTTCACTGTATTCTAGGTGTGGTCTAACTAGTGCTTATTATAATTTTAGCAAGATTTCCCTATTTTTATACTCCATTCCCTTTGAAATAAAGGCCAACATTCCACTTGCCTTCCCCATTACCTGTTGAACTTGTATGTTAGCTTTTTGGGATTCATGCATGAGGACCCCAAAATCCCTCTGTGCTGCAGGTTTCTGCAGTCTTTTTCCATTTAAGTAATATTCAGCTCCTTTTTCCTTCCTGCCAACGTGCATAACCTCACATTTTCCCATTTTATATTCCATCTTCCAAGCTTTTGCCCACACACTTAACCTGTCTATATCCCTTTGTAGAATCCTCACCACTTGCCTTCCCACCTATTTTTGTGTCATCCACAAAATTGGTGATAGTACATTCACTTCCCTCATCCAAGTCTTTAATATATATTGTAAATAATTGTGGCCCCAGCACTGATCCCTGTGGCACTCCACCAGTTACAGGTTGCCATCCTGAAAATGCCCCCCGTATCCCAACTCTCTGGCTTCTATTAGTTAGTCAGTCCTCTATCCATGCTAATATACTACCCTATTAAGTAACCTATGTATGGTACCTTATTGAACACCTTTTGGAAATCCAAATATATTACATCTACTGGTTCCCCTCTATCTATCCTGCTTGTTACTTTCTCAAAGAATTCTAATAAATTTTTCAGGCATGATTTTCCCTTCATGAAGTCATGCTGACTCTGTTTTCTAAGTGCTCTGCTATTACATCCTTTATAATAGACACTAACATTTTGACAGATGTTAGGCTAACTGGCCTATAATGGCATGTTGGCCTTCATTGCAAGAGAATTTGAGTTAAGAAATAGGGATGCCTTACTGCCAGTCCACTCCAGCCAACTCTGCCATCATTCCTTTGTAATTACCCTTATTTAAGCTTAGCACAGTTGTTTCCGAACTAAGTTTCTCACTCTCAAACTGAGTGCTAAATTCCACCATGTTATGGCCTCTGTTTCCTAGGGGATCTTTTACTCTGAGGTCATTTATTAAACCTGCCTCATTACACATTACCAGATCCAAAATAGCCTGATTCCTGGTTGGATCCACAACATATTGTTCTAGGGAACTGTGCCAAATACATTCTATGAATTCTTGCTTGTGGCTACTTCTGCCAATTTGATTTTCCCAATCTACATGAAGATTAAAGTCATCCATGATTAATATACTGCCATTTCTACATGCCTTCATTATCCCCTGATTTATTCTCTGTCCTACAGCATAGCTACTGCTAGGGGGCCTATAGACTACTCCCACCAGTGTCTTCTCCCCCTTGTTATTTCTTACCTCCACCCACATGCATTCCACATCTTCTGATCCAAGATCATTTCTTGCTATTTTACTTATTCCATCTCGTACTAACAAAGCTACCCCACCAGCCTTTCCTTCCTGCTTGTCCTTCCGAAAAGTCACATACCCCTGAATATTTAGTTCCCAGCTTTGATCTCCTTGTAACCATGTCTCCATAATGGCTATAAGAGCATACCCCATTAATCTCTATTTGTACCATTAATTCATTTATTTTGTTACAAATACCAGGTACATTTAAGTAAAGAGCCATTAATTTTGCCTTTTTACCATTTTTCCCCCTTTCGCCGTATTTGCTGCTGTTTTTTTTATGTTTGTACACACTCTGTCACACTCTGGGTATCATTACCTAAGTAGCTGCCCTGCAAGGCTACCATATCCTTTTGCTTTGTAAGTTTACTTATCCCCTCTGAAGAACCCTCCCCCACTCTATTTAGTTTAAAGCCCTCTCTACAGCCCTAGTTATTCCATTCGCCATGAAAACTGGTCCCACTGGTTCAAGTAAAGCCCATCCCACCAGAACAGCTCCCTTCTACCCCAGTACTGGTGCCAGTGCCCCATGAACTAAAGCCCATTCTTCCCACACCAATTTTTCAATCACACATTTAACTCCTTGACTTTCTTTACCTTATGCCACTTTGCCCATAGTTCGGGTAGTAATCCTGAGATTATTACCTTGGAGGTTCTGCTTTTTAATATAGCTCCTAACTGTTCAAATTATTTCAGCAGAACCTTCTTTCTAGTCCTATCCACATTGCTGGTACCAACGTGGATGACAACAACTGGATCCCTCCCCCCCACTCCAAGTTCCTCTCCAGCTCTGAGGAGGTGTCCTTAACCCTGGCACCGGGCAGACAATACAGCCTTTGGGACTCACGCTCACGGCTGCGGAGGACAGTATCTATCCGCTTAATTATACTTTACCTTACCACTACTACATTCCTATTTCCTCCTCCCGCTTGAATGGCTCCCTGTACCCCGGTGCCATGGTCAGTTCGATCATCCTCCCTGCAGTCCCTGCTGTTGTCCACACAGCTTGCAAGAACCTCATAACTGTTGGACAATTGCAGGGGCTGAGACTTCTTGAATGCTAACCCCTGGGTCCCCATACCTGCCTCACCTACAGTCACACCCTCCTGTCCCTGATCACAGACCAAATTCGAATTACCTAACCTAGCCTTTTCAACACCTCCTTCCTCTCAACTGTAAGTTCTTCTGATGTACCAGTTACCTCCTCTCTCACCCCGGCCCGGGTGGGATCCTCTTCCTTTGTAAAGACAGATGCAAAGCACTAGTTCAACACATGCGCTATTTCTCTAGCCTCCACATGCAAGCCCCCTTTTTTGTCGATAATCTGCCCTGCTCTTTCTTTTACCAACCTCTTATTATTTACATGCTTATAGAAGACCTTGGAATAACCTGTTATGTTCGCTGCCAGCCTCTTTTTGGGCTCTCTCCTTTTCTTATTAGTTTCTTCACTTCCCCTCTGGTCCTTCTATATTCAGCCTGACTCTCCATTGCATTTTCTACCTGACACCTGCCGTACATACACTTCTTCCTTTTCACCTTTACCTCTATCTCTCTCATCATACAGGGCACTCTGGATTTATTGGTCCTACCATCCCCCTTTCAAGGGAATATACCCTGACATCGCCCACAATACTTTTTCTTTGAAAGTGGCCCATTGTTCAGCCACCGTCTTTTCTGCCAACATTTGATTTCAACTCACTCAACTCAGATGCATTCCCATCCCATCGAAGTTGGCTTTCCCCCAATTAATTATCCCTGTACTGGATTGTTCCCCATCCTTTTCCACGATTAACTTAAACTTTATGATACAATGGTCACTGTGCCTTAAAGGCTCTCCCACTGACATTTGATCCACTTTGGCCAACTCATTCCCCAGAACCAGGTCCAGAAGTGCATGTTTTCTCATTGGGCTGGAAACATGCTGCTGTTGAAAATTATCTTGAACGCATTTCAGGTACTCTTGCCCCTCCTGTCCCTTTGCACTATTCTTATCCCAGTCTATATCTGGATAACTAAAGTCCCCCATTATGATTACTCTATAATTCTTGCACCTCTCTGTAATTTCTTTGCAAATTTGTTTCTCCACATCCCTTCCACTAGGTTGACCCCGGGTATGGAAGGATTTTCTTATGAGGAGAGGGTCTGTACTCATTGAAGTTTAGAAAAATGAGAGGTGACCTTATTGAAACATATAAGATTCTGAGGAGGCTTGACAGGGTAGATGCTGAGAGGTTGTTTCCCCTTGTGGGAGAGCCTAGGACCAGAGGGCATAATATCAGAGTGAGGGGTCACCCATTTAAGACAGAGATGAGGAGGAATTTCTTCTCTCAGAGGTAGTGAATCTGTGGGATTCTTTACTGCAGAGGGCTGTAGAAACTGGGTCATTAAGTATATTCAAGGCTGAGATAGACAGATTTTTAATCAGTAAAGGAATCAAGGGTTTTGGGGAAAAGGCAGGGAAGTGGAGTTGAGGATTAATAGATTAGCCATGATCTCGTTGAATGGCAGAACAGACCCCATGGGCTGAATGGCCTACTCCTGCTCCTACATCTTACCGTCTTTTGTCTTATGGTGATCTACATACTACACCAATCAATGTTATTGCACCTTTTTCATTCCTTACCTCTGGCCAGAGAGATTCTGTCCTTGATCCCTCTGAAACACCCTTTCTCTCCAGTACTGTAATGCCATCTTTAATCAATATTCCACTCTCCCATCTCCCCCCTCCACTCTTTTCTTCCTTTCCTGTCTCTCCTAAACACCTTTTCCCCAGGAATATTTAACACCCATTCCTGCCCTTCTTCGAGCCAGGTCACTGTTATAGCAATAATACCATAATTCCATTTGCCAACCTGTGCCTGCAGTGCACCAATCTTATTAACCACACTCTGTGCATTCACGTACATACACATTAAGCCTGATTTAGGCTTTTTTACTTTCCCCCTTATTCTGGCCCCATCTAATGACTTACTATTGCCTACTCTAATTCTATCAAACTCTCCAAGTATTCTATCTACCCTGATATTACTCTCTGATATATCTTCGTTATCAGTTGATACTTCACTACTTCCCACGGCCAGTTTTTCTCCCCAGCACTCTGAATTTCCGCTCAGGTCCCCATCCTCCTCCCAATCTAATTTAAACCTTCCCCAACAGAACTAGCAACCCTCCCCACGAGAACACTAGTCCCAGTCCTGTTAAGGTGTAATCCGTCTTTCTTATACATGTCTCACCTGCCCCAAAACCGATCCCAATGCCTTAGGAATCTAAACCCACCCTCCGACTCCACTTCTCCAGCCACATGTTGAACTGCTCAATCTTGCGATTCTTATGCTCACTAGCACGTGGCACTGGAAGTAATCCTTAGATCACTGCTCCTGAGGTCCTGATTTTTAATTCCCTTCCTAATTCACTAAAATTTGCTTTCAGGACCTCATCCCTTTTCCTACCTATGTCATTGGTCCTAATGCGGACCACAACCTCTGGCTGTTCACCTTCCTCAAAAGAATGTCCTGCAGCTGATCTCTTACATCCTTGATCCTGGCATTAGGGAGGCAACATACCACCCTGGAGTCACATCCATGGCTGCAGAATTGCCTGTCTGCTCTCCTAACTATGGAATCTCCTACTACCATAGCACTTCCACTCTTCCTTCTCCTCTCCTGTGCAGCTGAGTCACCTGTGGTGCCACAGACTTGGCTCTTGCTACAGTCCTCTGAGGACCCATCTTGCTCACCAGTATCCAAAATGGAAAAGCGGTTAGAGAGTGAGATGGCCTCAGGGGATTCCTGCACTGCCTGCCTGTTTCTCTTAGAAACTCTAGCGGTCACCCATTCCCTCTCTGCCTGTGTATTTCTTTGCTGCTCTCTAAACAAGCTATCCATGTAATCCTCAGCCTTGTGGATGCACTACAGTGGCTCCAGCTGCGCTCTAATCCCCGGGCTCGATTGATGCTGCTCCCAGCTCCTGACCTGCCTCTGCCCCACTCCCAGGTAGGAAAGGCTGTGCTCCAATCCCAGGGCTCGATTGATGCTGCTCCCAGCTCCTGACCTGCCTCTG
The DNA here is from genome assembly GCF_017639515.1 of Carcharodon carcharias. NCBI lineage: Eukaryota > Metazoa > Chordata > Chondrichthyes > Lamniformes > Lamnidae > Carcharodon > Carcharodon carcharias. The sequence goes on along the minus strand of NC_054467.1, from coordinate 237,921,576 downwards.
CCCCACTCCCAGGTAGGAAAGTCTGTGCTCCAATCCCAGGGCTCGATTGATGCTGCTCCCAGCTCCTGACCTGCCACTGTTTGGCTAATTGATTAATGTACATTGTGTGATCTAAACTAAAACTAATCAGTGAACATCAATTTCCCTACAACACTCCCGCATCCACAGTCCCACACCCACACACTCACTTAGTCCCACGCCCACACTAAATCACACTCTCTCTCTCTCTCTCTCATACCCCTGGGCAACGAGTCTTTTCATCCTCACCATGCACCCTGACTACCCCACTCGCATCATTTCATCCAGCCTCTTCTGGCCCAGAGTGAGCCTATCAGCAGCAAACACGAAAGAGCACCAGCCTGTGATTGGAGGAGCACTTTCTTTAAGAATCCTCTACTGTACTTAACTTGCTGGGGGGTGGGGGGCCACACTGGGGCATTTTGCCTGCGGGCCATAGGTTGGACAAGCCTGTTCTATATTAACTCACGCTAATATCAAACCTACATTCCAACTGAAAAAGCAGCATTCATTTGGCTGTATTATCTTACAAAGGTTTATAATGTATCCGGCATTTTGGGGCCCCCCTGTTGTTTGGGGGCCCTGTGCCACGGCATAGTGTTTCATTGTGAATCCACCGCAGTGCAGAGCTTCACTCTTTCAACCCTGAAGCTGCATCTACAGTGTTCCTTGCCACTCACATAGCATGTTATCTCCCCCTGAGCACAGCTTGCAACCACCCACATCTCACATCAAGGCAACAACAGCAGGAGCTGCAATGACCTCACCCGACACTCTGTGCAGGCATCAGTTTCAGAATTCAGGATACGGTGAGCTGCAAGTAATGACTTGCATGACACGTGTCCAGGCCGCGCACTCACAATTGATGGCTAGTGCTTTATCATGCACATGTGGCATCATTGATTAATCACTATGTTGATAATGTGAGAGAAGTGACTCTACAGGAGCTCATTATCAGACTCTGATAGAGGCTCATGTTCCACACCCTTCAATGCCCACGACCATTGAAGCAACTAGCAGCAAGATAGAATCCAGGACACTTCCAAACAGTGCAAGTGAACATATATTTACAAGTGCCAAAAGTATATACAAAGGTTGTACACCCATGCCACCTGTGTGCCTTCAAATCTTTCCTTGTCTATTACTACATCTAGGTGGAGGCCCGACATCTGCAGCTGAGCTGGGGGCAGCCTGCTGACTGCCGTGCCTTGTTGACTGTGATGACTTTAGTGGGCGTCCGCAGGGGGGCCCTGACCTGTTAACACTCTCCTTCTCAGGTGCATCCTCATTGGCCTGACCTGCAACAGGGCACTGGCAGATGGGACATGGAGTGGCAGGGCACCTTCGGAATGAACTTGGTTGAAGCCCCAGGGATGACTGGCTGGTGCTCCTCACCCTTGTGGGTGCCCAATGGTACCTCCATGACTCCTTGAGAAGAAGGGGCACCTGAAAGGAGGTTGAGGAGTCTCTTCCTCCTCTCGCCTAGCCACTGCTGCACTCGACAAATGCCTAGACTGGTGGAGTGCACGTCCAAGCGCAAATCCGGCTGTCACTGTATGTTCTGCTGGACCTGGGTTGCCAAGGCTGCTGCCACCCTTTCCAGGGATGCAGCCAAGCACTCACATACCGGAGCCACAACAGCAGGCACAACGTGGACAGACTCCTCCAGCTTTCGGTCCAATCTGCACCTGGCACCTTTGCCTGGTGTTCCCCTGCTTGTCTCTGCATCTCCAACTAGTCTCTTCGGACCAAGTCCAAAGGCTCATCATCTGCATGGGACTGAGCAGGAGCCTGGTCTCCAGCCATCCTCAGAGACCTTGGCTGTCACGTCCTCCGCCAGCTGTGGACCTCTGTCAGTGATGTGCTCACCAGGTTGTGACGCCAAGCCTACTCTAGAACGTGCACCCACTGGGGTGAATGTATCTGCAATGGTGGAGGGTTCAGGTGAATGCTGTGACAGTGCATCCTCTGGACCTGGGTTGCCAAGGCTGCTGCGGCACCCTCCTTATTGCTGAGGTTGGAGATAGAGGTGTGGCTGGTCTCTGTTATGGGCCTCCTCCTTTTCCTGCTGGTACCTGAAATGGAGAAAAGAAAGATTCAGTGGATGCCTAACAGGTGCCTTCATTAAACCAAATGTGTTACTTTGTGGGCGCATCTGACAACTGCAGACTGGAGGCTTCCTGACTGGCTTCCTGGGGCAGTCCTATCTCGCCTTCAGCACAGGCACGGTCCTGCTCCCACTCCGGCTATCTCGGCAGCCTGCTCCTCATAAGGGACGAGCACTCGAATGTCCGGAATGCAGCCTGCGATCTAGGCCTATTGTTGTGCGTGTCATGTCTGGCAGACGGACAGAAGGATTGAGTGTCATCCCAATGGGTGCATGTGCAGTTTAGGAGCATGCATGCCTATGGCAACTCCTGAGCCCTCCCCAGTAAGTGATTAACAAGTAGGATGTCCTGCAACTGATAGAAGATTGAGAACATGAAGTATCTGGCACACATTCAGTGCACATGTCACATCCGCTGCTGAGCCCTGCAACCCAAACTCCTGTCTGACATCCCTGTGTACCCGCACACTTACACTGCCTGATGCCCTTATGAGTGTCAGATTGCAGTGAGTAGAGGGCGCCACTTACCCTGGCGGAGCGCTGCAAATTGTTCATCTTCTTCCTGCACCTGCTGGGCAGTTCTTTGGTGGGCCCCACAGGTGCTAACCTCTGCCGCCACAGCCTAATGGGAGGGCCTCCTGCTGCCATCCCAGGAAAACAGCACCACCCGCCTTCCATGGACAGGCTGGAGGAGAATCTCCAGGGAGGTTTTGCTGAACCCTGGGGCCACACGTTGTCTGGCCTATAAATCTTGGTCTCGGCAGAACCTGGAATTCCTGGCTTCAGTGAGTGAATGGTTGTCCCTTTAAACATGGCACCTCGACCTTCGACCTCATGAGGTAATGGCGGGGGTGGTGACTTCCTGCCACCCCCCCACCCCCCCCCCCCCCCCACCCCCCCGCCCCCCCCACCCAATGCCATGAGATTCAGCGACCTCCTCATGGATGTATATGTATCAAGCTGACCAGCATGAGGTTGCTCGTGGTCACCCCGTCCTCCCCCTACCCCAGTGGAAATTGCTCCAACTTTCGTGCCCACCACCGAATTTAGGTCAGGGTTTTCCGACCCCGTCATGGCGGGACGCACCACGGGAGATTCAGCACCCCAGACAAAAAACTTACAGCGGGGCCGGACAATCCCAGCAGGGGGGCAGAGCCAGAAAATCCCACCCTTAGACTCCAGAACGGAAGATTTCGGCACAAGCAACGCAAAGCCAAGACCTTGCACTCACTGGCCCAGTTGCAGGATTTCCAGGCAACCCCAGCAGAGGGCACTAGACTGCAGGGAAGCACAAAGATGCACATTGAAATTAGACGTTTAATTTTCCTTCATTTTATTCCTGACTTTGGGAAATTTCAGGGTGGGAGAGAAAAGTGAAGTTGAGGCATTGAGCCCATCAATTTTCCTGGCCCAGTGGGACTGGGCGTGTCGACAGCTTCCAAAATAGAGCCTGCTGAATGCAGAGAGGATGTAAATACTGCAGGCAGCTTCCATGTTGGTTTTCTTGTCCTGTGTTCCACTTTTTAAACTATTAAAAGAGGCCTTCAGGATTGCTATGTAGCTCCGGGTATAAAGGATTGTATTTAAGGGCCTCCACTTTGGGATTAAGGACAGTTAATGGACAGTTAACCCTGACTCCTCAGTCCATCTGGGTTTATCATGTGAATTTTTTTTCATGTGTTCGAAGTGCATCTGCCTCTTTCACTGACTGCCTCCCCTCTTCATGGCCTTCTACGTAGTGTCCAGCTACAACATCACAGGGCACCACTGTTTCACTAAATAAACGGAGTGTTTTTCTAATCTGTATGTTGCCTCTTCCAGTCGATGTGGTGGGATGGGAAGGGAGCAGGAGGAGGGGTCATGTCCATCACCTTTCCCATGTCCTTAGGCTCATACTTTCCACCTCACCAGACGTGGACTCCACCTTTGCAGACCCTGTGTAGGTAAATGGGTCAGGCGGGGTCAGGCATAAGTCTCACCCTGACTCTCCTAAGACATGAGAATCCAGCCCTGATCGTTTTGAGGTCTGGGGAAAGGACACGTTAGAGGCGGAGAACATGCAATGATATTGAGTTCAACGCACTAGTGGTATACAGAGGAGAGAGAGCATACAGTGAACCTCAAGGTCAGAGGAATATGTGAGGAAAGTTTAGAGGAAAACCAACACTAAATGAAGATGCCTTTATAGGCAGGCGTTTGATGGATGATGCAATACTTTAGCCTGGAATTTGGTTGAGCAGAGACCATTACATTTTTGAGGGATTATTGGATAAATATTTGATGCAGAAGATACCAGTCTGAGGGAAGAATTCAGGGGCAATAGGATTAGTTGTTGGATTGTTCTCACAAAGAGCTAGCACCTTCAGGATGCACCAAATGGCTTCCTTTTTTACTTTAAACTGTGGTGGTTCTATGGTAAGCTGCAGCCCATCTAATTAGAGTCATCTCCATCTCATTGTGTTAGAGTCTAGGCTCTATATATTTAGGGGAGATGGTGGCATAGTGGACTACGTCACTGGACTAGTAACCCAGAGGTACAGGCTAGAGCTTTGGGGGCATGGTTTCAAATCACAAATTGAATTAATAATATCTGGAATTGAAAGCTCGTCTCATTAATGGTGACTGTGAAACTATTATTGATTGTTGCAAAAACTCATCTGGTTCACTAATGTCCTTTAGGGAAGGAAATCTGCCATCTTTACCTGGTCTGGCCTACATGTGACTCCAGACCCACAGCAATGTGACTCTTAACTGCCCTCTGAAATGGCTGAGCCAGCCACTCAGTTCAAGGGCAATTAGGGATGGGCAACACATGCTGGCCTTGCCAGCATCACCCCATCCCATGAAAGAACATGTTAAAAATCCTGTTCAAATCCAAGCAAGGTTTATAGTACAAAATTTGTCTTGACTCACACCCATTGCTGTGCCATGAGACATCAACACAGGGCTTTTTCTTCCCTTTCAGGCACTGACCAAACAGATTTTGAAGTTAAGCATCAATACAAATTTGCAGCTAGCCAAGAAATCTTTCTGGAAGACATCTTTGTGTTTTGAGGATTCATGGTGGATGTCAGAGGCAACCCACAGGGCACCAACAAGCAAAGGAGCACACGAAGGTCAGCCACGCGCTGTATCCATTAGATATTTTAACTTGGTGAGCCACCCACCAATATTACTAACGGAGGGTGCAAAAATCAGAGGCACAGATACCACTTCATCAAAAATTCCAGGCCCTTGCTGTGTTCAAATTAGCTGCAACATTTGCAAACGCTACAACGGTGGCTGTATTCCAAATGCTGTTAAGTGTTGAATCATACAGCACACAAGGAGGCAATCCGGCTCATTGTGCTGCTTTGAAAGAGCTATCCAATTAGTCCCATTTTCCCACAGCCCTGTAAATATTTCCCTCCTGATTGCTGATTGTTGGTATTGAACCTGCTTCCTCCAACCTTACAGTCATTCCAGATCCATAATAATTCTGTGCATAAAAAAATTCTCATCTCCCCTTTGGTGTTTTTGCTACTTATCTTACATCTGTGCCCTTTAGTTACCAGCACTCCTGCCAGTGGAAGGTTTCTCCTTATCTACTCCATAATAGGTTATTGAAATTCAAGTTCTTTCTTACCGAAGTGACACAAAGCTCAGGTTTTAAAAGCTTTAAGAATGCATGTAGGAGGTACACGTCATAAGGGTTTGTTCAAAAGGTCTCACAAAAAGGTTCAGAGGCTTGTAAGGTTGAATAGTAGTGTTTATTGGTAACACGTACCTATATACACATGTACAATATATAGCCCAAACTCAGAGCTAACCCCATGCTGACTCCTGCACAAATCTTTCTGTCTCCTTTCATGTGTCTCTCTAGCTCGTACTGTGGGCGGTACTGTTCTCCAGTCCCACATTAACCCTTGCTATGTTGAACATCTTTATACTACACCTCCCCCTATTCTTTACCCAGCATATTTACAGTACAACCTTTTTTTACATACTATCCCTTCTCCACACCCCCTCACCCCCAATAAAATCAGACGGTCTGGAGGTTTGACAATTTTTCCAGATCTTATTCTGGTCTTCCTTGGAGGAGTAGTGTGCTCTCCTGCTTTGGATAAGTATTATTGGCTTGGAGTTGAAATCGTAGTATTCTGTGTTTCCAGCACTTGGTTGTCTCCATCTGATTCGCTTAAATGTACAGTAGAATGTTTACCTCGAGGGGTGAGGAGGAGACTCCTCCTGCTCCGCCTGATCATGCCTTCCAGGGTATGTATCAGGCATGACTCTGATTGATAATCATCTCTCCAGACAATGACGCCATCTCTTTCAAGGTTCCTGGTCCAAACCTTGTCACCTTTGTGTAACTGGGCCAGGTTTCTAGTGTAGTACCCCTCCTACTGTCGACAGAAGCCTGTCTCTGTCTATAGGACGGTTCTCGTCCTGAACCTTCCAGTAGTCCTTGACTGCCAACCCTGGGATTGATTTCTGTGGCAGCGTTGGGAGTTGAGTGTGAGGAGCTCTGATGGGACCAATCCACATTGCAGCAGGTTGGATCTGTATGTTAAAAGTGCCATTGGGAAGTCTTTCTTTTTTTCTCAGAAGGGTTTTATTGGTACAGACACCTCCTTCTGCCTCACCGTTAGATTGTGGATACCTTAGGGAACTGGTATGGTGTTGAAAGCTGTAACTGATGGCAAATTGAGTGAAATATTCATTTGCGAATCGCTGGCCGTTATCAGACACCACCAGGTCCAGGATACATCTGCTCGCAAACATTTCTTCAAGGACCTCATGCCCATCTCAATGGTCGCCATGTGTAACTGCTTCACTTCAATCCGTTGGGAGGATTAATCAACCATGATGCGGAAGGACTTGACAATAAAGGCAAATAAATTGATTTCCAACTGTTCCCATGGCCTGGTAGGGCACTGTGTAGGGTTGAGGGGCTCTCTCTGGTCCGGCTTGTGCTGCACACAAATCAGGCAGCTTGCAATCATTTCGTCAATGGTCCTAGACATGCCCGGCCACCACTGCCCACTGAACCCGCTCTGCACTCTGTAATGCCCAGGTGGTCTTGGTGGATTCGTTGGAGAATCTCCAGCCGAAAGGAGACTGGAATGACCAACTGTTCATTATTTACTCACAGATCATCTCCCACGGTGAAGTGTTTCTGCTGTTCAAAATACATTTTCATGAGGTTGCCAACTGGCCCCTGCTGTGGCTCTCCTTGTTGGCTGTAATGACGGATGCAGACACGATCCTCATCCTGCAACTGCTAGTGGCGTATTTGCTGAAGCTTTCTTGAGGTAGCCAGCAGTTGTTTTCTCACCATTTGGGAATACAACTCGAGCTCATTGACCACTTGACATCATATGTCGCAGCAAGGTCGACTGTGGTCCTGGATAGTATCAGCTGTTGTATGACTTGTCCCCTGAACATAACAGTATCATATGCGAAGCACATGAGATGCAAGTGGAATCCCTCAATTCTGGGGGGCACCTTCACAAGTTCCTTCTCATCTAACAGTGAGACAATGGTCCATTTGGATTGTGACATTCAGGCCAATAATGTAGTCAGAGAACTTCTCGCAAGCCCACGTGACTGCGAGAGCTTCTTTTTCAATAACAGTATACTGTATCTCTTTGTCTGACAGGCCTCTAGATGCATAATACACTGGTCGGCGGCATCCATCCAGTTACTTCTGGAATTAAAACTGCCCTAGGCCTGTGGAGCAGGCATCTGCTGCTATTGCAGTGGTCAGGGGGAGTCATAGTGAGCCAGGAAATGCAGGTCAGAGCAGCATGCCTTTGATAGGACCAAACGCTTGCTGTGCCTGACCTTTTTTGAGAAGGTGCCGCATGGGCTCTGAGACCTGTGCTAGGTTGGACAAAAATTTTGCCAACTGGTTCACCTTGCCCAGGTATCTTTGGGGGTCTGGAATACATGATGGGGTTGGGAACCCGCTGATTGACTTCATTTTGTGTGGGTCTGCCATGATGCCTATTCTACTCACAGTATGTCCTAAGACCTGAATCAAGGTCTTAGAGAACTCGCTTTCCTCGCTCAGTGTCAGCCCTGCTTCCTGCGAGCACACTTAAGACAGCCTGTCGTATTCCTCAATGGTCATACCGTGGACCAAAACATCATCCATATGGCAGATGTCACCCTCCAGGCCTTGTAAGATGGCCGACATTGTGCATCAAAAAATCCCGGGTGCTGAGGTAATGCCCAAGGGCAAGCGGTTGAAACAGAATCTGCCAATCAGCAATCTTGACTTCTCACCTAGTGGAAGTTGCCAGAAGCCTCTGTAAGCATTGAGCTTTGAAAACACCGTGCTTTTGGAGAGCTTTGTCAGGCTACCAACCACCAAGGGCATCGGCTGGACTTCTCTCATCACTGCCTTGCTGAGTGCAAGTCAACCCGGAAGCAAAAGGACCCATTTGACTTCGGAACTGAGACCACTCCGAACACAATTCCGTCAGCTGAGTGATGGGGGAGATGACCCCCATTTTGGTCGTCTCGTCCAGTTGCTGCTGTACTTGCTACATAAACAAGTGCAGTGTTTTCTGTGGTCTGAGCAGGTACGTGGGGCTTGGAATCCTTTCTCAAGGTAATACTGTAGACAGTCTTCAATCACCCCAGCCAGTGGAAAGTTTCAGAGGCCCTTTCTTAGAATTGGAACCAGAGCCTAGCTGGTTAAGCACATCAATTTTCTGAAGGAGTTAAAGCTGACACAAGCTTGCCTGCTCAAGAAGGAAAATTCTTAATTGTGGAGTACAAGTAATGTCTGCCACCCTCGTTTGTTTTTGCATTGCAGTGTGGCTTAACATACCTTTAACTGGAAGCTTAATGCTGCCTGCTCCAAACAGCAGCGTTGTGGGTGTCTTCAGGTGTTGCTTCACCAGCCATGGTTCTTTACCTGAGAGGATTGTTTGGGTATTGCCTTCGCTGGCCTGATGTCTCCTTGCTCTTTTGTTGCTTTATGAGCTGGACAGTTGGGGTTGCTCCATACCAGGGCTTACCCCTCACCATGGAAAATGCGCCATGACTATTTGGATTGCCTTTTCTAGAGTCAGATCTTCTTCTGCCTATAGTATGTCTGAAATGGCGTCATCAGCCACTCCAACTATTGTTTGGCCTCATATGAGCTCTGACTTAATGTCGCCGCGGTGTCAACCTTCAGCCAATCTGTGGCGGTGGCTGAAGTGGCGGCAACATAAAGTCACGATACCCAGGGGAGGTGCATCCAATCCAAAGGAATGCCACCGGACTGAATGTCCAGCATTGACCCAGGTACCAGAAATGGTAACAGCAAGCTCAGCCCTGTTGACCCTGCAAAACCCTCCTTCCAAACATCTGGGGGCTAGTGCCAAAGTCCCATAGTCATGCTCACAGAATTTTACCTTACATACACCAGAGACCACCATCGCTATTCCTGAGTATGTCCGATCCCACCAGCAGAAGAGACCAAGCAGAGGTGGCGGCACAGTGGTATACAGTTCGGATGACCCTGGTCACCATGAAGTTTCATAGCATCAGGTCAAACATGACCAAGAAAACTTCCTGCTGATTATCACGTACCGCACACCCCCACCTCACTTCAGCTGATGAATCAGCACACTTCCATGCTGAGCACAACTTGGAGGAAGCACTGAGGGTGGCAAGGACGCAGAATGTACTCTGAGTGGGGGACGTCAATGTTCATCCACAAAAATGGCTCAGTAGCACGACTACATACCGGGTTGGCTGAGTGCTAAAGGACATAGCTGCTAGACTGGGTTTGCAGAAGGTGGTGAAGGAACCAACAAGAGAGAAAAACATACATGACCTCGTCCTCATTAACCTGCCTGCCACAGATGCATCTGTCCATGAGAGTATCGGTTGGAGTGACCACAGTCCTTGGAGATAAAGTCCCGTCTTAACATTGAGGATACCCTCCATCATGTTGTGTGGCACTACCACCATGCTAAATGGGATAGATTTCAAACAGATCTAGCAACTCAAGACTAGGCATCCCTGCCATCAGCAGCAGCAGAATTGTACTTGAACACAATCTGTAATCTCATGGCCTGGCATATTCCCAACTCTACCATTACCATCAATCCAGGGGATTGACCCTGGTTCAATGAAGAGTGCAGGAGGGCATGCCAGGAGCAGCACCAGGCATACCTAAAAATGAAGTGTCCATCTGGTGAAGCTATAACACAGGATTACTTGTGTGCCAAACAGCATAAGCAGCAAGAGATAGACAACGCTAAACGATCCCACAACCAATGGATCAGATACAAGCTCTGTAATCTTGCCACAACCAGTTGTGAATGGTGGTGGATAATTAAACAACTCACTGGAGGAGGAGGCTTCACAAATATTCCCATCCTCAATGATGGAGGAGCCCAGCACATTAGTGCAAAAGATAAGGCTGAGGCATTTGCTACAAACTTCAGCTAGACGTGCAGAGTGGATGATCCATCTCGACCTCTTCCAGAGGTCCCAGCATCATAGATGCCAGTCTATAGCCAATTTGATTCACTCCTTGTGACAACATGAACCAGCTGAAGGCATTGGTAACGGCAAAGGCTATGGGCCCTGACAACATTCCACCAATTGTCCTGAAGACTTGTGCTCCAGAACTTGCCGTACCCCTAGCCAAGCTGTTCCAGTACAGCTACAATACTGGCATCTACCCAGCTATGTGGAAAATTGTCCAGGTATGTCCTGTACACAAAGAGCAGGACAAATCCTGTCCACCCTGTCAGTCTACTCTCCATCATCAGTAAAATAATGAAAGTGATCATTAACAGTGTTATCAGGCAGCACTTACTTAGCAATAACCAGCTCACTGGCGCCTAGTTTGGGTTCCACCAGGGCCACTCAGCTCCTGACCTGATTACAGCCTTTGTGACTGCCCTTGACATCAAAGCAGCATTTGACTGAGTGTGGCATCAAGGAGCCCTAGCAAAACTGGAGTCAAAGGGAATCAAGGGAAAAATCTTCGTTGGTTGGAGTCATACCTAGCACAAAGGAAGATGGTTGTGGTTGTTGGAGGTCAGTCATCTCAGTTCTAGAACATCACTGCAGGAGTTCCTCAGGATAGTGTCCTCAGCCCAGCCAGCTTAAGCTGCTTCATCAATGACATTCTTCCCTCCATCGTAAGGTCAGAACTGGGGATGTTCACTGATGATTGCACAATGTTCAGCACCATTCGCAACTCATAGGGTCATAGAGTCATAGAGGTCTACAACACAGAAAAAGTCCCTTCCAGCCATCAAGTCTGCACTGGTCAAACAAGTACCTAACTATTCAAATCCCATTTTCCAGCACTAGGCCCATAGCCTTGTATGCTATGGTATCGCAAGTGCACATCCAAATACTTCTTAAATGTTATGAGGGTTTCTGCCTCTACCACCCCCACAGGCAGTGAGCTCCAGATTCCCACTACCCTCTGGGTGAAAAAATTCTTCCTTACATCCCCTCTAAACCTATGCCCCTTACCTTAAACCTATGCCCCCTGGTTATTGATCCCTCCACCAAGGGGAAAAGTTCCTTCCGTCTACCCTATCTATACCCCTCATAATTTTATTCAGCTCAATCATTTCCCCACTCAATCTCCTCTGCTCCACGGAAGATAACTTTTTCTGTGTTGTAGACCTCTATGACTCTATGACCCTATGAGTTGCGAATGGTGCTGAACCTTGTGCAATTCATCAGTGAACATCCCCAGTTCTGACCTTATGATGGAGGGAAGAATGTCATTGATGAAGCAGCTTAAGCTGGCTGGGCTGAGGACACTACCCTGAGGAACTCCTGCAGTGATGTTCTAGAACTGAGATGACTGACCTCCAACAACCACAACCATCTTCCTTTGTGCTAGGTATGACACCAACCAACGAAGAATTTTCCCCTTGATTCCCTTTGACTCCAGTTTTGCAAGGGCTCCTTGCTGAGGAGGATCGAATCTCTCCTCATAACTAAAACTCTCCAGCCCAGGCAACATCCTGGTAAATCTCCTCTGCACTCTCTCTAGTGCAATCACATCCTTCCTACAATGTGGATTCCAGAACTGAACGCAATACTCTAGCTGTGGCCTAACCAGCGTTTTATACAGTTCCAGCATAACCTCCCTGCTCTTATATTCTATGCCTCGGCTAATAAAGGCAAATATCCCATATGCCTTCTTAACCACCTTATCTACCTGTCCCACTACCTTAAGGGACCAGTGGACAGGCACACCAAGGTCCCTCTGATCCTCGGTACTTCCTAGGGTCCTACCATTCATCATGTATTCCTGTGTCTTGTTTGTCCTGCCCAAGTACATCACCTCACACTCATCTGGATCAAATTCCATTTGCCACCGATCAGCCCATCTGACCAGCCCATCTATATCCTCCTGGAATCTAAGGCTATCCTCCTCACTATTTACCACACCACCAATTTTCATGTCATCCGCAAAATTACTGATCAACCCTCCTACATTCAAGTCTAAATCGTTTATACATACCACAAACAACAACATCGATCCCTATGGAGCCCCACTGGACACAGGCATCCAGTCACAAAAACACCCCTCGACTATTGCCCTTTGCTTCCTGCCGCTCAGCCAATTCTGGATCCAATTTGCCAAATTGCCTTGGATCCCATGGGCTCTTAGCTTCTTTATCATTCTCCCATGCGGGACCTTATCAAAAGCCTTGCTGAAGTCTAAGTAGACTACGTTAAATGCATTGCACTCATCTATACACCTGGTCACCTCTTCGAAAAATTCAATCAAATTGGTCAGACATGACCTCCCCTTAACAAAACCATGCTGACTGTCCTTGATTAATCCTTGCCTATCCAAATGTAGATTAATTCTGTCCCTCAGATATGCTTCCCTTCCAATAGTTAGACTGACTGACCTGTAGTTCCCCGATTTATCCTTTCCTCCCTTCTTGAATAACGGTACCACATTGGCTGTCCTTCAGTCTCTTGGCACCTCTCCTGTGGCCAGAGAGGTATTGAAAATTATTGCCAGTGCCCTTGCTATCTCCTCCCTTGCCTCAATCAACAGCCTGGGATACATTTCATCCAGGACTGGGGATTTATCTACTTTTAAGCCTGCCTGACCACTTATAACCTCCTCCCTTTCTATGCTAATTTCTTTAATTATATCACAGTCCTCCAGCCTGATTTCCATACCCATGTCATCCCTCTCACTTGTGAATGCCAACACAAAGTATTAATTTTGAACCCTACCTCCGTCTTCTGGCTCCACACACAAATTACCACTATGGTCCTCAATGGGCCCTACTCTTTCCCTAGTTATCCTCTTACTCTTAATGTACTCGTAAAATAACTTTGGATTTTCCTTTATTTTACCTGCCAATGATTTTTCATGCCCCCTTTTTGCTCTCCTAATTTCCTTTTTAAGTTCCCCTTTGCACATTCTATAATCCTCTAGGGCTTCGGCTGTTTTGAGCCCTTGGTGTCTGCCATAAGCCTCCCTTTTTCTCTTTATCCAATCCTGTATATCCCTCGACATCCAGGTTTCCCTGGATTTGTTGGTCCCACCCTTTATCTTTGCTGGAATATGTTGGTCCTGTACTCTCCCTATTTCCTTCTTGAATGAGTCCCACTGCTCCAATGCAGATTTACCTAAAGTAGCTACTCCCAGTCCACTCTGGCCAAATCATATCTGAACTTATTAAAATCGGCCTTCTCCCAATTTAGAACTCTGATTTCTGGCCCATCCTTGTCCTTTTCCATAACAACCTTGAATCTAACGGAGTTATGATCACTATCTGCAAAATGCTCCCCCACTGATAACGCTACCACTTGCCCGGCTCCATTCCCTACAATTAAGTCCAGGACCACCCCTTCTCTTGTACAACCTTCTGCATTAAAAAGCTCTTCTGGATGCATTTTAAGAATTCCTCTCCCTCTAAACCTATCACACTATGACTAACGCAGTTAATGTTGGGGAATTTGAAATCCCCCGCTATTACTGCCCTATTATTTTTACACTTCTCTGAAATTTGCCTACGTATCTGCTTGTCTATTTCCCTCTGACTGGGGGCCTAAAGTACACCCCCAGCAATGTGATTGCAACTTTTTTGTTTTTGTTTTATTTGTTTTGTTTTTAAGTTCTACCTGTTAAGCCTGTCCACCATTTATGAGGCACGAGTCAGGAGTGCAATGGAATACTCTCCACTTGCCTGGATGATTGCCACTCCAAAAACATTCAAGTTGCAGTGTAGGGTCTCCTCAGATACTGAAGCAGTCGATGTCCAAATGCAGCAAGACCTGGACAATATCCAGGCTTGGGCTGACAAGTGGCAAGTTGCACGCCACACAATTGCCAGGCAATGACCATCTCCAACAAGAGAGAACCTAACCATCCACCTCCTGACATTTAATGGTATTACCATCGCTGAATCACCCACTACCTACATCCTGGGGGTCACCATTGACCAGGAACTGAACTGGGCTAGCCGTATAGATACAATGGCTACAAGAGCAGGTCAGAAGCTAGGAATCCTGTGTTGAGTAACTCACCTCCTGACTCTCCAAAGCCTGTCCACCATCTACAAGGCACAAGTCAGGAGTGAATGGAATACTCTCCACTTGCCTGGATGAGTGCAGCTCCAACAACATTCAAGATACACTGTAGGAACTCACCAACCTTCCTTCGACAGCACCTTTCAAATCCATGACCACTACCATCTAGAAGGACAAAGGCAGCAGACAGATGGGAACACCATCACTTGGATATTCCCCTCCAAGCCACGCACCATCCTGACTTGGAAATATATCGCTGTTCCTTCACTGTTGCTGGGTCAAAATCCTGGAACTCCCTCCCTAACAGCACTGTGGATGTACCTACACCACATGGACTGCAGTGGTTCAAGAAGGCAGCTCACCACCACCTTCTCAAGGACAATTGGGGATGGGCAATAAATGTTGGCCCAGCCAGCGATGCCCACATCCCATGAATTAAAAAATTCATTTATGCAAGAGCCAATGGCTTCTCCAGGCTTTTAGACTCACTTGTTGAACTTTGCTCGCTCTAGAATTTTATTACTTCTTAAATTCAAGTAGGTATTGAAGGATTTCAAAACATCTTCAAACTAATCTGAAGGTTCATTTATTCCTTGCCTTGCAATGATGTCATCAGCTATAAGACCTATTGAGTATAGTAGTGTATTCATTTGTTCAGCCTCTGTCTTCTTACCTAATCCTGAAACTGTCATGTACATTGAAAATCATTTTGCCAAAGCCCCCAGTTCTGCATCTGGCCTGGCCCCTATATCAGACCAAATTGATCTGGCAGTGTTGATTTGTTATCCAGGGTTACTTTTCAGCTCAGGAAGTACAGCTTTAAATGCTGTTTCACTTTTAAAGAGGGCACTGCAGTAATCGTTTTTTCAATGCTTCTTCCTGTGCTTGTCGTGTTTTGGTGGGCTCCCGTGATGATCACAGACCTGCCCCAAAGAGATCGATATCTTGCAGTGAATTTTAAAATGAAAGATTTGAGCCCTTTATAACATTTTTGGAGTATATTAAGGTGATTTAAAGATGATTGCTGGCTTTGGCTGAGTTTTGAAAACTGTTTTTTTTTTAATGGAGCTCGGCTGTCATGTGATATGGCGCTAACTCTGAACTTGAGCCGACCGCAGTGATTAACAAAACAGACTGCTCCGACTGATTAATAGCCTGAAGACTTTTAAAGGCTAGTTCAGCCTCAGAACTGAATTTTTTGCTCATCCTTGCAAGGTCCTTTGACTTTGCAGTCGATGGGGATTCACAATGGACCACCATGTGCTCTAGTAGAGACCTTTAGGTGCACAGAGGATTTTCTTCTGCCCTTCAGCCTCCACGTCTGCTTCGGAGCTGCTTTTTAAGTGATCTCCAGTCGTGCCTTCAGTTCAGGTACACTTCAGTCAGACCAGGATGCGTTCCTTTAATTTTTCAGGTTCTAGGGTTTGTCACCAGTTTCTTCGGTTCTGGGTACGTTCATTAGCTGTCACCCTGTTACAAGGGTCTGATAGGTAGGTCTCATGAAGATGTTCAGAGGCTTGTAATGTTAGATAGTAATGCTTATTGGTAGCACATAACTATTTACAAATGTACAAAGTATAGCTCAGACTGGGGGCTAACTCCATGTTGACTCCTATTCAAGTCTCTCCATACAACTCTGTCTCCTGTCTACTGTCATGTGTCTCTCTACCTTGTACTGTGGGAAGTACTGTTCTCTAGTCCCACATTAACCCTTGCTGTGCTGAGCACCCTTATACTACAGTAGAGATACACGAGGTGCTGAAATGAGTGAAGTAGAGGAGGAGAGAATGAATGAATCTTGATTTCAATAGTGTGAGGAAGGAGCAGCAGCATATAGGTTAGTACATCAGGAACTTAAAAAGAAAATGAAGAAAGCCATTACCAGCACTAACCAAAGTAGTATTGAGAAAATAGAGAAAGGTTATGTCAAAGAGGTTAGGAACCAGCAGGAGTGTAAGAGAAGTACTATAAAGATGCTCTCAGATATTGGAACAGTATTTAATTTTTGGATGGACTGGATATTACAGTATAGAGCATTGAGTTTTTGAGGATTGAAATGATTGTGATGGATATAAGTTACTTAAAGGAGAGTTCAAAGTGGAGAGGAGACTTCTTTCCAGTAAGTTAAAAGGTGAATTGTATTCAGTCCCTGGAATCCAAACATTGGGAGGAACTTGCTCCTCCATCAAAAAATGTTGTTTAAAACCCCGGATTATAGGTAAACAATACAATCAATGACTCCGAATTCCTGTGTAAAGCCTGCTCACATGACATCCACTTCATTGTACTCTAGAAATGAGATAATGGAAAGTGGTTTAAAACACAAGTCGTGACCTACATAATTCTAAGCTGCAAAAAGAGACATTATGATGTCCGAAATTAATGAGCACAGGACAAGTAGGTAGTAAAGTTTTTTCATGACTGCATTTATGTAATTACCATTAAATATAAAGGCTAGATGATAATATAGATTTTTACAGTGATCCTTGTGTACAGAGAACACTCTACAAAGTGACGGGTGCTGAGCAGAAGGGGAGAAGATGGTTGGGAAAAGGTGAAAACACCCTCAAAGAGAAAAGGCTTTTGTGGTCTCTGGAAGGTGGAGATGCAAGGGTGCACCAGAGATACTTGTGTCAGAATTGGGGAAGAAACATAGGCTTAAAAAGAACTTCAAATATAATCCATTACGTAACAGTTTGAGACATTTCAACAAGATAAGGCTTGTAAATATTATTATTTAACATTGTATGACTTATCATTTTCGATGTTCTGCTCAAGACTTGCATGCAACCAAAAAGCTCTGTGATAAGAAGTGAAAGACATTGTAGGAAATCATTGAAAAAAGACAAGAACAAAATTACAAATAATGTGATAATCCATTCCTAAAATATTCTTGTAATGCTTACATAAAGCATGGTAAACATGGGACCTGAGGAAAGACTATAACTAGATTTTCCAATCAGCAGGTTTTAACATCGGTAAACGTTCATCAAAAGCTAGACTCTTGTACTTCTCAGTCGCTGCCTCAAGACGAAAACTATTTGTTCTCATTTGTGTTCCTCAGTTCTTAGGCATCAGATTTGTCTCCTGTTGATGGGTTTGCTGCACAGTGGTTCAAACAAGTGTCAAAATGACCTGCCGCTAATATGCCATAATTTCATCTCAGAAGCCATTTAAATCTGCAGCATGGGTGGAAGCCAGAAAATCAGCCTTCAATGGTCTAAACTGTGCCTCTGGCTCAGTTGGTAACACATTTATCTCTGAGTAGGACAGTTATGGGCTCAAATTGCACTCCAGGGAGCAAAGCACAAAAATCTAGGCTGATGCTCTGGTACAGTACCAAGGGCCATTTGCACTGTAGTAGGTGCTGTGTTTCGCATAAGGTGATAAACCAAGGCCCTGTCCCCTCTCTACGTCAATTGCTTGTTTTAAATCTGAGGTTGATAGATTTTTGTTAACCAAAAGTGTCAAGGGATATGAGGTTAGATCACAGATTAGTCATTATCTCACTGAATGGCGCTCAACTCCTGTTCCTGTGTTAAGATCTTTTACTATAGCCTCTTCCTTAACTTCATCCTCCTACGCCTGTTCATGACATCAAAAGAAAATCTTCATGTTGAAAAATGCAAAGCAGAACAGGGTAAAAATGGCAACAAGTAAGTGTTGACTCAATTCCTAAACAATGTCACCTAAAAAGGTTGTGATGCAGATTTTTAAAAATCACCAGCAAGTAGCAGTATATAAACTTCATCAACCTCAGAGATACCTTGCAACAGTCCTCATCACCACTGATATAGTGCTGTAATTCTTTGGGCAGGTTTGTGGCTGAAATAGAGCAAATGACTTAGCCTTTGTCCTCATTTAAATGTGCCTGGATGTCAATCCTCTGATGAACCTTGAAGGGAACTGTCAGTTGGGAGATGAACTGAGGCAATGTTCCTTTTTTTAAAATTGCAAATTTGAAGCAGTTGCCTTGACAAATGCATTTTCCTCCAGTTACTGCCCCAAACCAACACCAAAAAGGGTGACAATTTAGAGGAAAAGCTGTTCCAGTCATACCACTGGCATGGATTCATAGACACATAGACGTTTACAGCGCAGAAGAAGGCCATTCGGTCCATCGTGTCCACACGGGATCAACAAAGATCTGACTACACTAATCCCTACTGAACTATGTAGGAAATTAACCAGGTCTGTTCTGTCCACAAAATCCAAACCGGCCAATCTTCTCTTGATCATCAGCAAAGTAATGGAAGGGGTCATCAACAGTGCTATCAAGTGACACTTGCTTAGCAATAACCTGCTCACCAAAGCCCAGTACGGGTACCGCCAGAGCCATTCAGCTCTTGACCTCATTACAACCTTCGTTTAAACATGGACGAAAGAGCTCAACTCAAAAGGTGAGGTGAGGTGAGAGTGACTGCCCTTGACATCAAGGCATCATTTGACCAAGGGGCATCAAAGAGCCTGAGCAAAACTGGAGTCAATGGGAATCAGGCAGAACACTCTTTTGACGGGAGGCATACCGAGCACAAAGGAAGATTGTTGTGGCTGTTGGAGGTCAGTCATCTCAGCTCCAGGACATCACTGCAGGAGTTCCTCAGGGCCCAAGACCCAACCATCTTCAGCTACTTCATCAATGACCACCCTTCTATCAAAAGGTCAGAAGTGGGGATGTTCGTTGATGATTACACAATGTTCAGCGCCATTCATGACTTCTCAGATACTGAAGCAGTCCATGCCCATATGCAGCAACACCTGGCCAACATCCTGGCTTGGGCTGAAAAGTGGCAAGTAACATTTGTGCCACACAAGTGTCAGGCAATGGCCATCTCCAACAAGAGAGAATCCAACAATCTCCCCTTGACATTCAATGGCATTACCAGCACTGAATCCCCCACTATCAACGTCCTGGGAGTTACCATTGACCAGAATCTGAACTGGACTAGCATCCACCCTCATACCTTCCTCTCCCTCCCAGAACCATGATAGGATCCCCCTTGTCCTCACTTATCACCCCACCAGCCTCCACATTCAAAGGATCATCCTCCACTATTTCTGCCAACTCCAGCATGATACCACCACCAAACACATATTCCCTTCACCCCCCCAGTGGCATTCTGCAGGGATTGTTCCCTCCGGGACACCCTGGTCCTCTCCTCCATCACCCCTTACACCTCAACCCCCTCCCACGGCACCTTCCCATGCAACCGCAGAAGGTGCAACACCTGCCCCTTCACTTCCCCCCTCCTCACTGTCCAAGGGCCTAAACACTCCTTTCAAGTGAAGCAGCATTTCACTTGCACTTCCCTCAATTTAGTCTACTGCATTCACTGCTCCCAATGCGGTTTCCTCTACATTGAAGAGACCAAACACAGACTGGGTGACCGCTTTGCAGAACACCTTCGGTTTCCATCGAGTATAGACACAGAGTCCTCAAACATTCCTCATATATTAGGCCTTTCATTCCTAGGATCATTCTTGTGAACCTCCTCTGAACCCTCTCCAGGGCCAGCACATCCTTCCTGAGATACGGGGCCCAAAATTGCTCACAATATTCTAAATGTGGTCTGACCAGAGCCTTATTAAAGCCTCAGCAGCACATCCCTGCTTTTATATTCTAGTCCTCTCAAAATAAATGCCAACATTGCATTTGCCTTCCTAACGACTGACTCAACCTGCAAGTTAACCTTAAGAGAATCCTGGACTGGGACACCCAAGTCCCTTTGCACTCCAGATTTCTGAATTCTCTCCCCATTTAGAAAATAGTCTATGCCTCTATTCTTCCTACCAAAGTGCATGCCCCCACACTTCCCCACGTTGTATTCCATCTTCCACTTCTTTGCCCATTCTCCTAACCTGTCCAAATCCTTCTGCAGCCTCCCTGCCTCCTCAATACTACCTGTCCCTCCACCTATCTTTGTATCATCTGCAAACTTAGCCAGGATGCCCTCAGTTCCTTCATCTAGATCATTAATGTACACCTATTAGCACATTTCTTTGCTAATATCACCACCGTCAACACCTCTTTGTCCTTTTGTCTATGACATCTTCTGGCAATCTCCACCTATCACTAGCCCTCTATCCAGCTCTACCTGTCCCACCCCCCTCCCTCCCTCTTAAATCAGTTTATATTTCACCTCTCTTCTATTTTTCCTTAGTTCTGTTGAAGAGTCATACAGACTCGAAGCATTAACTGTGTTCCTCTCTGCAGATGCTGTCAGACCTGCTGAGTTTTTTCAGGTATTTTTATTTTGGTTTTTGTTCTGGACTAGCCATATGTGGCTATAATAGCAGGCCAGAGGCTGACAATTCTGCGAAGAGTAACACACCTCCTGACTCAACAACTTTTGTCCACCATCTACATGACACAAGCCAGAAGTGTGATGGAATACTTTCCACTTGCCTGGATGAGTGCAGCTCCAACAACACTCAAGAAGCTCAACACCATCCAGGACAAAACAGGCTGCTAGATTGGCACCCCATCTACCACCTTCAACATTCACTCCCTCCACCACTGATGACAGTGGTAGTGTGCATATTTACAAGATGCACTGCAGCAATTTACTAAGGCTCCTTTGACAGCACCTTCCAAACCCGTGATCTCTATCATCTAGAAGGACAAAGGTACCAGACAGATGGGAACACCACCACCTGCAAGTTCCCCTCTAAGTCACTCACCATCCTGACTTGGAAATCTATCACCGTTCCTTCACTGTCGCTGGGTCAAAATCCTGGAACTACCTTCAGCACTGCGGGTGTATCTATACCACATGGGCTGCAGCTGTTTAAGTAGATGGCTCACCACCACCTTCTCAAGGGCAATTAGGGATGGGCAATAAATACTGGCCCAGCCTGTGATGTCTACATCCCATGAATGAATTTAAAAATAAATTCAGGCCATATAGCCTCTTTTTACATTTTAGTTTTACATACAACTAACTCAAACATAGAATCATAGAATAGAATCATGGAATGGTTCCAGCAGAGAAGGAAGCCATTCTGTATGGTGCATACGACCATGCTGGCTCTTTGCAAGAGCAACTCACCTAGTCCCACTACATCCCCACCCATTTTCCCCACAGCCCTGCAATTTTTTTCTCTTCAGATAATTATCCTATTGTCTTTGGAAAGCCACAACTGAACCTGCTTCCATCACTCTCGGGCAGGCAGAATGGCACTGGGTGAAGTATCATTTGGAGAGCCGGTGCGGACGTGATGGGCCGAATGGCCTCTTTCTGCTCTGTCACAGTTCTGCGATAATCTGATTCTCTGGTTCAGGTCCTCACACGTGCACTATAAAAAAGCTTTTCCCTCATGCCACCTCTGTTTCTTTAGCCAATCACCTTAAATCAGTTCCCTCAACTTCTTGATCCTTCCACCAATTGGAACAGTTTCTCCCTATCTACACTGCCCAGGATCCTTTTGATTTTGAATACCTCCATCAAAACTCCTGTGAGCCTTCTCTTCTCCAAGGAGAGCTACATCAGCTTCACTAATCTATTCATGTATCTGAAGGCTGTCATCCTATGAACACACTGACAACTCAAAGGCGAGGTCATGTCTCACTAATTTGATCGGGTTTTTCGAGCAAGTGACAAAGATGATCGACAATGGAAGGGCAGTGGATGTTATATACATGGATTTCAGTAAGGCCTTTGACAAGGTCCCTCATGGCAGACTGGTACAGAAGGTAAAGTCCCACGGGATCAGAGGTGAGCTGGCAAGATGGATACAGAATTGGCTTGGTCATAGAAGACAGAGGGTAGCAGTGGAAGGGTGCTTTTCTGAATGGAGAGCTGTGACTAGTGGAATTCCGCAGGGATCAGTGCTGGGACCTTTGCTGTTTGTGGTATACGTAAATGATTTGGAGGAAAATGTAACTGGGCTAATTGGTAAGTTTGCAGATGACACTAAGGTTGGAGGAGTTGCAGATAGTGAAGAGGATTATCAAAGGATACAACGGGATATAGATCGGTTGGAGACTTGGACAGAGAAATGGCAGATGGAGTTTAATCCAGACAAATGCAAGGTAATGAATTTTGAAAGGTCTAATATAGGCAGGAATTATACAGTAAATGGCAGAACCCTTAAGTGCATTGACGGGCAGAGGGATCTGGGTGTTCAGGTCCACAGGTCACTGAAAGTGGCAACGCAGGTGGATAAGGTAGTCAGGAAGGCATATGGCATGCTTGCCTTCACTGGCAGAGGTATTGAGTATAAGAGCTGGGAAGTCATCTGTAGCTGTATAGAGCCTTGGTTAGGCCACACTTGGAATATTGCGTGCAGTTCTGGTCACCACATTACCAGAAGGATATGGAGGCATTGGAGAGGGTGCAGAGGAGGTTTACCAGGATGCTGCCTGGTCTGGAGGTTATTAGCTATGAAGAGAGGTTGGAGAAACTCAGATTGTTTTCACTAGAGCAACGGAGATTGAGGGGCGACTAGATAGAAGTTTACAAAATTATGAGTGGCATGGACAGAGTAGATAGTCAGAAGCTTTTTCCCAGGATGGAAGAGTCAATTACTAAGGGACATAGATTTAAGGCGAGAAGAGAAAACTATAAAGGTGATGTGCGGGGCAAGTTTTTTATGCAGAGGGTGATGAGTGTCTGGAATTCGCTGCCAGAGGAGGTGGTGGAAGCAGTTACAATAGTGATGTTTAAGAGGCAGCTTGACAAATACATGAATAGGATGGGAATAGAGGGATATGGACCCCGGAAGTGCAAAATATTTTAGTTGACGGGCAATATGATCAGCGCAGGCTTGGAGGGCCTAAGGGGCTGTTCCAGTGCTGTATTTTTCTTTGCTCTTTGTTCAAAGGCTTTTGCCAAACTGAGGCTTTCCTGGATCACTGTTAGAAATAGCATTTGGAACTGGTAAAACATGAGACTGGACTGCCATGGGAAGGGGAAGGGAGAGGGACAAGCTAAATTGCTCTTGCAGGGAGCTGGCATGGGCATGATGGATCAAATGGCCTCCTTCTGTGTTGCAATCTTTCTATAATTCTATGATTCTAGGTTTTTCAGCATTATTTAATGTCTGATTGGGATCCAAGTGGGAGATCTACAGCTCCCCGCATACCCGGGAAATTGATTCTGAGAGACAAACTGGTGAAGAAATATATTTGAGCCTTAGAATATCCACCTACCTTTAGTTTAAAAGATGGAACTTACAAAGGAGCTGAAGTTATACTTTGATTACTGATTATTAGGAATTCAGCATCTTACTGCATTGTCTGATGTGATTTTGAACATAAAAAGCATATTTGTTCATCAGTTCAGATGATGTATTTAGCTTGACTGTTTTGTTGCCTGTCATCATCATCCCTGTTCTGGTCAACTGATTTTAAAGGTGATTTTTGCTCTTGTTAAAATTCTTCTCATGTTCTTCTTAATCTCCAGATACACAATCTTCCTCCTCTCTGTTGAAATAAGGACCCAATGCACTGTCACCTACTTGAACATATTCTTTTCAACAATTGAAACTATGGAATTCCTCAACCCCCACTCCCACTTCCTGTCCCCTCCAACCACTCATCTAAACTCGACAAGCTTTTAGAATTGAAGTTCAGTGTTGTCCCCTTAACTTTCCCAGCTCTGGTGAAGTGATTGTGGGTAGAACCTTTCCTACTGCTTTTAGGAGTCATGTGATTGTACTGACGAATCAGCCCCAAGTGTGGGTAATCTTAGGGGCGGAGCTTCCTAGTCATGGACCTGGTTCAAGCATGTAGCTTCTAAAAGAGCTCTGTAATAAAGTTACCTGTTTCAAGTAAGAAACCTGTCCGGTACATCAAGTTCATTACAATTAGCAATAAGAATAAATAGCTCCGATGCTGCACCTCACCTTCGTGAACAAGAGTACATCAATTCTTAAGGAAATAAAAAAAAGTATACTCACCAGTCATGCCACTTTTCAGTAGATTTGACCCTATGACTCATCCATGGAAGACTGGAGGCAGTACATATTTTGTAGTGAATGAAATATCAGCGGAGGAGAAGCAGAAAGCAATTCTTCTAAGTGTCTGCGGGAGCAAGACACATAACCTCCTCCATAATCTGACAGCCCTGAACGCGCCTAATTCTAAATCTTTTAACGAGCAGGTAGACCTCGTGAAAACACATTTTCAGCCGAAGCCATCGGTAATTATGCACAGATTTAACTCCAGGTTAAGGACCCTGGGTGGGTCAATCGCAACTTACATCGGGAAGTTAGAACAGTTGTCTGAGCACTCCGACTTTGGAGATACACTCAATAACATGTTGCAGGATCGTTTGGTTTGTGATGTACACGTCAACACTATTAAGCTCCGTTTACTTGCAGAAGTTAATATTGACCTGAAGCACGCCATGGAAATAGCGCTAGCATTGGAGAGTGCTGGGAGGGACTCGCAGACTTTACAGAGTGTGCAACATGGCGCCGTTCTTCAGTTGGGGCTGGAAACCACCACCAGGTATGGCACGAAAACCAGGTAGACAACAGTGGGAAACAGTCTCTACCACTTGAAAAACAAAAAGGAATACTGGAAGTATCTCACCAGCGATTCAGAAATTATCTGTTACCGATGTGGGGGTAAACCATGTACCGGAAACCTGCAGATTTACGGAGACAGAATTCCACTAGTGTTACAAAGAAGGGTATGTAATAGAGCAATTCAGGGCAAAATCGAGACAGCCAATCAGACGGCAGACCAAGATGATTGAAATACACAACGAGAATCTGCTGATACTGATACCTATTCCCTATTCCAAAGCAGTAAAAACTGAAGCAATAACCATCGCCCTTCAAGTGAATGGGAAGCCCCTAGTCATGGAGTTAGACACAGGAGCATTGAC
The DNA here is from genome assembly GCF_017639515.1 of Carcharodon carcharias. Lineage (NCBI taxonomy): Eukaryota > Metazoa > Chordata > Chondrichthyes > Lamniformes > Lamnidae > Carcharodon > Carcharodon carcharias. Next base: position 237,896,094 of record NC_054467.1, on the reverse strand, counting down.
CACAGTGGTGGGAGAACTCATCTTTAAATATTGAAATGAAAATACCCAGCCACTGAATCTGGAGCAAACCACGGCTCAGCTGAAGACATACACTGGAGAGGCAACGCAGGTGAAAGGCATCACCACAATACCTGTATCCTACAGGCAACAGACAGCCCAGCTTCCAGTGATCATAGTGACAGGTGAAGGACCTCATCTTCTGGGCCGCGATTGGTTACAAAAAATTAAGCTCAACTGGTCAGAAATCTTTCAAGTGAGGACAGGAGGAATTCCTGAGCTGCTAAGGAAGCACAACAGTGTATTCCATGACGAATTGGGAAAGATAAAAGGCCTACAAGCAAAAATATATGTAGATTTTGAGGCAACACCCCAGTTATTTAAGGCCAGACCTGTGCCCTAAAGGAGGAGATGGATGCAAAATTGTGTCACTTAGAGAAGCTGGGCAACACCCAGCAAGCCCAATTTTCAGAATGGGCAGGGCCCTTAGTCCCTGTGATGAAACCAGGTCAAACTATTCACATCGGCAGAGACTACAAATTAGCTGTGAACAAGGATGTTAAATTAGATAAATATCCCATCCCAAGGATTGAAGATCTGTACGCTAACTTGCTGGAGGAAAACCATACACCAAACTGGACATGAACTATGCATACCAACAGCTAGAGCTGGACAGCATGACTAGAGGGTATGTAACCATCAACACACACAGGAGCCTGTGCCAATATACACGGCTACTCTTATGTGTATCATCTGCCTGCATGATTTTCCAAAAGACCATAGAAAGCCTATTGCAAGGACTTCACCGAGTTGTATTTTACCTGGATGATGAAATGATCACAGGATCAATGGAAGACAAACACTTTGCCAACCTAGAAGAGGTTTTAAGTAGATTTTTGGAAACTGGTGTACGATTGAAGAGAGAGAAGTGTACTTTCCAAGTGACTGAAGTCATTTACTTGGATCATCGAGTGGATGCCGAGGTTTGCATCCAGTAGAGGAGAAAGTCAGGGCAATTAAAGAGGCGACCTCTCCTACCAGCATCACTGAACCTGCCTTTTTTGGGCATGATAAATTCTTATTTTTTTATTCATTCACAGGATGTGGGCTTCACTGGCTGGGCCAGCATTTATTGCCCAGCCCTAGTTACCTTTGAGAAGGTGGTGGTGAGCTGCCTTCTTGAACCGTTGCAGTCCATGTGGTGTAGGTACACCCACAGTGCTGTTAGGGAGGGAGTTCCAGGATTTTGACCCAGGAACTTCCCTCAAAAACTCTCTTACGGTCGCATCTTGCCAAACTTGTCAACAGTGTTAGCCCCTTTACACTTATTATTGAAGTTATGGCATGTCATAACATTCAAGGCTATGGGCCAAGTGCTGGTAAATAGGGTTAGGTAGTTAAGTCAGGTGTTTCTCACATGTTGGTGCAGACTCGATGGGCCGAAGGGCCTCTTATTCACTGTGTGATTCTGTGATTCTGTGAAAAAGAACCATCGATGGTCATGGACGGCACAATGGGAAGACGCCTTTATAAAATCAAGATGCTATTACGCTCATCATGTCTACTAATACATTATGACCCATCAAAAGAATTGATATTAACCTGTCATTATGGTGTGAGAACAGTGTTGCCACACAGGATGGAAGATGGCTCTGAAAGGCCAATAGGCTATGTCTCCAGAACCCTCTCTGCAGCCGAGAATGTTTAGTCACAACGTGAAAAAAAGGTTTATCTATAATGTTTGGAGGAAAGAAGGTCCATCGATATCTGCATGGTCGACATTTCACCATAGTGTCGGATCATAAGCTACTAATGGATTTATTTAGTGAAGATAAAGCCATTCCTCCGATAGCCTCTGCCAGAATGCAATGTTGGGCATTGATTTTATCAGCGTTTGAGAACATCTTTATGCTCTGCCCTGGTATGCATATTGCAGTCTCTGAAGAGATGAGACCATTCCATGCCAGTAAAACTGAGTTAAGTTGTCAAGATGGAATCTTGTTGTGGAGATCAAGAGTTGTCATCCCTTTGCAAGCAAAAGAACCACACTTAACAGAGCTTCACAGTGCGCATCAAGACATTTCGAAGATGAAGATGCTTGTGCGAAGCTGTATCTGATGGCCAGGTATAGACAGTAATCTAGAAAAAATGGTTAAGCACCATCTCCAGTGTCAGCAACAGCAGAAGTTGCCCATTTCAGCTCCACTGCATCCATGGGAGTGGCCTGGTCAATGCTGGGTTACACTACATATAGACTATGCAGGTTCATTTTTAGGAACCATGTTTTTATTGATCATCAATGTGCATTCTAAGTGGATGGATGTGTATAAATTGAGATCACTGACATCATGAGCAACTATTGAAAAGCTGCACCAATGTTTTAGTGTACATGGTCTACCATAAGTCATTGTTTCAGATCACGGTTCTGCCTTCATTGGTACGGAATTCCAAAGATTCATGAGTTTAAATGGAATTAAACATATTAAAACTGCACCATAGCAGGAAGAGCAGTGCAAACTTTCAAATCAGGAATGAAGAAGTTATCCAAAAGAACATTAGAAACTTGAATTTCACATTTTCTTCTCAATTATCATGACTCCTTATGCAACTATGGTTTCAACACCTTCTGAATTATTCATGATAAGCCGCCTTCATACAAGGTTATGTCTGGTGTTTCCAAACTTAGAGGGGAAGGTAGAGAAGAACCAGATTAATCAGAAATTTAATCATTATATTCATAGCAAAGCTCAAAGATTTACTGTGGGAGAGACAGTTTTCATGCGAATTAGAAATGGGCCTAGTTGGGTTCCTGGTATAATTGTCTCTCAAACAGGACCAATATCCACCTCCTATTCCACATCTCCTTCAATTTGATGTCATTTACAAATGTTAGTGCCCCAGTTCCTACATCCCTATCATTTGTGCATGAAAAGATATGAATGGTCCCAATAGACTACTGTGCAGTAACCCTTACTGCATCATCCAGTCTAACTTTATCCTTTGCTTTCTGTCCTGCAACCAGATTCCCCTTAATTCCTTTTGTCACTGGTAAGTTGGCTGTGACACCTCCTTGCAGAAAAAGCCAATTTAAATGCATGTCTGGGCTAATCAAATGGGCACTTAGACGATGTAATAACATCGCAGACGAGTACAGATGAAACCATGCCAAAGCACAATCCAACACCTTTTGGAAAGAAGAAAGCTGAAGAATCAATGAAACATACAATCAGTTGTTTGGTAGCACAGAACTTGAATATCGTTGAAAAGAGAGATATGTTGATGATTCATTTGTTCATCTTGCACCCATCAGGACAAATGCAAGAATGCCAAATTTCAAATGATCACAACAATTTATACTACTGGTGCTGATTGGTTGGTAGGTCAACTCTAATTGGCTGAGGCATTGCCATGCAGAAAGCAACAGGGATCTATAAGATCCCTATGCTCCTGGGTAATCCAAAAATAGATGTAAGGATTTCACATGTTCTTTTTTTGTTTGCAGAAAACGATTCCCTGCATATGAATGTATGTCACTTCCAGCAAGCGTAAATGATTCACAATAAGAGCTTGACTAATTATCTTAAATTGATTGTTAGTGTAGCTAGTAGCACATTCATGATTGTTCAGATGCCATTGTGAAATCAGATCTAACAGTAGACATCCTGTTTCAGCATTTGGTATTCTTGTTTGACCTGACGAGTGCAAGATGTAAAGCTTTGGCAACGTATCTCTGTTTTCAGTAATGAAACATTGGGCAAAATTTATAGCTCGTCGGGCAGGTGCATGCCCAACCCGACCAAGCGTAAAATGACGTGCGATGACATTAGGCAAGCGTCCCAATGTTATTATGCGCTCGCGTGATATTTCGGTCGGTGGGCACACGCTGGAGCTGGCAGCGAGCTCACTGACAAGTAAAGGGCCTATTAAGGCCATTAAAAAGATAATTACAAGGAATTTTTTGCTGCCCGCCCAACCTTATGGTTGGTGGGCAGGTGAAAAGGCCAGGCAGCCTTTGCACTTCTTTGGAAACCTCATCCACGGGCAAGATGAGGTTTCCAAAAGCAAATAAAAATTTTAGAATTGAATTAATAACATGTCCCTGCTCATGTGACAGGGTCACATGTGGGGACACGTTTCATTACATTTATAAAATTTTTATCTTTAAAAAAATCTGTTCATCTACCTGAGGCAGCTCGGAAACCTCAGGGAGATTTGCCAGCGTGCACTCCCCATCCCCCCCCACCACCACCCCCCCACCACTGCCCCCCCCCCCCCCCCCCCACCCACCCGTACATGCAGCGCTGAGTGCTGAAGCTCATGTTTCACTCTGGGCGAGCCTTAACTGGCCCGCCTGCTTGAAATCACGGTCAGGCCCTGATTGCAGGTGGCAGTCGACTTCCTGACCACCCCCACCGAACCCGCCCGACAAGGACAACATTGTGCCCATATAATCTTAGAATCATACAGCACAGACGGGGGTCATTGGGCTCATCATGGCTGCGCCTGATTTCAGAAAGAGCTACCACTTAGTCCCACTACTCTGCTCTTTCCCCATTGTCCAGCGACCCCTTTGGTTTTTAAGTGTTCATCCAATTTTCTTTTGAAAATTACTGTTGAATCTGCATCTACCACTCTTTCAGGCAACACATTCTAAACCAGAACAACTCATTTTAGTAGAAAGAATTCTTATCCCCCTGGCTCTATTGCCTGTTACTTTGTCTATCTGTGCCCTCTGCCACCAGCTAATGGCAATAGTTTCTCCCATCATAACCCCTCAAAATGTAAACACCTCTGTTAAAACTCCACTTAATCTCCTCAGTTCTAAGCAGAACAATCCTAGATTCTTTTGTTTCGCCATGGCTGGCGGTGAGGATACTGCCAACAGGCCCGAAGGCCAGGTGTGGCCCAACCTCAGTGGTGAGCGGGATCCAGGGTCACCCTCCATCAAGAGCTGCCAGCCAGTCATAGGGTCGGCAGCTCAATAACCTCATTGGGTGCAGTGGCCTGGGACTGCGCCTGGAGGAGGAGGGTGCAACAATGGACGGGCACCCTCACAACCAGGTAAGTGGAGTCTCGGGGTGCAGGCCGCAGTCTGGCAGGCCCTGATAAGGGCCTTGGGGGGGTGGGGGGGTGGGGAGATGGTGAGGGAAAACACTGCCCTGGCCCCAGGGATGGGCATCCCCATCGGTGTGCCAAAGAGTGCCCAAAAAGGGGGGGGGCCACCAATTACACACCAGAACCACCTGGAGGCCGAGAGGGTTTACCTGATGTTCTCCCCGCTCAGAGAGGGCACCTCCCCTTGGCTATATGGCAGCAGAGCCTTAATTGGGCACTAAAGTGGCTCAGCTGGGCTCTGTATGGGAAGGGCACTTAACACCTTCCCCAGTGCTGGCAAGATGGCATGGCAGCCATAAGACAACAGGCACTCCATCCCCAGTCCTCCTCGCCATTCTACACATTGCATCCCCCTGGCCTGTCCCCAGAGAGCTGGAAAAATCCAACCCTATCAATGCATTGAATATAATCTTATTCTCCTGAGAAAAATGTGTTTTCATTCTGCCTTGCAGCTGATGTAGATTATTTTTAATTGCACAGATGGTGGAAGGCTTTAGTCATGGAGTGGAAGTGGTAGTCCTCCCACCCTCTGACAGCATCTGCTCACCAGCAACTGATTAAGTCTTCAAATTTTGCATCTTTGAGTGGGAACATTTCTCCACCCTGTTCAGCGTGAGTGGGCAACAGGGAAATAGTAGGAATTTGGCCAAAGTTCAGATTTCCACCCATTAGCACAAGGTTGCTGAAAAAGCTGGACAATTTCTTGTCAAATGATAATGCTAAGGTCGAAAGCGATGAAACAGCTAGCTGTCAATAAGAGTGAACTCTGGAGTTCAAAGGTCAAGGTAGGAGAAAATCAGCTACAAACCAGCTATGCCTGAGAGTTGGAAAACTTTCACATTGGCAACCAGTTTGATGAATAAACCTGAAAACTTAATTACAGTGTTTCTCAGTTAAAACCTAGCTGAGTTTTAGCTGCTTGAGGGAGCAGGGAGTACAATGTTCCTGCCTTTGGCTTGTCAGATGGGATTGTGGCTATCAGAAAAACCCATTCAGGCCCTGACTCAATCTCGTTGCCATGGTGCTGAAAGCAAATGCGGCCTTAAAATAATTTGGGGGGCCGTCGCCAGCACAGATGGCTGAAGCTCACGTATGGGTGGAAAAGCAGTTTCAACTGGCTCCTGACGGCCAATTTGGGAACTACACAGGGCAGTTTGGAAAAGCAAATTCCTGTTAGAGCAGTAGTAAACAGCACATTCACAATACATTGCATTCAGTGGAAAGGACAGTTTCTGAAATGGGATCCTGAACCATAAAACAAATAATCTATGCTTCATCGGTAAGTGGGAAGCTACTCCCTTAGAGTCCAAGGGTGTTCACACAGTCAATGCCTGAACTGCACTGGGGTAGTGATAGAGTCTGCAGAACTGTCCTCCGTTTCCCTGGGATAGTGTGTAGAAAAATCAGTTGGGCTCCCACAGGCCGACCAGAAAGTACATTTGGGGTGGAAGAGGATTGGCTCTAAACTTGAAGCCTCTTAAAGTCAAGCATCCGACCAGCACCCACAGTTTAAGCACATAGTCATAGATTTATACATCATTGGCCATGATGTACAGAGAGCAGGGTTAACTGTACATGATACAATGTGTCCTCTATAACAAAGAGAACAAAGAACAAAGAACAAAGAAAAATACAGCATAGGAACTGTCCCTTCGGCCCTCCAAGCCTGCACCGATCATATTGCCCGTCAACTAAAACATTTTGCACTTCCGGGGTCCGTATCCCTCTATTCCCATCCTATTCATGGCTCACTGTTTTGGTTCATGTGAGAGGATTCACCCCTCAGATGAGATACTGGAGGACTTCTGATGCCTGTGGAATTATATCTTGCATGTGTCAAACCATTATGAGAGAAGAAGTGAGAAACTGGAGAAAACTGAAAAGTGGTTTACTCACCTTTAGGAAGATTCTGGGCTGCTGGCGAAATTCTTGGAAGAGCAACAACTTGCGCTAATATAGCAGCACTTCCATAAAGAAATATCGCAAGGTATTTAATGAATAGGGATAAGGAAATAGACAGCAAGAAGGAGTGAATCATAGTTCCAAACATTGGTTGAAGGGATCAGTATGAGAAGCTTTTAAAGGTGGAGAGAGAGGTGGTATGTTTGTGGGAGCTATAAAGAGTCAGGCTAAGCTGGCTGAAGACTTTGCCACCAATGGTATAGTGAAGGACACAAGAAAGACAGAAGACTGGAATCAGAGGAATTGAGTATCTGGGAGGAACATATAAGGGCTTGGAGGAGATTGCAGTGACATGAAAGAATAAGGTGACAAATAAAGACAAAGATTTTAAATTGAATGCACCAGAAGTTGGGGGATGCCAGTGTTGCTTTAATGCAGAGCAGGATATGACAGATTTTTAGGAACATACGAACATACTAATTAGGAGCAAAAGTAGGCCATTCAGCACCTTGAGCCTGTTCTGTTATTTGATAAGATATATACCCTTTGACTCTCTTGTCAAGAATTTAACTCTGCCTTAAAAATATTCAATGACCTTCCACCAGTCCTCTCTGGGGAAGAGAATTTCACAGATTAACGATCCTCTGAGAGAAAAAAATTCTCCTCATCCCTTGTCTTAAATTGAAGGCCCCTTATTTTTAAACCGTGCCCCTAATTCTAGCCTTCCCCTTAAGGGGAAACATCCTCTTGGCATCCAACCTGTCAGGATCTTTTATGTTTCAATAAAATCACCTCTAATTCTTCTAAATTCCAATGGAGCCAAGCCCAAACTGTCCAACCTTTCCTCATAAGGCAACCTCTTCATCCCAGGAATCTGTCTAGTAAACTTTCTCTGAACTGCAATTATATCTTTCCTCAAGTGAGGAGACTAAAACTGTACACAATACTCCAAATGTGGCCTCACCAACAGCCTGTGCAGCTGTAGCAAAATTTCCTGACTTTTATATTCCAATCCCCTTGCAATAAATGACAAAAACCCTGGAACTCCCTCCCTAACAGAACAATGGGTGTATCTACACCACATGGGCTGCAGCAGTTCAAGAAGGTAGTTCACCAAAACCTTCTCAGGGGCAATTAGGGAAGGGCAATAAACGCTGGCCTAACCCAGTGATGCACACCTCCCATGAGTGAATTTTTAAAAAAAATTCCATTTGTCTTCCTAATCACTTGCTGTACCTGATACCAGCTTTTTGTGATTCATATACCAGGAAACCCAGATTCCTCTGTACCTTAGAGTCCTACAGTCTCTCTTCATTTAATTTATACACTGCTTTTCTAATCTTCCTGTTAAAGTGGATAAGTGTTCTTCACAATTTACCCCCTTTGTGTCATCAGCAAATTTAGCAACCATGCATGCATTCATTCGTTCCTTTCACCCCTTCATCGAAGTTGTTGATATAGATTGTAAATAATTAAGGCCCCAGAGACCTGTGGCCAATCACTGGACTTAATGGAAAGGTGCAAAATCATTTCCATTATGGGTAAGATCATTTTAAAAGGGTTTATGATGGGGAACATTATTGTTCTTAGGTCTGAGCTGTTACGTAACCATGGCATCCTGTAAAGGAAATATTTTTTTCCCCTAATATTACTGTTGGATACTGAAGCAGGCTTGTGTGTGTATGTTTGTGTGTGTGTGTCTGTGTTTGACTAATTTAATTAAACTAAAGACGATCAGATTGCGAGGTTTGAATCATCAAAGCGGTTAGGTGTAAAACTGGCATTTTGAAATGGATATAGGTGAGCTAAGATGAAGTCTCAGCAGATACAGTGTGAATGGAAATTGCATTTGTAGATAAGTTGAGAGTTTGTTTGATTTTCAAAGGGACAGGGTTACATGTTTACAACTGGCAAGGTAAATAAAGCAGTTATTAAGTTAACTTTTCCCGAAAGTGCTGGCCATAAGAACAACATGGAAGATTTTTATATTCTGGGAAAACTAACTTCCAAAGCAAGGATGAAACAAAGGGATTTATAGATCAAAAGTTTCAATTTAATCTTTAAAATCCCCAAAAATGGTAGTGGACTCTTTACTTCTGACTTCAGTGCACATACCTTCTCGTAATAAATACAAATTGCAAAATCATTGTGATAGCTTGATCAAGTTTCCCTTTGGGATTTGGTCAGCCTGGCAATTACCATCTGCCAAATCATAACAATCCATGCAACTTAGAGGTAACATTGTACTTCTCCCCCAATTTTCACTGTTGTCCAAAATCATAATTACTCCCATTGAGCCCAGAAGTGACAAAGGCCTGTCTAAGTGTTTCAGCAGCCAAGAGGCTGAAGTAGGCGTGAGGACAAAGGGTGGGATTTTCTGGTCCCTGCAAATGGTCGCAGGCGGGATGGAAAATCTGACAGACCAGCAAAAGGTCCATTGACTTTGGGTCGGAATTTCTGGTTCCACAGCAGGTGGGACTGGAAAATTCCTCCAACATTTTTGGAAAGCTGGAGGTATGCACTCTTTGATGATGGATAGAATATGAAAAAGGACTTTAAAGGAGACTATTTCTATAATTAAGATTATAAAGGAGAGTATTTCTACAGTGCCTTTCACAGCCTGAGGATGACTCAGGGTGATACACAGCCAATGAAACAATTTTGAAGTGTAGTCGCTGTTGTGTGTGAACCCAGCAGCCAATTTGTGCACAGCAAGCTCTCACAAACAGTAAAGTGATGATGGCCAGATAAACTGTTTTTGGTGATGTTGGCTAAAAGATGACACTAGATGACACAGGGAAGAGGGTGGTAAAGACACTGGACTCGTAATCCAGAGGCCCAGGTTAATGTTCTGGGGACAAGGGTCCAAGGGTTCAAATCCCATTATGGCAGCTAGTGGAATCTATTATCAATTCATAAGCAGTAATGGTGACCTTGAAACCATTGTTGGTTGTTGTAAAAACCCATTTGGTTCTCTAATGTCCTTTAGGGAAGGAAACCTGTCATCCTTACCTAGTCTGGCCCACAGACCCTCTGAAATAGCCTAGCATGTCACTCACGTCAAGGACAATGGGCAACAAATGCTGTCCTTGGCAGTGACGCCCACATCCCATGAAAGAGTAAATAAACAAAAACTAGGATCAATGCATCACTTCCCTCAGAGCTGCACTGGAATGTCAGCCTCAGATTTCTTTTGCTCAAATCTCTGAATCTGGGGGTTTAAATCACTGTTCAAGCAGAACGTTACAGTAGCAAGCAGCCTGTCTTAACCCTGAAGAAATGGCTGGGAATTAGTGATGAGCATATGGAATAGGTTACAGGGCCACATCTGTACAAAAGTTTCCAAAGCTAGTGCCTTTCCAAAAGCCTGTGAAGCTGCGGTGTTTCAAAACAAGTGATTCCATTCCCACTGTCTTGTGTAACACACACAGATCAGTGCCCTAACCTTGGGGTGCAATGTTAATATTGATCCATTGAAACAAATAGCTAATTGAAAATCAATAAACCTCACAACAGCTAGCTGCTAGGCCATCCATATGTCCTACATAAAGCTTCTGTGATACCTACATTGAATAATGCATTCTGGACATTATGCCAATAATATATAAATGCATAACTGCCTGTGCTAACAACTAACTTTTACACTTTTTTTTAAATCCAGTGCGATGAAAGATTAGGGTGATGTTAGGACAATGTAACAATGCACATTGTGGTTCAAGGAAAGAAGACTGCCTCACAGCTGTGGCCAAATATGTTTGGAAGCCGGTCAGGTTTTCCATTAAGTGCGTTCCAATGTAACTCTCTGTTGCTGCTTTCTGTCGATTGTGATAATGGGCCAATTCATTAAGACACTCAAATGGCAGTTTAACCACAGTGTAAAGCTTTTTTTTTTACAACCAGTTTCAATGCTGGACAAGCATTTAATAGATGGTTGACATCCCAATTAATTACCATGGAAAGGATTCAACCTGTTCAATTTGGATAATCTGCCAAAAAAGCACATTACCTATCAATCAGCAGGAAATATAGCCCACCATTTAAAATAATTAGAAGTTGATGTGTTACTGATCTTGTACCAACCAGGGAGGTGGTGGCACAGTAGTATTGTCACTGGATTAGTATTCTAGAGACCCAAGGTAATGCTCACCAATTGGTGAGATTTGAATCCAGTAAAAATCTGGAATTAAAACCATTGTTGATTGTTATTAAAAACCCAACTGGTTCACTAATGTCCTCTCAGGAAGGAAATCTGCTGTCTTTACCTGGTCTGGCTTACATGTGACTCTAGACCCACAGCAATGTGGTCAGCTCTTTAAAAAGAAATGTGCTCTGAACAAGGGCAGTAAATGCTGGTCTAGCCAGTGATGCCCGCATCCTATGTGATGAATGAAAAAAAAGGTCATGAGGATGTTTTCAATCTATAGGCTAAAAATTCCTAAGGGGTTCTAACAGTCTCTTGTCGTAACACAAGACACTAGTAAACACCTCAGAGAATGAGATAGACCTCCACTTCCAAGATTCTGATGGATAGATTTTTGTTAGACAGGGGGCGGAATTTCCCACTCCTGCCAGTGGTGGGATTTGTGGTGGGTAGGGGCACGAAACTTGGAGTAATGGCAAAAGTCCGGCTGGGATTTTTTTGGGATTGTTTTTCCCCAAAATTGGCCGCTCTCCACATTTTCCGTTCCTCCTTGTGACGATGCCCACTGCTGACAGGACCAGAAAATTCTGGCCTCAGTTTCCCACCGATTGGAAATGAGTTTGGAATTTTGTTCTCCCAACTTTCATGGCAAGCTAAAGGCGGGCCAAGTTTTCTGCATACCTATGTCGGGAAGTACATTTGCATCTCATGAATGCTCTTATAAAAATGCAACTTGCTGGAATCACATTTTCTCTCCAAGTTTAAACGCCCCACCAGTGGACAATTAACACAGGCTGTTTCATCACTGTGCTATATAAGCAGTGTGTACCTGGTGACCTTCACTTCACCAGCAACTTTGAGGTACATAGATGCTTCCTTCATGGGAGGGAAGAGTAGATCACAGATTTGTTTTTTTTTAATTCATTGGATGTGGGTGTCGCTGGCCAGGCCCACATTTATTGACCATCACTAATTGCCTTTGTTCAGAGGGCATTTAAGAATCAATCACATTGCTGTGGGTCTGGAGTGAAGTGTTCTCAAAATTCCCACATTTTTCATATCATCAACAAGGATATGACTTTTGGACTTTTATAGCAGAGGACCCAACTGCTGAGTTAAGTGTAGAACCCTGCAGACAGGACGCTAGCCCCATGAAGGCCTGGGACTGGACATGCCTGAGCTTGTTGAGTGCAGTGTGGATTGTTGCCTGGAACCAGACAACGAGAGGAGACAAAATACACATTCTTCCCTTTAAAACAATCAACCCAGAGAAAGACTTCACCTTACACAAAACTAAAACCCATCAAAATCTTGCATAAATAATCGCTACTAGCTACTAAGGCAGGAAGGCAATCAATGCAATTATGCGAACCCATCAATACTCCACATATACAATGGCTTTCAGTTCAAGACCAGTGACGGGGACAGGAAGACAACAATAAACATCATGCGAGCCCATTAAAAACAACGAGACAACAATCACCTCAAGAAGCCCACCAAAATCAGACAAAGAACTAACCTTGATTTGGATTGAGATAAGAAATTCGAAAAACAGTATAACTGGGCCACCAGTTATGAAGGGTGAGCAGTTTTTTGGAGGGTGAGCAGTTTTGGAGCTGTTGAAGCAGAGTTTAAGCAGGGAGAGGCAGCTGAGCCAAGCAGAGGGAGGAGATCTGGAGGTTTGTAGGCCCACAGGCAACTTCACGGTGAGGGGCACAGGGTGGCAGGCTCAACTGAAGACAACAAGGCCGCAACTGCAGCCCTCCATGAAGATCAACCACCCACACCGGCGCCCTCCACCCAACTGAAGAACCTTCAGATTCCACATACCAGGACCACGTGGGGATGGCAGGCCCCAGAGGACACCAAGAGCATACCCCAAAACTGCAACCGGCTTACCTGGCTGGATTTCGAACTGTCAAGGAACCCTGGTTGGTGAGCATGATCCCTGACCTCTCTTGGCTCAATTTAGTCAGGTTTTGGGGGTGGGACAAGGGTAAGGGGATTAGTAGCGTGACTTTCCCTCATTATGCTGTGTGTTCCCCATTCTTAACTAAGTGTACTTTGTAGGTCTGTATAATCTCAGTGTAATCCTAATGTTATAAGTTCATTTGTGACTTCAATAAACCCAGTTTTTTTTCTTGCACCAAAACCAGTTGTCTGCTGCACTTTGACACAAGCCCTAAATAAGTCCTAGGTCTAGAACCCAGGGAGTGGGAGTGATTCAGAACACTCAGAAGTCAGAGGTGAAGCTAACACATGACCACCACCCCCTACAGGAGTCACATGTAGGCCAGACCAGGTAAGGATGGCAAATTTCCTTCCCTAAAGGGCATTAGTGAACCAGATGGGTTTTAACAACAATCAATAATGGTTTAATGGTCATCATTAGACTTTTAATTCCAGATTTTTATTGTTTTATTGAATTCAAATTCCACCATCTGCTGTGGCAGGACTCAAACCCAAGTCCCCAGAGCATTTTCCTGGGTCTCTGGATTACTAGTCTAGCTATAATACCACTATGCCATCGCCTATCCCTAGATGTGGGGAGATGAGGGCATTGCCAAGCATAAGGAGAGTATTAGTGTGAGGCAGTCCTGGGACTGAGACCACACTGTTGGGGCAGAATCTGAAGACAGTCCTGGAGTTGAGCAGGCCATGCTAGAGGACTCTGCATGGTACTCATGCCTTGGTCCCAGTCCTGGGACAGGGAAGGCCCTCTGGGCAGTGACAATCAGGCACATCATGTTACACAGGACATGGTCAGTCTGTTACAGAGGTTGGTCCTGGAGGTTGGAGGATTGGTATTGGGCAGCAGATGGCACAGCCATGGCCATGGAACACTTCTGCTTCCGGTAAATGGGAGTTGGTATGGTCGCATGGTGTGGTGGGGAGGGGCAGCCCCTGAAATTCATGGTGCACATTACCTCAAGAAGGGGAGAGGTCAGGTTGACAAAAGGCATGAGGACATCTACATTAACTGGGAGGACAGGAATGTCAATATAAGTGAAGGTTGGCTTCAGGCTGATGGGGAAGGCAGGAGAGTGACCAGAGGAAGAGGAATTTGGATGCAGCGAGGATAGGAGGGACTTCGGTGGTAAGAAGTGGGGGGCGTGCTGGAAGCTGGTCACCCACTCAAAACACAGTACCACCATAATGATCGACAGCTACGAATGATGGAAAATAACTTTTGAAAAAAATTGCCTGGTGAGGGGTCTGAGGTTGTGTGGGACGAGTCAACGACTGCAATTTTGAGCCAATTGAAGGGGCACCCTAATAATTTTCAGCTCAAGTCCTGCAGATCATGGCTCAGCTGACATGTTAACATGTGTCTAATGCTAATTGAAGGAATTTGGCACCTTAACCCATGGAGCACATCCATGCGAGAATCCATGATGACCTGGGGAAACATTTGATTTTGTCTGATTGCCCACAGCGGAGGCACATAAAGAGGGAAGGGGGTGCAAACAATTAAGGTGCCAAAGCTGTTGCACATAAACAGCAATTTCCTGACCAGGCTTCACATTATCATTTGAATGGCCATGTTTACAGATCACTATGCTTGCAACCATGAAATTAGTGCAAGGCTGGGCTAGTGTCTAGGCTAAAGGAAGCAGGCGACATTAGCCTGACTGAGAGTGAGAGCACATGGCTGCATTCAGCCTGATAGAAGCCTCTTTGTGAATGCATAGTCATTTCGGAGGGGGATGCTCAGACACCCGTGAACCTTCAGGGTGTGCTTCAGCTGCAAGGGATGGCCTGGGGATGCCATGTCAGGAATGAGGGCAGACCTATGGCTCCACACTGGCATTTTGGTTTGGCATTGGTGGGAGAGCATTCCAGGGTAAAGTGCAACCATTTTTCCACAGAGACAAGGAGGAGTGTCGAATGCAGGCTGCAGCCAACACTGCCTCCTAAATAGGTTTTGTGCGAGTGCAGCTTGGGGAAAAGTGTCACCCTGAGGAACAAAAGCCAGCAGGGCCCCAGAAAGACCGAGATGCTGAAAAGAAGGGACAAACTCCACAGAGGCATTTGTCGTGACCAAGGGTCTACAGAAGATGCCTCTCATACATGGAGAGACAGTGCTGCAGACACCTCCATTTGTCAAGGGATGTGGTGGAGTATACCTGACACATTCCCCGTGAGGAACTCACTCCCCATGGGCTTGAAGGGCCATCCAATGCCTGTCGTCCTGAAGTTAACGGCCGCACTCAACTCCTTTTCCAGCAAGTCATAAGTACTAAAGAGCACTCATGAAGAGCAGGAGCCTCACTCTCAACCCATGAGAGTCCTCCACATTTTCAATCTATCACAGTGCAATGTGTACGAGGAAGCCTAGTACACTGATGGCACTGTCACGTTGAAAGATCCATGTTGATTGTCCTTATGAGACCTAACACAGGGATTCTATAAAGCCACACTTGCCAGATCTTCAGGTGCAAACTAGCATCCTTACATGTAATAGGTCAGCATCATCAGGCAAGGCACACACCTATAACATCACAGACTCATTGTCGTCTAGTAGACATTTCAAATCTCACCAAGTGCAAAAACTTCCGTTGTTCAGCATCATGCACGTGGAGAGTCGGATCTAATAAAAGAGTAATGTTCAGCCATAACAATTTAATGCATCAGGCAGGTATGAAAGGCTAAGGCCCTCTATTATTAATTAAACTGTAACACTAACCTGACAGTCATTACATGGAGGCCATAGACAAGTGCATTTAGTTGGAATGACTCCAAGGTGGCTCAGGATAAATACCTATAACATACGCAGAGAACAGAATCCAGTGCAGCTGCATCAGGATAATCAATAACCTTCCAAGTGCAATAATCATGAGGCCACATCATATGATCCTCTGACAGAAGGCTTACATGTGCATGCCCCAACCATCATGTTCATACAGGAACTGTCTTTGTTCATGTCACTTATGTGGACTGCTGAGCTGATATTGAATGAGACAACAAGGAACTGAGGGAGACGATGGGTGATACTTGAGGAGGGGATCATCTGTTACCCTTGGATGAATGCGGAACATTGCATCACTTGGAAGACCCATTCACTACATCAGTCTTTGAAGTAGAAAAGCAAAACATATTTACACTTGTGCAAAGTATATATAGTGAAATCACACCCATGCCACCAGTGTGCATTCAGTACTTTTTAATTTTTCTAACTCCACCACTACATCTTGTTGCATCTCCAACATCTGCAGCAGAGGTAGTGGCAGTCTGCTGACTGCTATGCCCCATTGTCTGAGATTACTTTGGAGGTCGTCCTCTGGTGGCCCAGGTCCTGGCCCAGACTGCTAAGGGTCTCCTGCTCTGGGAAGGTGCACCATCCTCGGCCTGACCAGCTGGAGTTGGTGGGAGTCACAAGCAGAGGGGTTTTGGAGCGGCTGAACACCTTTGGATACTCCTGTGTAGAGGGTCCTGGAGTGTCCAGCTGACGCTTCTCCTCCCTGTGGATGCCTGAGGGCTGCTTCCTGATTCCTTGAGGAGAAGGAGCACCAGTGGAGAGGGCAAGGTGCCCAGTTCCACTTTCATACAGCCACTGCTGGAATGCACTTATTGGTAGAGCAATGGTGTGCAGGTCCAAGCACAATTTTTTAAAATTAATTTACACTATATCTACTTCACTGGCTGGGCCAGCATTTATTGCCCACCCCTAGTTGCCCTAGAGAAGATAGTAGTGAGCTGCCTTCTTAAACCGCTGCAGTCCATGTGGTGTAGGTACACCCACAGTGCTGTTAGGAAGGGAGTTCCAGGATTTTGACCCAGCGACATTGAAGAAACGGCGATATATTTCCAAGTCAGGATGGTGAGTGACTTGGAGGGGAACTTTCAGGTGGTGGTGTTCCCATGTATCTGCTGCCCTTGTCCTTCTAGATGGTAGTGGTCATGGGTTTGGAAGATGCTGCCTAGGGAGCCTTCTTGAGTTCCTGCAAGTTGTGGATGGTACAGACTGCTGCTATTGTTCATCAGTGGTGCATGGAGTGAAAGTTTGTGGATATGGTGCCAATCAAGCGGATTACTTTGTCCTGGATGGTGTCAAGCTTCTTGAATGTTTGGGAGCTGCACTCATCCAGCCACATGGGGGGTATTCCATCACACTCCTGACTTGTGCCTTGTGAATGGTGGACAGGATTTGGGGAGTCAGGAAGTGAGTTACTCACTGAATGATTCCTACCCTCTGACCTGCTCTTGTAGCCACAATATTTATATGGCTGGTCCAGTTCAGTTTCTGGTTAATGTTAACCCCCGGGATGTTGATAGTGGGGGATTCAGTGATGGTAATGCCATTGAATATTAACTGTGTGTTCTGCTGGATCTGGGTATCCAAGGTGGCCAATGGTGACTTTAATGAGCTCGCATGCTGGAATCACAGCATCAAACAGAATGTGGATGGACTCCTCAATCCTTCGCTACAATCTGCTGACAGCCTCTGACAACCCTGCCTGTTTTTGCAGCTCCAACACTTGTCTCAGGGCCAATTCCAGAAGCTTGTATTGGACTCGAGCTTGATCTCCTCAGCTGTCACTGCCACTGCTTGCTGTGGACACACATCAGTGCTCTGCTCACCAGATTGTGACCCCGAGCCTGCTCTAGAACTGGGATATGTGTGTCTCGCTGGTGGAGGGTGAAGGTGAAAACAGTGATGGTCTTCCTCGGGTGCTTCCTCAGGATCCTCATCCAGGGTGGTGTGGGGGTTGGGGCTGCAGCATTGCCTGGCACCCTGCCCCCATCTTTTATAACTGGTGGCTGGAATAGAAAAAGATAATTAGTCTTTAGCTCCACAGGCACCTACATTATAGATCACTCATAATCACTGTCTGCGTGTGGCTGATGTGTAATGGATGGACCCTCACTGGCTCACTGGGGGAGGCCGATCTCACCTTTCATGCAGGAACAACCCCTTCCCTCGCCTGTTCCTCATAATGGGGGTGAGTGTGCTGCATTCCAGTATTCCCCCTCCAGCCTGGGATTTCTCCCTGTTGTTGTGGGAAACCCTGAACTGCATAAAGACAGATGGATTGACTGTGAGCACTGTAGGTGAAAGAAAAGGTCAGAAGCATGCTTGCCTGCTATGTGTGTGTTTGAATCCTCCCCAGTAAGGGCTGAAGACGCCATTTGTACAGGATCTTACATGAGATGATGATGTTGAAGTGTCTGTCAGAAAATTAGCACTGATGTCTGTTCTGCTGGCAGTGTGTGATATCCCTGTGGACTGTAACCCTTAGACTGCCTCATGACCTTATGAGAGTGTGAGTTTGGAGTGAAGAGAGGGTTAGATTATTCATCCACTTCCTACACTGCATGGCAGTCCTCCTGTGAGGGCCACAGGCACTAACCTCCTTGGCAACCTCCTCCCAGGCCAGCGTGGCCATGTTGGTCAACCTCCAACTCCCATCTGTCAGATAGAGGGCCTCCCGCCTGTCCTGGGGGAGTCTCTGCAGGAAGGTGTCACTGAAACATGGTACTAATGGCTCCATTCTTCTGGTGGCCTTCTGACTGAGACGGTCAACCCAAAATTAGCCAGCAGAGAGTGAATGTGTGTGTGTGGGCCGCGTTTCAATATGGCGCTGGGACCTTTGACCTCATGAGGTAACAGTGGGGCGAACAAATCCCTGCCCGCCACGCCACAAGATTTGATGAGCTCCTCGCTGATGCATAAATAATGAGTTGAAAAGAGCACCTGGTGTGAGAATCCACTCGGCCGCACAGCGGGAATCACACTGACTCCCCCAACCACCACCGCACTTTGTCTCCAGAATAGAAAATTCCGCACTTTGTGCTTAATTGGTTGTAAGGTGCTTTGCTACATACCAATGTTACAAAAGACATCATATCAGTGCAAATTTTTCATTCTTGCACACCAAGTGAAAGAGAAAGCTGGGTGACAATTTCAGGGAGGGTGTTTTATGAACTGAATGCTTATGGGACTAACTAATCTGATGGTTAAATTCTCTTTCTCCTTCTGATGTTGATTTATCTACTAGGCATTGCCAGTACTTTTTGTTTTTATCGCTGGATACTTGGCGGGACATTAGCAATGGAGGATTACATCTGCCAGCTGCACATATTGGAAAGTCCCAGGCACATAGCTAACAATTTCCCCCTCAGTACTTTTAATGGCTCAAAGACCATTGTTATCGTAGCTGTGATCTTCCAGTCTGCCCAGCCAGCAGGCAAGATTCCATGTTGTCAGCACAAAATTGAAACTCTAACTCTTATGATCAAAGCAGGTCATCTTTACAATTTAAAAGAAATCAAATTAAAGTGCACCAACCCATTTTATCAACACCGACCCTCCCCAAAGCTCCACTGTTCAACCCTGGACTACTTCCCCTCCCCTGTTTCAATAGCACAGCAACTACAATACCCAAAGAAGCAGTTGATCATCTTGGTCGAGACCTATAACTTCTAAACCCCTTCAAACATAAGTATAAATGATGAATGTCATTTGACCCACCTGGACCATTCTTCCATTAACACATGAGTTCCTTTTTGAGGGGCTTAATTAGCACAGCATCACTTGCTTTTGGTGGGAGTCTCTGCCTCATGTCCAGTGTTCTCTGGAATGGTAAGTCACTTCTAGCCTTGCTTGATAATCTAGCATTACAGCATGGGGCTCAAATAGGATATTACCATTGGGTCTCTTCTCACTGCAGGGGAAATTTTGTTAGAAAAGTTTGTTTAGAGCAAAACAAACCGACAAATTGACGGCATTGTGGTTTTCCAAAATAAATGGAAGACATTACATGGTAATACAGTAGCATTCCTATCCTAATTCCTACTTTGAATAGATCTGCTCTGGCGGTTAGCCAGCTGCTTTCTCAGCTCTGTACAATGCTCTGCTTTGACTGTTCTGCTTCAGCCGATTTCCACAGAACCTTCTACTCAGTCACATGTTTCAGACATATGCGCGTTTTCAAGAAACTTCCAAATTGTTAAATAATATTGATTTCTACTTAACACAAATGGTAATAGATTGCGTGAAGACCATGCACAACCCCAGGGCTCAAGCTTGATACCTGCCCAAGGCTGAATGCATCGAGCTGCAATTAGGCTCAGTAGGTAAAAGACCAAAAAGATGCCTGTGATTTCCCCCACAGACATCTTTGCAAGCTTTTCTTTGCAAAATGTAGACAAAGCACACGGTTATACGTGTTGATTGCATTATTGCCACCAAATTTGCTAATGTTAGAAAGGTAGGTAGGAAGGCAAGTTGTAAGAGGACACAAAGGGCTGAATTTTCCATTCTGGAGGCTAAGGGCTGATTTTTCCCAGACTTGTACTAAATGCGGTAGCGGGCGTGAAGAAAGACATTTTACCCGCTGGCCCAAATGGCAGGTTTTCATGTCCTGTTGTTTCCCCCCTCCAACCGGCCTCATAAATTATGCAGTCATGGGAAACATGCCAGATCACTGGCGGCCAGCCTCCAATTCGCCCACTTTGCCGTTACCTCTCCACTTCCTCATGCCACATGCCAAATTCAAACTGCCGCTGCGTAAACACTTCTCAATGCTTTCAGCCCAGGGCTGCTCTGGTGATAACATGGCCCCAAACCCAAGAAGAGCAGCACCGCCCCCCCCACCCCACCTCAGTGACACATCCCTGGGACGCCTTCTGGATACCAAGGATTCCCGCCGTGATATCCTCTACCCCCGCCCTGGCCACAGGAGCCCCATCAGTCTCACCACTCTGGCTTGGGAGGTAGTGGCAGAGGTGGTCAGTGCCAACACTGCACACAAGAGGTCGGCCATCCAGTGCAGAAAGCAGATGAATGATCTGCTGCCAGGTTAGTCAACCATCTCATCAATTTCAACTAACCCACTCACAAGCCCATCACACATTCACTGTCAGCTCAAGGGACATCACCACTCATTCTTTCACACACACCCTCACATCTCCATCTGGCCTCATCTCCTCTGGAGACTGCCTCCTCATCCTGTCCATGGCTCCACTCAGCACACACTCACGGCCTGGCATCTTTCTCATGTGGCTTGGCATGTGCCTTGCTCACATTCTCTCCATCTGTCTTTATGCAGGACAAGTTTGCATACAATCAACAGGAGAGGTTCCAGACTGGGTGGGTGGAGGGCCGGACCTCAAGACCCTCATTCCGTTCAAGTGTGGCATGTTGGAGTTGACTACAGAGGAGGTTGACTACTCCTGCAGTGACAGTGAGGTCGGCAGTGAACACCCGCATGAGAATCCTGCACCATATCTTCCCTCTCTCAACACTACCCTGAGTCCACTGTTCTGTGTTCAGCATGGCTGCCAAGCGCTAATAATCTCCATTTTCTGTCTACACATCTGACACGTCATCCTCAGGCAACCTTGACCCCACCCCCAATGTCCTCGGATGAGGACTCTGAAGGCAGCCACGTTGAAAACCCATCACAGCACTCAGCCACGCCCTGCACCGGCACAGCGATGCACACCTTAGTGGGGCCTAGCTGTAGGACCAGCCTCGGGATCATAATCTGGTGAGCACAGCACACAAGCTGTTCCACAGCAGGCAGGGGCAGGGACACCCTGGTCACTGGGCACCAGCACTCAGAGGATTGTTGGAGGCAAGGAATCTGTTGAGTCCGAGTCAGATGATCAGTCCTCAATCAGTTAGTGGAGCTGCAAAGACAATCACAAGAACAACAGAAAGAGATGTCTGATGCACTCCTCAGATTGCAAGGGACAATGGAGGATTCCATCCACCTTTGGGCACCCATAGGGAGGAGGACCAGCAGCTCGATTCCCCGGGGTCATCACCCAAGTGGCTCCGGGAATGTCCAGCCAATCCAAATCTCCTCTTCCTGTGACCCATGAGATGCAAATGAATGCAAGTGTGGTTCCCAGCAGCATAGATCAGCAGGAAACTCAACCCACCTTTAACCCACCAGCAATGTTGGGAGAAAAAAAATTCCAAATAATTTCCTGCTGGCGGGAAACTGACTACTTCCATCATGCCAAATTTAGTGCCTCCACCCACCATCATTCCCACCACTCATGGGAGCAGACATTTCCACCCAAAGAGACTGCAAAGAGATATAGGCAGGTTAACTAAATGGGCAAAAAATTGGCAGATAGAGTATAATGTGGGAAAATGCAACGTTGTCCCCTTTGGCAGGAAGAATAGGAGAGCAGCATATTATTTAAATGGAGAGAACCTGCAGAATGCTGAGGTGCAGAGGGATCTGGGAGTCCTTGTACATGAATCACAAAAAGTTAGCACAGAGATGCAACAAGATAAATGGAATGTTGACCTTTATTGCAAGAGGGATAAACTATAAAAGTCAAGAGGTCTTGCTACAACTGTACAGAGCATTGGTGAGACTGCACCTGGAGTACTATGTACAGTTTTGGTCTCTTTACTTAAGGAAGGATATACTTGCACTGAAAACAGTTAGAAAAAGTTCACTGGGCTAATTCCTGGGATGAACAGGTCGTCTTATAAGTACAGGTTGAGCTTGTTAGGTCTATACTCATTGGAGTTTAGAAGAATGTGAGGTGACCTTATTGAATCATTTAAGATCCTGTGGGGGATTGACAGCTTAGAAACTTGAAGGATGTTTCCCCTCATGGGGGGATCTAGAACAAGGGGGCCACATTAAAAATAAGGCATCTCCCATTTAAAACAGAGATGAGGAATTAATTTTCTCAGCGCGTCGTTAATTTTTGGAATTCTCTTCCACAGAATGCAGTGGAGCCTGGGGCATTGAGCACATTCAAAGCTGAGTTGACAGGTTTTTGATCAACAAGGGAGTTAAGAGTTATGGGGGGTGGGGGGGGGTGCAGGCAGGAAAGTAGAGTTAAAGTCAAAATCAGATCATCTATGATCTTATCAAATGGCAGAGCCGGCTTGAGGGGCTGAATGACCTACTCCTACTTCTTACAATCTAATGATATAACATCACTGGTGTAGGACTGTCGCCATGTGAGAGAAATGTAGAGCAGACAGACCTAAAGCAAAATGCAGGAAAATGTCATTACGTGTATATAAAACACACTTTAACTGAAGTTATGACCCCACTTTCCTAGAGCAATTTCCTTGGACTTCCATTGTGCCCATGGCATATGATTGAGGCTTGTGACCCTTCTCTCTAGACTAGTGCCTTATCAAACTGGGATGAAAGACCAAGCACACATGAGCCTACTTAACTCCATTTCTTGCCACCTTCAAAAAAACAGAGCTAAGATGTCAGCAAAGAGTCAATCTCTGTCCAGAGGGAGTGCAGTGCTGCTCATGGCTGACCAAAGCATTACTAGGTCTCAACAGGAAGTTCCCTCTCCATCTGTAACAAAAACAAAAATAGCTGGAAAAACTCAGCAGGTCTGACAGCATCTGTGGATAGGAAGACAGGGTTAATGTTTTGAGTCCATATAACTTCATCAGAACTGAAGAGAATTAGAAATTAGATGAAATATAAGTTGTTTAAGGTGGGATGGGACAGGTGGAGCTGGATAGAGGGCCAGTGATAGGTGGAGGCAATGGAGAGATTGCCAAAGATGTCATAGACAAAAGGACAAAGGGCTGTTGATGCTGGTGATATTAGCTAAAGGATGTGCTATTGGTGACCATAAGGGTAGAAAGCTGGATGAGCGAGTGACAAATGGTTCTAGTGGGGGTGGGGTAGGAGGAAAGGATCGAAATAGGCTAAAAGGTGGAGCTAAAACAATGGATGGAAATAAATTTAAAAATAATAATAGAAATAGGTGGGAAAAGAAAAATATATCTGTCTGTATTTTGAAGATGCAAAGCAAGGTTTTCAAAGTACCTGAGCAATCCACGGATCTGCGTGGGAACCTTTCATTAAAACTTGATTTTGCACCAGTTCCAGCTAAACCCTCAGTCCAAGCGCAGTTTGGTCACGCCTGAATCACAGCACACATTTTCTTTTCCATGATGTAAAACGTGGAGTGCAGCTGGCCAGAGGAATTTTTCTGCCAAATAATATCCAAAGAAATGATGTAGGCATTGGAGAGGCATCACGTTGCTGTCAATTTCCACGTGCCTCTTGATTTGCATCAAGAAACATACAGATCTCATTTAAAAATCAGGGAAAAAATTGCAAAATAGGCTTAAAGATTAAGATATTTTAATTGAATGAGAAATAATAATCTTTTTTAAAAATGTTTTCACCTTAGCACATGGGGAGAGGAGAATTGCTCAGTTCATGTCCAGGTAAAACCAGCATAAAGACAGCAACTCCTCGCTGATGCAGCTTGTCACGAGAGTGTGTACTTGGGAATTTGGTGAGTGAGGGAATTTGGTGCAGTGACGAAAGAGGGATGCAGGTAAGTGATTAATTGGTGGGTATTTTGTTCATTTATCTTTCAAAACTTCAGTAATGTATCAGTAATTATAAGGTTTTATTAGTAGTAATAAGATTTACCATCTGTAGTAAAATTCGTTGGGAATAGTAGGATTAAAAATTAATTAAGAAAATAATAATAAATTAATAAAAACATATTAAGATGGCAGGGAAGGTGATGTGTTGTGACTGCAGAATGTACATGTTCCTGGACACTAGTGTGATCCAGAGCAAACACATCTGTTGTAGGTGTCTGTGACTTGATGACCATCGGGTCAGTTATTTTTTATTAGTTCATGGAATGTGAGCATCGCTGGCTGGGCCAGCATTTATTGCCCATCCCCAATTGCCCTTGAGAAGGTGGTGGTGAACTGCCTTCTTGAACCGCCGCAGTCTATGTGGTGTAGGTGCACCCAC
The DNA here is from genome assembly GCF_017639515.1 of Carcharodon carcharias. NCBI lineage: Eukaryota > Metazoa > Chordata > Chondrichthyes > Lamniformes > Lamnidae > Carcharodon > Carcharodon carcharias. The sequence continues at coordinate 237,871,206 of NC_054467.1, read as the reverse complement.
AGTGCTGTTAGTGAGGGAGGTCCATGATTTTGATCCTGCAACAGTGAAGGAACGGTGATATATTTCCAACTCAGGATGGTGAAGTGACTGGGAGGGAAACTTCCAGGTGGTGGTGTTCCCATTTATCTGCTGCCCCTTTCCTTCTACCACTAGATGGTAGTGGTCGTGTGTTTGGAATTGACTTATTGATCTGGAGGCCAAACTGCATCAGGAAGGGGGGGCAGCTAACTGGGCACTTGGTTCCAGGAGGCAGTCACACCACTTAAGTTAAGGTCACCTGATTTGACCAGTGGTCAGGGGCAGGAAGGTGTGACTGAAACTGAGGCAGGTATGGGGACCAAGAAGTGAATGCGCCTCAGCCCCTGCAATAGTTCAATACGTTCGAGGTTCTTACACTTGTCTGGGTGAAAGTGGGGGCTGCGGGCTGGATGAGGAAACTGCCCATGGCACAGAAAATTATTCAAGCAGGAGGAGGGAACAGGAATGTAGTGGACGGAATCGTCCCAGATTTGCACTAAGTGTGGTAGCAGGCGGATAAAATGACATTTTATCCACCAGCCGTGATGATGGGTTTTCACACCATATCGTCCCAAACCCGCCTCATTATTTAGAACACACCATTTCTATGGTGGGCGGGCTCTCATTCGCATGCCCACCATCACCTCACCGCCTCATCAGGCCGGACACCATATTTAAAGTCCAGCTACACACACACATCTCAGTGCTTCCAGACCATGACTGCCGTAGGGAAGACATGGCCCTGAGAGGCAAAACGAATGCAGCCCCCAGGTTCAGCGAAGTGTCGCTGGAACTCCTTCTGGATGCCATGGAATTCCGTCGGGATGTCCTCTACCCGCTCTCTGGTTGCAGGATGGACAGCGGCATGACCAACCAGGCTTGGGAGGCGGTGGCAGCTGTGGTCAGCACCAACACCCTTCAAAAGAGGACAGCCACCTAGTGCCGCAAGAGGATGAACGATTTCCTCCATTCTGCTAAGGTAAGTCACTCTTCCCATCACTCTCAACTCACACACTCACATCCACGGGGCCCTCCCTCGCAGCCAGTTCAAGGGACATCACCATTCAGTCTCTCACACACACTTTCATTGTCCTCATCACAAATGGGTAACTCAGCACCCACACAGGCCAGGCATGCTTATCATCTGGCCTGGCAGGCATCCTGCTTACACTCTCTCCATCTCTATTCATTCAGGACAAGCTGGCACTCAACAGTGGGGAGAGGTCACAGACCAATAGAGGAATGGTTGAAATCAAAGTCCCCATGGACTTTGAAAACAGAGCCATCCAGCTGGCCGGCAATGACCGGGACCGGTCCTGTGCTGACAGAGAAATCAGCAGTGGTCAATCAAGTGAGGGTCCAGCAGTGCAATATCCACCAGGTAACCATGCTGTGAGTGATGTGTCCTCTTTCACAGGCCACTGCCATGTACTAATTATCTCCCTCACTTTCGCAGGCACATCTGCCAAACGGCCGACAGAATCCATGACTCAGGGCCTCCAGTCAAAGCCCTGAAGGAACGTCTGGAGAAGAATCTGGAGACACTCTCCTTGAACTCCCATCACAGCGCTCGCCCATACCCTCCACCAGTGCACAGACACACACCTCAGTGGGACCTAGATTTAGAATAGCTTCGGGATCACAATCTCGTGAACACATCGCACAGTCTGGTGGCAGATGGAGGCAGGGACTTCCCTGGTGTCCGGTGTTTGGAGGACTGGTGGAGGCCAGAAATTTGTTGAGTCCGAGTCAGATGATGAGCCTCTGGACTCGGTCATGTCACAGTTGCTGGAGCTGCAAAGATAAGTTAAGGAACATCAGGAAGCGATGCACTCCTCAGATTGCAAGGGATGATGGAGAAGTCCATCCGACTTCAGGCTGAAGTGATAGCACCGGCATTCCAATGCACTGAGGTCAACACTGGTAGAATGGCGGCTGCCATGGAGACCTTGGTCCAGGACGTCACTCCTGTACTGCTGTGCAAGCTCAACTCCATCGCCGATGCCATAGTTGGCCTCCAACAGTGTGTACACGAGAGAGGTGCAGGGCAGCTCGATCTCACTCCAGCTACCCCTGCTCCTCAAGGAGTCAGCCTGGGGCTCTTGGGCACCCATAGGGAGGAGGATCAGCAGGTGCACACTTCAGGTCCATCCATCCAGGTGACTATGGGAGTGTCTGGCTCATCTGACAACCCCCCCACCCACCCACCCATCCTATGACCTCCACAGCTCCAGGTCCACTGACCGAGGAGAGTGCCACTGCCACACAGCAGCACCCCGAAAGCAGGACGGGGCCCTTCAGGTCCCAGCCCTCCAGAGGATGCCCACCAAGGTCATCACGGACAGGGCGTTGCAGTCAGCAGGCTGCCTTCACCTCCGCTGTGGATGTCCAGGGAGCACCAAGACGCAGCGGCAGGGTTAGGAATGTTAAGAAGAATTAGATGCACAGCCTGGACATGGGTGTTGATTACTTGTACATGCTGTTCACTATTGTCAATAATCTCCAAAGAATGTCTCCCTGCCTGTGGCTCCTTGTTCTGATGAGCAGTATACTTGTCACTCAGATGTGAAACCTTTCTGCACAAGATAAAAGGCAGGTGTCTCATTCCAGGGCCTCTTACCTGTGCTCTCTGCAGCCTTCAGACCAAAGTGATCGTCCAGCCTCACCCTCATTGTACATATTGCTGATGCCTGCACCTCGATGGTGCTTGTCATTGCTGCCAGAATGTTGTGAACAGGCGCCACAGAATTCTTTCATTCTCTTGGTGTGCTCTCAACACCTCTAAGGTGGGGCTGGTCCCCATCTCTTCAGCATCTGTGACCAGTGACGCTGTGCTCCTGAAGGGCTCAGGTGCTGAAGGCAGGCGAAGGATCAGATGCTTCTAGTGTTTCACAGCTGCATCTCTATGATATGACCCTGGTCACAGAGTGCAAGCAAGCTGCCCTCAGCCAGACAGGAGTCAGACATTCTCAGAGGCTGTGTGAAGATCTATGGAGTGTCCTCACTGCATGTCGTCATTATCCTCCTAGAATCTAGTGACTATTATGGCCTCCGCTGTGTCTCCATGACAGGAGCATTCTTACAGAGGGTGTGTGCGCTGTCATAAGTCAGATGGAGTCAAAGGTTCACAGATGTAATGTGGGGATCTATGGTGTCTCCTCACTGCATGTCATCGTCATCCTCCACAAACCTAGCAGATATGAGGGCCTCCCAAGCATGCCTGCCTCATCTGGCCAGTGCAAAGGCCTCACCCCCATCATCGTCACCTTCGAGGACCTCCTCACCCTCATCCAAGTTGGTGTCCTCCTCATCAGAGGAGGCCTCCAGCTCCTGCATCTCCTCCTCAGCCACATCGTCTCCCCATTGCAGCGCCAGGTTGTAAAGGGTGCAGCAGATGATGCCGATGCGTGACACCCTCTGCGGACAATATTGCAGGGCTCCACCAGACGCCATCCCTGCAGCCTCTGTGGACCCTGGAAGACTTCAGGGATCTGTGACCAACAGAGGATGTCGGAGTTGTGCACACTCCCTGGAAACCAGCGCACACCTGCAGCATGCATTTCTGGTGGTCGCATACCAGCTGCACATTCAGCGAGTGGAAAGCCCTTGCGGTTGATATAGCTCACCACATCTTGTGACGAAGACCTGAGCGCCACACGTGCAGTCAATGGCAGCCTGCACCTGTGGGAAAACCAAGATCTGGATGAATCCATTCGATCTTGCATCCTGGCTGTCCCAGTCCACAGTAGTAAATGATCAGCTGCCCTTTTTTATTAACAGGCAGCTTGATGTTCATTCTTGACATGCACAACTTAGAATTATCAGAAAGCAAAGTATGATTTTCTTTAAAAAATTTAAAAAATAAAATTCAGGATTAAGACCATCAGGTTTTAAGTTACAGCAAAAAGTAGTGTACGCTTGTGAAGTCCCCTCAACACATCCCAGACAGTGCTGGCCACCACTTGGATGGCCAGAGTTTAGTGCACTGCATGGCTGCCCGAAACCCCACCCACCTCTACCCCACTCGGCCTGACCAATTGGCGGCAGCTTTGCCCATTGGACTACATGCGGTGCTCTCTGCTCAGTGGCACTCATTCTCCTAACCCGCAATGCAAGGCTGCACTGTTAGCTTGAACCATGGGGGAGGCTGGTCCAAACCAGGATGATGACATCACAAGGGGCTGTGAGCTCATCCACCAGTGACATCAACTGTTCTGCAGTCCACTAAGACACTCATTAGTTTGCAGTCTGTGCCCAAGGAGTGAAAAGATCTGGAGCACTTGGTGGCACGTTGATGCCTCTGCGTTGTTTGAGTGAGCAGATAAGCTCAAGGCCCGACTCCAATCGCATCAATGTGACTGTGCCTGAACTGTCTCAGCCACAGAGGAATGGTCGCTTCCCTCAACCACCCTACAGCAACCCCCCCACCCCACCCCACCGCACACCCCCCCCCCCCTCCCCCCACCACCCCCCCACCCCTTGTGCACTATATTTGATGGCAGTGTTGTGGGAGCTGAATTCATCCAGGCAAGTGGAGAGTATTCCATCACACTCCTGACTTGTACCTTGTAGATGGTGGACAGGCTTTGGGGAGTCAGGAGGTGAGTTACTCTTCGCAGGATTCCTAGTCTCTGACCTGCTCTTGAAGCCACAGTATTTATAAGGCTAGTTCAGTTCAGTTTCTGGTCAATGGCCACCCCCAGGATGTTGATAGTGGGGGATTCAGTGATGGTAATACCATTGAATGTCAAGAGGCGATGTTTGGATTCTCTCTTGTTGGAGATGGTCATTGCCTGACACTTGTGTGGTGTGAATGTTACTTGCCACTTGTCAGCCCAAGCCTGGATATTGTCCAGGTCTTGCTGTGTTTGTACATGGACAGCTTCAGTATCTGAGGAGTCGCAAATGGTGCTGAACATTGTGAAATCATCAGCGAACATCCGCACTTCTGACCTTATGATGGAAGGAAGGTCATTGATGAAGCAGCTGAAGATAGTTGGGCCTAGGAAAGGCACCACAATAATCATGGGGACTTTGATCTACATGTAGATTAGACAAGTTAGATTGACAAAGCCAATCTGGAAAGTGAGCTCATAGAGTATTTGCAGGACAATTTCTTAGAGCTGTTCAACCTTAGGTCAACCAGGGAGCAGGTTGGTAATGAGCAATGAGACAGATTTAATCAATAATTCATGGTAAAGGACCCTTTAGGTGACAGCGATCATAACATGATAGATTTTCATGTTCCGTTTGAAGAGGTGAAGTGTGGGTCTAAGACTAGTGTTTTAAACCTAAATAGAGGTAAATATGAGGGTATGAAAGCAGAGTGGGCAAACGTGAACTGGAAAACTAGTCTAAAAGGTAGGACAGTCAAGGAGTGACAGACTTTTAAGGAGATATTTAATAACTCTCAGCAAAGATTTATCCCTGTGAGAGAGGAAGACTCTTTGAGAATGAAGCATCATCCATGGCTGAATAAGGAAATTATGAATTGCATCAAATTAAAAGAAACACTATGAATCTGCAAAGATTAGTGGTAGGTCAGAAGATTGGTCAGACTTTAAGAGCTGGCAAAGAATGACTAACAAAAAAGAAAGGGGGCGAAGGTTGAGTATGAGAGAAAGCTAGCTAGTAATACAAAAACAGATAGTAATAGTTTCTATAAGTGTTTAAATAGGAAAAGAGTTTTTCTTGAAAATGGTCGATAAGTAAATTCTGTCGTCACTTTAAATCAGTATTGTGGCTATCTTTTGGTCAGATTAAAATAGAAAAAATGTTTTCTCAGTTTAACTGGACTTATTTATTGGTGGTTAATCCATTAATGTACAATTGTCAGAAGATACTGGTAATGTGGATCTCTGTTAATAAGCATACTCCATCACTAGCCAATCTCAAGACATTTAAAAGATTTATGAGCTAAAGCTAATGTTGACTCTAGATAGTAAGCCTGGGGAATTGATAATGGAAAACAAGGAAATGGTGGGGATGTTGAATGGGTATTTTGTGTCTATCTTCACTGCAGAAGGCTTAGAAAATTTCCAAAAGGTATTTGAAAATCAAGACGTGAATGTGAGGGAGGAACCTAGAACAATCACCATTACTAGAGAAAAGGTGCTGGGAAAACCATTAGGCTTAAAGGCTGACAGGTTCCCAGGACCAGGTGGCCTGCGTGCTAGGGTCTTAAAAGAAGTGGCTGCAGAGATAGTAGAGGCATTGGTTAAAATCTTCTAAAATACCTTAGATTTTGGAAGGGTCTCAGTGGATTGGAAAATAGTTGCTGTAACACCTTTATTCAAGAAAGATGGGAGACAGAAAAGCCGAAAACCACAGGCCAGGAAATTTGCTCAAATCCATTATTAAGGAGTTTATGGCAGATACTTAGAAAATCATAAGTTGAACAGATAGAGTTAACATAGTTTTGTGAAAGAGAAATTGTATTTAACTAATTTATTAGCGATTGTTGATGAAGTAACAAGTAAAGTGGAACGTGCAGATACGTTGCACTTAGATTGGCAAGCTGTAACTAGTGGAATGCCACAGGGATTAATGCTGGGGCCTCAATTATTTACAACCTACATCAATGATTTGGTTGACAGGACCAAATGAATGTATGGTAGCTAAATTTGCCAATGACACCAAGATAGGTAGGAAAGTAAGTTGTCAAGAGGAGGTAAAGAGTCTGAAGAGGGTTAAAGACAGATTAAGTGAGTGGGCAAAATTTTGGTACATGGAGTATAATGTGGGAAAATGTGACCTTGTCCACTTTGGCAGGAAGAATAAGGAAGCAGTATACCATTTAACTCAAGAGAGATTACAGGGCTCAGTGCTCCAGAGGGATCTGGGTGTCCTGGTAACTCTTTTGAGTACAAACACGTTTCCATCTGTTTCAGATGAAGTTACATTGTTTCATAGTTTGCCATTGTGAGATTTGAACTCTTGATCTTGGGGTTACAAGCCCAGTACCATAACCACTTGGCTATTTAGGCCAAGCCCTGGGTATCCTGGTACATGAATCACCAAAAATGAGTATGCAGGTGCAGCAAATGATTAGAAAGGCAAATGGAATGTTGGCACTTATTGCAAAGGAAATGGAATGTAAAAGTAGGAAATGTTTACTGCATCTGTACAGCACACTAGTGAGATCATATCTGGAACACTGTGTGTAGTTTTGGTCTCCTCATCTGAAAAAATATATACTAATGCTTTAGAAGGAGCACAGAGAAGGTTCACTCGGCTCATTCCTGGAATGAGGGGCTCATCCTATGAAGAAAAATTGAACAGGTAAGGCCATTGGAGTTTAGAAGAATGAGAGGTGATCTTATTGAAACTGAAAATATCCTGAGGAGACTTGATAGGTTGAACACCAGGAAGATGTTTCCCTTTGGGGAGGAGACAAGACCTAGGGGACACAGTTTAAGAATAAAAGGTCTCCCTTTTAAGACTGAGGTGAGGGGAATTTATTTCTCTCAGAGGGTTATTAGTATGTGGAATTATTTTCCCCAGAGAGCAATGCAGGCTGGGCCATTGAAATTATTCAACAGATTTTTGATAGACAAAAGAGTCAAGGGTTATGGGGCGCACCCAGGAAAATGGAGTTGAGACCACAACCAGATGAGCCATGATCTTATTGAATGGCAGAACAGGCTCGAAGGGCTGAATGGCCTACTCCTGTTCCTAAGTCCTATGTTCCTATGTGAAATCATAAACAGGTTCTTAATAACCACCTGTCTATTGTGCACCATATCAATTCACAGAGACCAGAGCAATTCTTATGAGGTTAGGAAAATGATTATATTAAAGATACTAGAGAGTTCTACTGCTGTAAATGAATGAAATTAGAGCACTGATATCAGAAAATAATTAAATGAATGCTCCTCTTCCTCCCCTTCTCAATGTTCTATCTCCTCTTGCAAATGTTGAATGTTGCTGGAGTATAATTTCATGGGGGATCTCAAGTGACCAATCTTTGTCCTGGAGCCAGGATAATGAGTGCCAGGCTCTTGCTTGAACTGGAGAAATCTGATCCTGTTTACACCTGACAGGCAATTTATCCAATGGGGATTACTGGATAGCACACAGAGATGGATACTGTGGCTAATTATGGCCTTCCCTGACCCAAGAGCTTGGTAGTAAGCCAAATGCTGCCCCAACTGAGATCTGGTTCACTTGGCACAGCTAATGAAGGCCCTTTCCTGTGTACATGAATCACAGAGGGTGAAGCCTTCACTCACTCAGCATAGATGCATATAAGGGAAGACTAGATAGGCACATGAAGGAGAAAGGAATATAAGAATATGTTGAGGGGGTTAGGTGAAGAGTGTGGAGGAAGTTTGTGCCGAACATAAAAACCAGTATAGATCAGTTGGGCTGAATGTCCTGTCTCTATGCTTTAAACACTTTGCAATCACTGTGAGTGTTTATAGATGTTGGCTGAAAACAGAACTGGGATTGAGCTGTGGTGTCTGGCACAACTAAATTACCAGTCAATGCTTGGTTCTTTAACAGGGTACCAGAAGGTATTATGGCACAGCAGATGTTAAATGCTGAGCTATTCAAATTGCAGAGGGAAACTTGAAATAACTGTCACAACTAATTTTCAATTTGTATGTTTCAAGATGTGGCTTTGAATTCAGTAATAAGACCACTGAGTTTTGAGCTTTTTATAAAACTAAATTAAAGATTTATTAATAAAAGAAGATTGTAAGCACCTATGTATGTCTATAAATTACTGCTATAATAACTTCTAAATACCCTAATTAACTCCCAGTTACGCTTGTGTTAAGGCAACAGTAAGACACATAGATTTTAAAAGGCTTAGGCAAAGTGAACGATATCCTGAACAGTTCTTAACTTCAGTCCCTGGGGGCAGCAGTTTGGTACATACAGGCTGCAGGCTTTTCACACTTTTTGGACCTTAAATTGCCTCCCTCACAAACAGCCTTCTCTCCTTTATACATACTTTCCTCTTTGAATACAAATTCCCACTGGTTTCACTGTGTCTTTTGAACTTTACTTCTCTATTAGTAAAAAATATATTATAGTACCAATTCTACCAGTAATATTTGGGAAAAATAAATAAATATATTATTTCTACTACTTCTGCTGGCTAGCAATACATTATACCCCCTCCTTTGAATTCAAGCCACTATAGCTTGTTTAAAAATGCAAATGTTCCCTTTACACTTCACATTCTAAAACTTCCCCATGTTTACCTAATTAACATTTCAAAACTAACTCCTTCTTACATCAAATCACCCAGACCAGCTGCCTCTAATTTAATTAAATCACACACACACACACACACACACACATCCCGCTATTACTCTGTTTTACAATAAATTCCAATAACATTATGGAAATTGTTATATCTTCCTGACAAAGGTGACAGGCAAAATGGAACCTTAGCCCAGCAAAAGAGCAAACATGTTAGAGGGGAGAAGGTTGAACAGAGAAAAAAATTGTTGCATCTGTGACTATAACAAGATAATATTCTAGTTCTGATGAAGAGTCATACGTACTCGAAACGTTAACTCTGTCTTCCTCTCCACAGATGCTGTCAGACCAGCTGAGTTTTCGTTTCTATTTTTATTTTTGTTTCAGATTTCCAGCATCCGCAGTATTTTGCTTTTATATTAAGATAATATTCTATCCAGTCTCTCTAACCTAACAAGTATCTCTTTCTGTGTTGCAAGTGCAACATTAGATAGACTATTCTCAAAGAATTTTCCAATCATGTTTAAACCTCTGTGAATGATTTGGCACTATGGCAAATTCTTAGCAACAAGTTGCATAGAATCACAGGATGATTACAGCACTACAACGTACAAAGCCTTGCAATATTCTTATAATTTATTCCAAAGCAAAGATGATAGAAGCCACAAAGGAACATAAAAGAACTTTCTTTTTATCAATAAAAGCAAAATAGTTCAGATCTGAAATAAAACAGGAAGCACTGGAAAAGCTCAGCTGGCCTGGCAACATCTGTGGGGAGAGAAACAGAGTTTACTTTTCAAGTCCAAAATACTCTTCTTCGGAACTGGGTTTCAAAGGCTCCTCTGCATTCCAAAGTTTTATTTTATCAACATTGGTTCTCATTATGAATGTTAATACTGGAAAATAAATGTTTTCTCCATTCGGGCCCCCAGGGTCAGCACCAAACATTTCCAAGTCAGGTATAGCATGGAGTGCATTCAATTTAATTTTCAAACCATTAGTTTTAATGGTTGGAAAATCATGGGCTCTGATTTTTTTTATATGCAATCGTGGATAGGGGCATCACTGGCTAGGCCAGCATTTATTGCCCATGAGAACTGAATGGCTTGCTGGGCCATTCAGAGGGCATTTAAGAGTCAACCACATTGTTGTGAGTCTGGTGTTACATGTAAGCCAGACCAGCTAAGGACAGAAGATTCCCTTCCCTAATGGACATTAGTGAACCAGATGGGTTTTTACAACAACAGTTTCTTGGTCATCATTAGATTAGTAATTCCAGACTTTAAAAAAAATTATTGAATTTAAATTCCACCACCTGCTACAGTGAGAGTTGAACCCAGGTCTTCACATCATTATGCTGGGTCACTCATCCAGTGATAACACCACTGCCTCCCCTGAGACATCCCATCTCCTGTCCATATTCCCCCAACAACCTCAGTCCCAACATCATTAAAAACATCTCCAACTGTAACAGTGCGACATTCTTCCATTTCTCACTTCTGTAACTCTATGTCATCTCAAGAGTGAAATTGCCAAATTAGGATAACAGAAGAGCTTAAGACACGGGAACTAGAGTAGGTCAATTGGCACTTCAAGCCTGCTGTGCCATTCCCCAAGGCCATGGCTAATCTTCCACCTCAACCTTTTCACACTCTTCCCATATCTCTTAATTCCTTTAGTACCCAAAATTCTATCAAACTTATGTCTTTCAGATACTCAATGATTGAGCATCCACAACTCTCTGGCAGAGAGAATTCCAAAAATTCACAACCCCTTGAGTGAAGAAATTTCTTCTCATCTCAGTCTGAGATGGCTAAGCAATATTCTGAGACAGTGATCCCTTATTCTAAATTCCTCAGTCAGGAAAACCATTTTATCAGCACCTACCCCATCAGTTTTACACATTTCAATCAGATCAGCTCTCATTCTTCTAAACTCCAGGGAATATAGGCCGAGTCTACCCAATCTCTACTCGTAGGACAATCCCCAATCCCAGGAATCAGTCCAGTGAAACATCGTTCTACTCCATCTAGGACAAAATGCCCTTTCTTAAGTAAAGAGACCAAACTGCACACAGCACTTGAAATGTGACCTTACCAGTGCACTGTATAATTGTAGTAAGATTTCTTTACTTTTATACTTCAATCCTGTTGTAACAAAAGCTAACTTGTCAAGAGGTTTATCCTTACTAGGTTTAAACACAACCAAATTCATTTCATGTAGGAGTTTTACAAATAGAGGAGAAAGAAATTATTCACCCATCACCCAAACCTAGATCTCAGAGATGAAAGGCTATAGTACTAACCTACTCTATCATTCAGCACCCTGGCAAAGAACGATTCTATCCATATTCTGCTTCTTTATAAATCAGGTCCAAGAATACAGGTTCTCCATTCCTGCCCTGTGATTTTCACATTTTCATCGGTGGATTTTACATTTTATTGTTATATATCAACTGGTGAATTGTAAATTGCTGTCCACCTCCAATCTTAATTACAGTCTAAGCTATTGATCTACAAAGTGGCCTTCTATTAACTAGAGGTATTAGCTTTTTCATAATGTTATACTGATTCTATGCACGTTGCTATAGTCATCATACCACTTGCTAATGTAGCATTTATAGAAACATGACTGGTATGATTCAATTCATTCTCCCACTGAACATGTCGGGACATCATAGGCAAGTTGCCGTCATTCTCTTTGCATTCATTTCAATGAATGGGACACAGAGGGCAGTGTCGACAATTAGCTGAACTGCATGGGAAATCAGCCATTATTAATTTGCTGGCAGCAATGCCATAATCTTCAGCAGCAGAAGACCAGAAATAACTTACCAAAATTAGCAGAAAATACTTAACAAGTAATGATATTCCTTCAACAGCTAGTTAATTGGCAGTGTTAGTGCAATGTGATAGCATAGAATAGTGCGCCATAGGAGGCCATTCAGCCCATCAAGTCTGCACCAGTTCTTTTGAAGAGCAGTCCCATTAGTCCCATTCCCCTGCTCTTTCCCCATATCCCTGCAATTTTTTTTTCCTTCAAGTATTTATCCAATCTCCTTTGAAAGTTAATATTGAATGTGGATCAGGTGGTGCATTTTAAATCACTACCAAATATTCTACAAAAAGCAGATTTCCACATGTCACCTCTGATTGTTTCACCAAACAGCCTCCATGTTCTCTGGTTATTTGGCCCTTCAGCCACTGAAAACAGTTGTTCTTTATTTACTCTATTACAGGGGAGGCGGTGGTGTAGCAGTAATATCACTGGGAACACCACTACCTGCAAGTTCTCCTCCAAGTCATCCTGACTTGGAACTGTTTCCATGTGTCTGCTGCCCTTGTACTTCTAGGTGGTAGAGGTTGTGGGTTTGGAAGCTGCAGTCGAAGGAGCCTTGGTGAGTTGCTGTAGTGCATCTTGTAGGTGGTACACGCTGCTGCCACTGTGTATTGATAATGGAGGGAGCGAATATTTAAAATGGTGGATGGGGTGCCAATCAAGCGGGCTGCTTTGTCCTGGATGTCATCGAGCTTCTTGAGTGTCGTTAGACCCACACTCATCCAGGCAAGTGGAGAGCATTCCATCACACTCCTGACAACTTTGGAGAGCCAGAAGGTGAGTTGCTCCCCTCAGAATTCCCAGCCTCTGACCTGTTCTTGTAGCCACAGTATTTATATGGCTAGTCCAGTTTAGTTCCTAGTCAATGGTAATCCTTCATGGTAATGCCATTGAATGTCAATGGGACATGGTTAGATTCTATCTTGTTGGAGATGGTCATTGCCTGGCACATGTGTGATGTGAACTTTACTTGTCACTTGTCAGCCCAAGCCTGAACGCTGTCCAGGTCTTGCTGCATATGGGTATGGTCTGCTTCAGTATCTGAGGAGGCGTGAATTGTGCAGCATCAGCGAATGTCCCACTTTTGACCTTATGATGGAAGGAAGGTCTTTGATGAAGCAGCTGAAGATGCTAGGGCACTACACTGAAAGGCTCCTGCAGTGATGTCCTGGGACTTAGATTGATTGGCCTCCAATAACCAGAACCATCTTCCTTTGTTCTAGGTAGGATTCTAACCAGTGGAAGATTTTCCCCTTAATTCCCAATGACTTGTGTTGTCCAAGGGCTCCTTGATGCCACACTCGGTCAAATGCTGCCTTAATGTCAAGGGCAGTCACACTTACTTCACCTTTTGAGTTCAGCTCTTTTGTCCATGGTTTGGACCGAGGCTGTAATGAAGTCAAGAGCTGAGTAGCCCTGGTAGATCCCAAACAGAGTGATAGTGAGCAGGTTATTGCCATGTAAGTGCCACTTGTTGATAGCACTGTTGATGAATCCTTCCATCACTTTGCTGATGATCGAAAGTAGACTGATGGGCAGTAATTGGCCAGTTTTGATTTGTCCTGCTTTCTGGGCAGGACATAGTTGGACAATTTTCCAAATTGTCAGGTAGATGCCTGTGTTTTAGCTGTGCTGGAGGAGCTTGGCTAGGGGCACGGCAACTTCTGGAGCACAAGCCTTCAGTACTATTGCTGGATTATTGTCAGGGCAGTATCCAGTGCCTTCAGCCATTTCTTGATATCATAAAGAGTGAATCCATTTGGCTGAATACTGGCACCTGTGATGCTGGCGACACCAGGAGGAGATTAGGATGGATAATCCATCTGGCACTTCTGGGTGAAGGTTGTAGCAAATGCCTTACGTTTTGCACTGAGGTTCTGGGTTCCCCCATCATCGACGATGGGGATATTTGTAGAGTCTCCTCCTCCAGTGAGTTGTTTAATTGCCCACCACCATTCATGACTGGATGTGGCAGGAGTGCAGATATAGTAGGGGTACAAGAATAAGATAAAATAAAAAATGCAGCACTTACTTAACAAATACAAAGCCCTGCGAGGATGAATTGCAGAATCTAAGGGAAAGGATGAAGAGTAATGCTGTGACTGACGATTGCAATCACTCTCATTTCACGGATTCCAACTCCAGGCCTACTGCAGAATCACTGATTATGCAACTTCTGGTCCATATCAGGTCTGCAGACTGGAGCTAGAAACAGGACTGTTTACAATGAACAAATCACTCCAATCTTCCAGGAATTCCCTGCCATCTCCAGGATTGAAGATTTACTCCTGGACACTGCTGCAAGCAAATGGGAGGCAAACCACTGGGAATTGTTATGCTTTTCCTTATCCTCTTTGAACTCAGTTTATTAGCCATAAACTGGGCGAGGCGATGAGGTAGTGGTAATGTCACTGGACAAGTAATCCAGAGGCCCAGGCTAATACTCTTGGGACTTGAATTCAAATCCCATAATGGCAGTTGGTGGAATTTAAACTCAAGTAATAAATCTGGAATTAAGGTCTAGTCTCAGTAATGGTGACTATGAAACCATTCAAAAACCCATCTCATTCACTACTGAGGAAATCTCCTGTCTTTACCTGGTCTGGCCTACATGTGACTCCAGGCCCACAGCAATGTGGTTGACTCTTAAACGCCCTCTAAAATGGTCTATCAAGCTACTCAGTTGTATCAAAGCGCTAGGAAGCCTGAAAGGAATGAAACCGAATGGGCCACCCGGCATTGACCTAGGCAAACAGCGCTGTGGATATTCCTACAGCACATGGACTGCAGCGGTTCAAGAGAATGACTCACCACCATCTTCTCAAGGCGACTAGGGATTAGGGATGGGCAACAAATGCTAGTCTAGCCAACATCGCATAAATGAATAAATAAAAATAGTATTGGAGATGAGGAAAACAGGGTGTTTAACTGGCAGTGTGTTTGGAGGTGGATTGAAATATCCTTGAACAGGTCCAACCAGAGATGACATTATTGTCTATCTGTTTGGTAAAGACACCCAATTTTACTCAAGAAGTAATCTGTCACAGAGAGTGCAATTTATGAATTTTGACATGTTTCTGGCTATTTACTGGCTGGCTGCTACAGTTTTTGTTCGAGACCCAGGAGCAGTGAAATTGCCAGTTATAGGAGATGAACAATAGCAAGTCACTCACTGTAGCAAATGACTTGACCTACTTACTCAGCTACCAATAACCCCGCCTGCGCACAGGGTCTGCCGCTGACTTCATTCTTCTATCCACTGCAGTCAGCCTGTCTTCCCAGCCAGCTCTATCTGCTTGCTGTGGGAGTGGGCCCATTGTTTCTCTCAATGCCAACCGTACTCTCCAAAGCTTATAAATAGAGAAATACACTCTGAAAGCAAAAAGGTCATAAAGAATTAGATACAAAAGCAAAATGCTATGGTTGCTGGAAATTTGAATTTAAAAAAATGAAAATGCTGGAATTATTCAGCCAGTCTGTGGAGAGAGAGAAACAAAGCTAATGTTTTAGGTGGCTGACCTTTGGTCAGAACTTCAGGTTTCCGCATCTGCCATACTGGCAAAATGGCTCCGATCAAAGTGACAAATTATATCCTATGTGACTGTGACAAATGTAAACTATCCCTCCTTGTCTGTCTTGACCTGTCTGCAGCCTTTCAGGCACATGGTTGACCACACCATAGAATTTCAAAGCCTTGAACTGCAAGACGAACAGAATGGTTATTCAAGTAAGACAACACATTGATATTGACCAACATTGTCATAGAGTCATAGAGTTATACAACACAGAAACAGGCCCTTCGGCCCATCATGTCTGTGCCGGCCATCTGCGCTCTTTATTTTCAGTTATTACAGAAATATAAGTTGTATCAACTGAACTAAGTGACTTTGATTTAATGCTCTGTATGTTTCACATTGCCGTGGGATAAATCATTTCATTTCAAACCGAACATTGCCTCAACTGGTGTTAACTTGGACTGCTTTAAAAGATGTTGAAAAAACACACATACCAAACATGAAAGTATCTAGTCCATGTTGCAAAGGAACGCTGTCATTATATCCCCAGCTGTGCTACCATTCAAGTAGATATGAGCAGGGTGAGTCAACTCCCATTGAAATAAGGCCAATTAAGTGTCAGGGAGGCAGTTGCATAGTGGTATTGCCACTGACCTGATAATCTATAAGACCAAGGGAAATTCTCTGGTGTAAGCCAGTTTCAAATCCCACCACAGCAGGTGGTGGAATTTGAATTCAATAAATATTGGGCATTAAAAGTCTGATGATGACGAGGAAATGATTGTCATGAAAACCAATTGGTGGGACAGGTTAGGTGAAGGCTTTTACATTAGTGAACCAGGTTAGTTTTTGTAGAGCAGAGTGGTATAAAGTAGGGAGTTGCCTTGAGAGTCCTTAACATCGATTCCAAACCTCATGAAGTCTCTTGGCATCAGGTCAAGTATGGACAAGGAAACCTCTTGCTGATTACTATGTTATGTCCCCCTCAGCTGAATCAGTACTCATCCATGTTGAACACAATGTGGAGGAAGAACTGAAGGTGGCAAGGGCACATAATGTACTCTGAGTGGGGGACTTCAATGTCCATCACCAAGAATGGCTCGGTAGCACCAGCTGGCCATGTAAAAAAGAACTGAGCTGCTATACTGGGTCTGTGGCAGTGATGAGGGAACCAACGAGAGGGAAGAACCTACGTGACCTCACTCACCAACCTGCCTGCCACAGATGCATCTGTCCATGACGGTATTGGTGGGAGTGACCACTGCACAGTCCTTGTGGAGATGAAGTCTCGTCTTCACATTAAGGATACCCTCCATCGTGTTGTGTGGCACTACCACTAAGTTGGATAGATTTCGAACATATCTAGCAACTCAAGACTGGGCATCCATGAAGTGCTGTGGGCCATCAGCAGCAGCAGAATTGTACTCAACCACAATCTGTAACCTCACGGCCCGGCATATCCCCCACTCTACCATTACCATCAAGCCAGGGGATCAACCCTGGTTCAATGAAGAATGCAGGAGGGCATGCCAGGAGCAGCACCAGGCATACCTAAAAATGAGGTAACAATCTGGTGAAGCTACAACACAGGACTACTTGGGTGCCAAACAGCATAAGCAGCAAGTGATATACAGAGTTAAGCGATTCCACAACCAATAGAGCAGATCTAAGTTCTGCAGTTCTGCCACATCCAGTTGTGAATGGTAGTGGACAATTAAACAACTCACTGGAGGAGGAGGCTCCACAAATATCCTCTTCCTTAATAATGGGAGAGCCCAGCACATCACTGCAAAAGATAAGGCTGAAGTATTTGCAACAATCTTCAGCCAGAAGTACCAAGTGGATGATCCATCTCAGCTCCTCTGGAGGTCCCCAGCATCACAGATGCCAGTTTTCAAATCATTCGATTCACACTAGGTGATATCAAGAAACAGCTGAAGACACTGGATAGTGCAAAGGCTATGGGCCCTGACAACATTCTGGCAATAACACTGAAGACTTGTGCTCCAGAACTTGCCCCAGCTCTAACCAAGCTGTTCTAGTGCAACTACAACACTGGCATCTACCCAGCTATATGGAAAATTGCACAGGTATGTCCTGTACACAAAAAGCAGGACAAATCCAACCCAGCCAATTACCACCCCATCAGTTTACTCTCGATCATCAGTAAAGTGATGGAAAGAGGTTATCAACAGTGCTTTCAAGTGGCACTTGCTTAGCAATAGCCTGCTCACTGATGCTCAGTTTGGGTTCAGCTCCTGACCTCATTACAGCCTTGGTTCAAACATAGACAAAAGAGCTGAACTCCAGAGGTGAGGTGAGAGTGACTGCCATTGACAACAAGGTCACATTTGACTGAGTGTGGCATCAAGGAGCCCTAGCAAAACTTGACTCAATGGGAATCATGGGGAAAACTCTCCACAGGTTGGAGTCAAACTTAGCACAAAGGAATAAAAACAAAAAACTGCTGGAAATCCAAAACAAAACAGAAATACCTGGAAAAACTCAGCAGGTCTGGCAGCATCGGCAGAGAAGAACAATGTTGACGTTTCGAGTCCTCATGACCCTTCGACAGAGCTAATTAGGAAAGGGGTGAAATATAAGCTGGTTTTGGGGGGGGGGGGTTTGTGGGTGGGGGGTTGGTGGGGGGTGTTGGGGGGTTGGTGTTAGTGGAAGAAGTGGGGGGGTTGGTTGTTGGGGCAAGCAAGCAGTGATAGCAGCAGATAACCAAAAGATGTCACAGAAAAAAGAACAAAGAGGTGTTGAAGGTAGTGATATTATCTAAAAGAATGTGCTAATTAAGATTGGAGAGCAGGACGAGCAAGGTAGCTCTAGTGTGGATGGGGTGAAATAAACCAGGGGTGGAATACATTTAAAAATAATGGAATTAGGTGGGAAAAGAAAAATCTATATAAGTTATTGGAAAAAACAAAAGGAAGGGGGAAGAAATGGAAAGGGGGTGGGGGTGCAGGAGGGAGTTCATGATCTAAAGTTGTTGAACTCAATATTCAGTCTGGAAGGCTGTAAAGTGCCTAGTCGGAAGATGAGGTGCTGTTCCTCCAGTTTGCGTTGAGCTTCACTGGAACAATGCAGCAAGCCAAGGACAGACATGTGGGCAAGAGAGCAGGGTGGAGTGTTGAAATGGTAAGCGACAGGGAGGTCTGGGTCATTCTTGCAGACAGACTGAAGGTGTTCTGCAAAGCGGTCGCCCAGTCTGCGTTTGGTCTCTCCAATGTAGAGGAAACCGCATTGGGAGCAACGAATGCAGTAGACTAAGTTGGGGGAAATGCAAGTGAAATGCTGCTTCACTTGAAAGGAGTCTTTGGGCCCTTGGATGGTGAGGAGAGAAGAAGTGAAGGGGCAGGTGTTGCATATTTTGCGTTTGCATGGGGAGGTGCCGAAGGTGGGGGTTGAGGAGTAGAGGGTGATGGAGGAATGGACCAGGGTGTCACAGAGGGAACGATCCCTATGGAATGCCGCCAGGGGGTGAAGGGAAGATGTGTTTGGTGGTGGCATCATGCTGGAGTTGGCGGAAATGGCGGAGCATGATCTTTTGAATGCAGAGGCTGGTGGGGTGATAAGTGAGGACAAGGGGGACCCTATCATGTTTCTGGGAGGGAGGGGAAGGCGTGAGAGCGGATGCGCGGGAGATGGGCCGGACACAATTGAGGGCCCTGTCAATTACCATGGGTGGAAAACCTCAGTTAAGGAAGAAGGAGGACGTGTCAGAGGAACTGTTTTTGAAGGTAGCATCATCAGAACAGATGCAACGGAGGCAAAGGAACTTACAGGAATCTGGGTGTGAGGAGCTGTGGTTGAGGTAGCTGTGGGAGTCAGTAGGCTTGTAATGGATATTGGTGGACAGTCTATCACCAGAAATTGAGACAGAGAGGTCAAGGAAGGGAAGGGAAGTGTCAGAGATGGACCATGTGAAAATGATGGAGGGGTGGAGATTGGAAGCAAAATTAATAAATTTTTCCAGGTCCCGACGAGACATAGCACAAAGGAATATGGTTGTGGTTGTTGGAGTTCAATCATCTCAGTTCCAGGACATCATTACAGGAGTTCCTCAGGGGTAGTGTACTAGGCTCAACCATCTTCAGCTGCTTCATCAATGACCTTCCTTCCATCATAAAGTCAGAAGTGAGATTGTTCGCTGATGATTGCACAATGTTCAGCACCATTTGCGACACCTCATGTCCATGTCCAAATACAGCAAGACCTGGACAATATCCAGGCTAGGGCTGGCAAGTGGCAATTAACATTCATGCCATACAAATGCCAGGCAATGACCATCCTAAACATCGCCCTTTGACATTCAATGGCATTACTTTAGCTGAATCCCCCACTATCAACATCCTGGAGGTAACTATGGACCAGAAACTGAACTGGACTGGCCATATAAATACTGTGGCTACAAGAGCAGGCCAGGGGCTCAGAATCCTGTGCCGAGTAACTCACCTTCTGACTCCCCAAAGTTGTCTACCATCTACAAGGCACAAGTCAGGAGTGTGATGGAATACTCTCCACTTGCCTGGATGAGTGCAGCTCCCACAACACTCAAGAAGTTTGACACCGTCCAGGACAAAGTAGCCCACCTGATTGGCACTCCTTCCACAAACATTCACTCCTTCTCCACCAACACATCGTGGCAGCAGTGTGCACCAACTACAAGATGCCCTTCAGGAACTCACAAAGCCTCCTCAGACAGCATCTTCCAAACCCATGACCGCTACCACCTGGAAGGACAAGGGCAGCAGATAGATGGGAATATCAACACCTACAAGTTCCCCTCCAAGCCACCCACCACCCTGTCTTGGAAATATGTCACCATTCCTTCACTGCCGCTGGGCCAAAACTTGAGAACTCCCTCCCTAACAGCACTGTAGGCCTGCCTACACCACATGGACTGCAGCAGTTCAAGAAGGCAGCTCATCACCACCTTCTCAAGGGCAATTAAGGATGGCCAATAAATGCTGGCCTAGTCTGCGACGCCCTCATCCCATGAATGGATTAAAAAATTGACATCATTCAACTAAAAAGCTATCAACGGCAGACATAAATGTTAAATATTGATCCTTGTAAACCCAGCTAAGGAACAACTTAATTTACTAAACTTTTTTTTTCTCTATTCTTTCATGGGATGTGGGTGTCACCAGCAAGGCCAGCATTTATTGTCTTCCCTAGTTGTCCTTAAATTGAATGGCTTGCTCAGCCATTTCAGAGGGCACATAAAAGTCAGCCACATTGCTGCGGGTCTAGAGTCACATGTAGGCCAGACCAAGTAAGAGTGGCAGATTTCCTTCCCTAAAGGACATTATTGAAGCACATGGGCTTTCACAACAATCAAAAGTAGTTTCATGGTCCCTATAGCTGACACTGGCTTATACACCAGAGTTATTAATTGAATTTAAACTCCACCAGCTGCCATTGGGGGATCTGAACCCATGTTCCCAGAGCATTAACTTAGGCCTCAGGATTAGTAATCCAGTGAATTATTACTATACCACCATCTCCCCCTAAATGTAACATGAATTTGCAAAACTGACGGGTGGACAAGACCAAATGGTTTGGATAGCCTACCCCACCCCCCACACACCCCCCCCCCACCCCATTGCATGATGACTAGACTCTTCTCACCACCACCTTCCCCCAGTTAGCCTCCCAACCCAACCTTGAACCTGTGTCACCTCTTGGGAGATGCAACACAATAAGGAAAAATCCAAGTGCCAGTAATGGAAAAAATACTCTGGAAAATTCTTCCTTAGCCCCTCCTCAGGCAATTGAAACCAGTACCAGGTGATCCCTTCAACCAAAGGTCATGTTCCAAGTTAGGGCTTTATTTTTAACAATAACCTAATATTTCAGAAGAAATAAACATAGGAATGAAAACAAGCATTGCATGATAATAGACTACTTGGTTCATAAGGTTCATTCCTTCTAAAGATCATCCACTCTATCACGGACTCCATCCAGCCCTATTTCATCTTCTACGAGTAACAAGCACTCTGTCAAAACTCCAAAAATCTCTATTATTCAACCCTGGTCTGCTGCTCATCATAGACTAAAGCTTTTCCCCACCAGCGCACAGCAACTATTGTATTCTTTGGCATGGTAGTATAATAGAAAACAGATGTGAGTTCCATGTATACTGTGCAATTAAAGCAATTTGCTGTATAAAGATTTCAATGCTGGCAAATATGTCACTTTTCTAATACACAAGGATATGTTGCAACAGTTTAGGCTGTCTGAGTCTGATCCCTGAGGTACAAGAAGCAGTACTCAGGAAGAGACACAAGGTTAGTGCACTGATTTATGAGGGACACTAAAAAATGTGAGTTTGAAAGGAGATACTGAACAGAAGTACCTCAGAATGGTCCACAGACCAAGTTATTCTAACCTACCAAGCATGGCAAGAGCAGCAAGTTCATGGAAACACCCTCATCTCAGAATCCACCTCCAATCACGTGCCACCTTGTCAAATATTGTCATTCCTTCAAGGTTGCTGGGTTAAAATCCTGTAATATCTGGTGATGACAGGAGGTTATGTGGGCCATGTCACAAATATAAGGTTTTGAGTTAGTTTTCCTGGGCAAGCCAGGTCAATGTGGGTGGAGCATTTGGCAATGAAAGTCACATGTAACTTGCCTTTGGGTCCCCATTTAAACAAATATGTGGGCTGCCAGGCACATGTGGAGGCATACTCCTGGGTAGAGCATCAAAGAACTCAGGAATTTCAGGCACGCTGAGGCATTGAAGGCAGGAGTGTGTTACAGACGTTGACGCACTAGGACCCACATGGGAGAAGCTGGTGTTTGCTGGCATGAGGTTTGTGGAGGCATGTTTGTGAAGATTAAAGCAGTTCCTGTGTGCTACAGCACTCTGAGATTCACTGATGCTGGCTGAAGTTAGGCCTTGACTGTCTATGCTCTTCTTTTCACTTGTTTGTTTCCTTTTGTGTCAGGGGAGATGGTGACATAGTGATATTGTCACTGGTCTTGTACTCCAGATAACCAGGGTAATGCTTTTGGGACCTGAGTTTGAATCCCATCACAGCAGATGGTGAAATTTGAATTCTATAAATATAAAAATAATGATGACCATAAATAACTGTCAAAACCCTTTAGGGAAGGAAATTTGCTGTCCTTACCTTGTCTGTTCTACATGTAGTTCCAGATCCACAGCAATGTGGCTGACTCTTAAAATAGCCTAGGATGAGCAATAAATGCTGGCCCAGCCAGTGATGCCTACATCCTATGAACTAAAAAAAAAGCTGTGGCTTAGTTGGTAGTAATCTCTCCCTTCAAGCCTGCTCTGCCATTCAACAGGATCATGGCTGATCTGACTGTAACCTCCTTTGTTAATCATGAATCTATCTAGCTCTGCCTTAAAAATATTTAAAGACTCTTCTTTCACCTCTTTTTGAGGAAGAGGGTTCCAAAGGCTCACAACCCCCCCGAGAGAAAAAATTTCTCCTCATCTCTGTCCTAAATGACTGGCCCCTTATTTTTAAACCATGACCCCTAGTTCTAGATTCTTTCACAAGAGGAAACTTCCTCTCCACATCCAACCCGTCAAGGATCTTAACGGTTTTGATCAAGTCATCTCTTACTCTTCTAAGCACCAGTGGATACAAGCCCAACCTGCCTAATCTTTCCACGTAAGACAACCTACCTCTTCCTGCTATTAGCCTCGTAAACCTTCTCTGAATTCCAGGATTTCAGCATAAAGATCAAGGCTGACACTCCAGTGCAGGACTGAGGGAGTACTGCATGATTGGAGGAGCCCCCTATCAGATGAGACATTAAACGGAGGCTCTGTCTGTCCTTTCAGGTGCATGTAAAAGATCCATGGAACTATTTCAAAGAAAAGTGGTGCCCTGGCCAATATTTATCCTTCTATCAACATCACAACAATAAATTACCTGGTAATTATCACATTGCTGTTTGTGGGACCTTGCTGTACACAAATTGGTTGCTTTACATTACAAAGTGATCATACTTCATAAGTAATTCATTGGCTGTAAAGTGTTTTGAAACACCTGTTGGCGGGGATAGCACTATAGAAATGTAACACTTTTTTTTCTCCATTGTTTCTCTGAGAGACACAGCTAGCATCAGCCTCACAATAAAGAGTCAGTCCTTCATTTTTACAATGCTGTGCCTGTGTCTTTAGCTGGCTAGGCCCTAGGCTCTAGGATTCCCTTTCTAAGCCTCTTTGCCTCTATACCTCACTGTCCTCCTTTAAGATGCACCTTAAAAGCTACCTCTGACCAAATTTTTGGTCACCTGCCCTAATATTCACTGTGTTTTTATTCATTCCTGGGATATGGGCATCACAGGCTATGCCAGCATTTATTGCCCATCCCTAGTTGCCCTTGCTTTTAAGAGGGCATTTAAGAGTCAACCACATTGCTGTAGGTTACATGTAGGCTAAACCAGGTAAGGATGACAGATTTCCTCCCCTAAAGAGGCATTACAGACCAGACGGGTTTTTACAACAATTGGCAATGGTTTCATGGTCATCATTAGACTTTTAATTCCAGATTTTTTATTAAATTCAAATTCTACCTTGGTGGGATTCAAACCCAGGTCCCTATAAAATTACCCTGTGGCACTTGATTATTAATGGAGTGACAATACCACTACGTCACTACCTCCCTCTCCCTTGTATGGCTTAATGTCAAACTTTGTTTAATAATGCTCCTCTGGGCCATTTTACATTGTTAAAGGCACAATGCACATGCAACTTGCTTTGTTGTTGACATTCTTTTCACCTAAGCTCTATAAAGATCCAATGACACAATTTGAAGAAGAGTAGGGGATTTCCCCCTGGTGTCCTGACCAATATTTATCCCTCAGCTGACATCACAGATTACGGATTATAGTCATTTGGTAGTACAGAACTTGAGTGTTGCTGAAAAAAGAGACATGTCAAATCTTTTCATCTTACACTTCATCAAGACACTTCACAAGAATACCAATGTAAGGGAAAACAACAATTTATACTCTATGAGAAGAGACTGTTGATTGGTTGGCAAGTGGACTCTGATTGGTAGAGGCATTGCCATGGAGAATGCATGCATCCCTCCATCCCAGTAAATAAATTAGGAAACCTTTGTTGAGCTCCCTCTATGGCAAGTATATCTTTCCTTAGGAAAGGAGACCAAACCTGCACACAATACTCTAGGTGAGGTCTCACCAAGGCTCTATATAAATGCAATAAGGCATCTTTACTCCTATACTCAAATCCTCCTGTAATAAAGGATAACGTACCATTTGTCTTCTTCATTTCTTGCTACATGTTAGCTTTCAGTGATTCATGAGCAAGGACATCCAAGTCCCTTTGAAGTTCAACACTTCCCTCTCACCATTTAAGAAATATTCTAAGAGCATAAGAAATAGGGGCAGGAGTAGGCCATTGGGCCCCACGAGCCTGCTCCACCATTCAATAAGATCATGGCTGATCTGCTTATGTTTCAAATTCCACATCCCCATCTACCCCCAATAACATTTGATTCCCTTGCCTAACAAGAATCTAACCACCTCTGCCTTAAAAATATTAAATGACCCCGCCTCCACCACCTTCTGAGGCAGAGAATTCGAAAGTCACACAACTTTCTGAGAGAAAAAAATTTCTCCTCATCTCCGTCGTAAATGGGCGACCCCTAATTTTAAAACAGTACTCTCTAGTTCTGGACTCACCTACAAGAGGAAGCATCCTCTCCACATCCACCTTGAAAAGACCATTCAGGATCTTAAAATTTCAATTAAATCATCCCTTACTCTTCAAAACCCCAGTGGAAACAAGCCCAGGCTGTCCAACCTTTCCTCACAAGGCAACCCAGGTCCCCAGAGCATTGCCCTGGGTCTCTGAATTACCAACGCAGTGACAATACCACTATGTCACAGCCTCCCCCTCCCTTGTATGGCTCAATGTCAAATTTTGTATAATAATGCTCCTCTGGGCCCCTATGGGGAGGAGATGGTGTAGCGGTATTGTTGCTGGACTAGTAATCCTGAGACCCAGAGTAATGCCTGGGAATCTGGGTTTGAATCCTGCCATGGTAGATGGTGGAATTTGAATCCAATAAAAATCTGGAATTAAAAGTTGAATGATGACCATGAAGCCATTATAAGAACCCAGTAATGCCTTTTAGGGGAGGAAATCTGCTGTGGTCTGGCACACATACATGTGCCAACTCCTATCCTACCCCACTGCAATGTGGTTGACTCTTAAATGCCCCAGCAAGCCACTCAGTGTAAAGAACCAGATTGACCGAGGCACTGGAAACGACAACGGCAATTTCAGCCCTGACGACCCTGCAAAGTGCCCCTAACTAACATCAGGGAGCTATTGCCAAAAGTGGGAGAGCTGTCACACAGACTAGTAAAGCAACAACCAGTCATCCTCATGGATGTCCCAGGCACCACCATCACCATCCCTTGGGTATGTCCTATCCCACCAGCAGGGCAGATGAGGTGGCACAGTAGTATACAGTCAGGAGGGAGTTGCCATCGACCCTGGACCCCATGAAGTCCCATGGCATCAGGTCAAACATGAGCAAGGAAACCTCCTGCTGATTACAATATACTGCCCTCCCTCAGCTGATGAATCAATGCTCCTCCATATTGAACATCAGTTGGAAGAAGCACTGAGGTGGCAAGGCTCAGGATGTACTCTGGGTGGGGGACTTCAATGTCCATCACCAAGAGTGGCTCAGTAGTACCGCTACTGACCGAGTCCTAAATGACATAACTGCTAGACTGGGTCTGCAGCAGGTGTTGAGGGAAAAACATACTTGACCTCATCCTCACCAACCTGCCTGCCGCAGGGTCATCTGTCCATTACAGTATCAGTTGCAGTGACCATTACACAGTCATTGTGGAAATGAAATCCCGCCTTCACATTGATACCCTACATCATGTTATATGGCACTACCACCGTGCTAAATGGGATAGATTTCGAGCAGATCTAGCAACTCTAGACTGGGCATCCTGAGGCGCTGTGGACCATCAGCAGCAGCAGAATTGTACTCGAACACAATCTGTAACCTCATGGCCCGACATATCCCCCACTCTACCTTTACCATCAAGCCAGGAGATCAACACTGGTTCAATGAAGAATGCAGGAAAGCATGCCAGGAGCAGCACCAGGCATACCTAAAAATGAAGTGTTAACCTGGTGAAGCTATAACACAGGGCTGCTTGTGTGCCAAACAGCATAAGCAGCAAGTGATAGACAGAGCTAAGTGATCCCACAACCAATGGACCAGATCTAGGCTCTGCAGTCCTGCCACATCCAGTCATGAATGGTGGTGGACAATTAAACAACTTACTGTAGGGGGAGGCTCCACAAAAATCCCCATCCTCAATATTGGAGGAGCCCAGCACATCAGTGCAATAGGTAAGGCTGAAGCATTCCCAACAATCTTCAGACAGAAATACTGAGTGGATGATCCATCTTGGCTTCCTCCAGAGGTCCCCAGCATCACAGATAACAGTCTTCAGCCAATTCGATTCACTCCACGTGATATCAAGAAATGGCTGAAAACACTGGATACTGCAAAGGCTATGGGCCCTGACAATATTCCGGCAATGGTACTGAAGACTTGTGCTGCAGATCTTGCCACACCACTAGCCAAGCTGTTCCAGTACAGCTACATCACTGGCATCTACCCGGCTATGTGGAAAATTGCCCAGATGTGTCCTGTACACAAAAAGCAGGACAAATCTAATCCAGCCAATTACTGCCCCATCAGTCTACTCTCGATCATCAGTAAGCTAATGGAAAGGGTCATAAAGTGTTATCAAACAGCACTTGCTTAGCAATAACCTGCTCACCATCACCCAGTTTTTGTTCTGCCAGGGTCACTCAGCTCCTGACCTCATTACTGCCTTGGTTCAAACATAGACAAAAGAGCTGAATTCTTGAGGTGAGGTGAGAGTGACTGCCCTTGACATCAAGGCTGCATTTGACCAAGTTTGGCATTAAGGAGCCCTAGCAAAACTGGACTCAATGGGAATCAGAGGAAAACTCTCAGCTGATTGGAATCATACCTAGCACAAAGAAAGAGAGTTGTGGTTGTTGGAGGTCAGTCATCTCAGCTCCAGGACATCACTGCACGAATTCCTCAGGATAGTGGCCTCAGCCCAACCATGTTTAGCTGCTTCATCAATGACCTTCCTTCCATCATAAGGTCAGAAGTGGGGATGTTCAGCAGCATTCGTGACTCCTCAGATACTGAAGCAGTCTATCTCCAAATGCAGCAAAACCCGGACAATATCCAGGCTTGGGGTGACAAGTGGCAATTAACATTCACACCACACAAGTGTCAGGCAATGACCATCTCCGAAAAGAGAGAATCCAACAATCGCTCTTTGGTGTTCAATGGCATTGCCATCACTGAATCCTCCACTATCAACATCCTGGGTATTTCCATTGACCAGAAACTATCAACATCCTGGGTATTTCCATCGACCAAATACAGTGTCTACAAGAGCAGATTAGAGGCTAGGAATTGTGCGACGAGTAACCCACCTCATGATTCCCCAAAGCCTTCCACAATCTACAAGGCATAAGTCGGAAGTGTAATGGAATACTCCCCACTTGCCTGGAAGAGTGCAGCTCCCACAACACTCAAGAAGCTTGACACCATCCAAGACAAAGCAGCCCGCTTGATTAACACCACATCCACAAACCTTCACTCCATCCTCCACCGACGCACAGTAGCAGCAGTGTGTACCATCCACAAGGTGCACTGCAGGAATTCACCAAGGCTCCTAAGACAGCATCTTCCAAACCCGTGACCACTACCCTCTAGAAGGACAAGGGCAGCAGATAGATGGGAACACCACTACCTGGATGTTCCCTTCCAAATTACTCACCATCCTGACTTGGAAATATATCACCGTTCCTTCATTGTTGCTGGGTCAAAATCCTGGAACTCCCTCCATTAGAGCACTGTGGGTGTACTTACACCACATGGATGGCAGCAGTTCAAGAAGACAGCTCACCTCCACCTTCTCAAGGGAAACTAGGGATAGGCAATAAATGCTGGCCCAGCCAGTCAAGTTCACATCCCATGAATGAATAAAAATCACCCGCTCATTCCAGGTATCAATCTAGTAAACCTCCTCTAAACCGCCTCCAATGCATTTACATCTTACCAGTGCCCTATATAACTGAAGCATAACATACTTACTTTTATGTTCAATTCCTTTGGTAATAAAGGACAGCATTCCAATAGCCTTCTTAATTACTTGCTGTACCTGCATACTAACTTTTTGTGATTCGCGTACTAGAACACTAAGATCCCCCTGGACTTTGGAATTGTGCAGTCTTTCTCTACTTAAGTAATACTCTGCTTTTTTTCTTCCTGCCAAAATGAACAATTTCACATTTTCCCCACATTAAGTTCCATTTGCCAAATCTTTGCCCATTCATTCAACCTATCTATATCCGTCTACAAACCTCCTTATGTTCTCTTCATAACATACTTTTCTACCTACCTTTGTGTCATTTGCAAATTTTCCTGCCACGCCATCACTTCCCTCATCTAAGCCATTGATGTAAATTGCATTTGTTTTTCTTACCAAAGTGGATAACCTCACATTTCTTCACATTGCATCCCATCTGCCAAGTTTTTTCCCACTTGCTTCACCTCTCCAAATCCCCTAGAAGCGTGACTGAACCCTCCTCATAATGCACACTTTCACCTAATTTTGTGTCATTTGTAAACTTGGGAATCTTATATTTAATTACATCTGAATCATTGATAGATTGTGAATAGCTGCAGCCCAAGCATGATCCTTGGACTACCCCACTAGTCGCAGCATGTCAGCCTGAAAATGATCTTTTTATCCCTTGTCTCTGTTTCTGTTTATTAAACATGATTTCCCTTTCATAAATCCATGTTGACTCTGCTCAATCTCACCATCATTTTCTAAGTGTCCTGTTATCAGATCTTTTATTATAGACTCGAGCATTTTCCCTACTATTGATGTCAGGCTAACAGGTCTGTAATTCCCTGTTTTCTCTCAGAACATGGAGAAACAATATAAAATAAACAATACAATTGTAATGAGGTGCAGGAGTAGAAGGACCTGGGTGTAAGTGTGCATAAGTTATTGAAGGTGGTAAGACAGATTGAGAGGTCTGTTACTGAAGCACACAGTATCCTAGGCTTTAATAATAGGGGCACAGAGTACAAGACCAAGACGGTTTGATTGAACTTGTTTTTTCTTAATCGTTCTATTGAATGTGGGCATCACTGGCGAGGACAACATTTATTGCCCATCCCTAATTGCCCTTGAGAAGGTGGCGGTGAGCCTCCTTCTTGACCTGCTGCAGTCCATGTGGAGTAAGCACACCCACAGTGTTGTTATGAAGGGAGTTCCAGGATTTTGACCCAGCAACAGTGAAGGAATAGTTGATTGCCCACCTGTTTAGTAGCTTTTTTTTTGGCACAGATTCCTTACCATATAATGTTGAAACAATATTTAGTGTTACCAAATATCTACTTAAAAATGTGTTCACATTTAGGTGATATATTTCCAAGTCAGGATGGTGAGTGACTGGGAGAGGAACATCCAGGTGGTGGTGTTCCAATGTATCTGCTGCCCTTGTCCTTCTAGATGGTAGCAATTGTGGCTTTGGGAGATGCTGCCTATAGAGCCTTGGTGAATTCCTGCTGTGTATCTTGTAGATGGTACACACTGAGCCACTTTGCAACAGTGATGGAGGGAGTGAATATTTGTGGATGGGATGCCAAACAAGCGGGCTGCTTTGTCCTGGACGATGTCAAACTTCTTGAGTGTTGTTGGAGCTGCACTCATCCAGGCAAGTGGAGATTATTCCATCACACTCCTGACCTGTGCCTTGTAGATGATGGACAGGCTTTGGGGAGTCAGGAGGTGTATTACTAGCCTCTGGTTTGCTCTTGTAGCTACTGTATTTATATGGCTAGTTTCTGGTCAATGGTAACCCCAGGATGTTGATAGTGGGGGATTCAGCAATTGTAATGCCATTGAATGTCAAAGGGAGATGTTTAGATTCTCTCTTGTTGGAGATGGCCATTGCCTGGCACTTGTGCGGTGTGAATGTTACTTGCCACTTGTCAGCCCAATCCTGAGTGTTTTTCAGGTCTTGCTGCAATTGGACATTGACTGCTTCAGTATCTGAGGAGTCACAAATGGTGCTGAACATTGTGCAATCATCAGCAAACATCCCCACTTCTGACACTAGTTCAGCCTCAGCTGGAGTATTGTGTCCAGTTCTGGGGGCCGCTCACCATCACCTTCTCAAGGGAAATTAGGGATGGGCAATAAATGCTGCCAGCGATGCCCACATCCCCATTAATAAAAAAAAACACACTTTAGGAAGGTTGTGAGTACACAAAAGATTCACGAGAATGGTTCCAGGGATGAGGAACTTCAGTTATGAAAATAGGTTGGAGAAGTTAGGACTGTTCTTTTGGAGAAAAGAAGGTTGAGAGGAGATTTGATAGAGGTATTCAAAATTATGAGGGGTCTGGACAGAGTAGATAGTGAGAAACTATTCCCACTCATGAAAGGATCGAGAACGAGAGGGCACAGATTTAAACTAATTGGCAAGAGGAGCAAAAGCGATATGAGAAAAAACTTTTTCACACGGTGAGCAGTTAAGGTTTGGAATGCATTGCCTGAGAATGTGGTGGAGGCAGGTTCAATCAAAGCCTTTAAAAGGCAATTAGACTGTTAACTGAAAAGAAAGCTGCAGGTTTACAGAGAAGTCTGGGGGCTGTTGGAGGAGTGGGGGTTAAGTCACGGGGTGTTGGAAGCATGGGGAGGAGGTCGGTGGGGGCTGTTCAAGGGTTTGCAGGAGGTCAGAGAGCGTTGGAAGTGGGGGAATAGGTTGAGGGTGGGGTGGGAGGTAGTTGGGTCAGTTGGAGGGTGGGGGAGGTCAGGAGATGTTGGAGGGGTGGGGGAGGTGAGGGGTGTGTTGGAGGGATGAGGAGAGGTTGGGAGGTGTTGGAGGGCT
Source organism: Carcharodon carcharias (assembly GCF_017639515.1). NCBI lineage: Eukaryota > Metazoa > Chordata > Chondrichthyes > Lamniformes > Lamnidae > Carcharodon > Carcharodon carcharias. Next base: position 237,839,602 of record NC_054467.1, on the reverse strand, counting down.
GTGGGGGGAGGCTACGGGCTTTGGAGTGGTGGGGGAGGTTGGGGGGTGGGGAGAGTTTGGAGGCTGTCAGAAGGTTGGGGACTGTTGGAGGTGTGAGGAAGGTTGGGGGCTATTGATAGGGTGGGGGAGGTTGGACAGTGTTGGATGGGTGGAGGGAAATGTAGGCTATTGAATGGGTGGGGGTAGGTGGGGGTATTGGAGGAGTGGGGTGGGAGGAGTGGTGGAGAGGTTAGGGTGTGGGTGGCAAGGGTGGGATCGGGGTTGTCACTGTTTTTTGCTCTTGGAGTTTCTGATTTATTAATTACATTTTTCCATTTTAGGCTGTAAATTCACAGTGTACAATACAACTTGTATGATAGTTTCTGGGGAAAGAGGAAATAATCCAGTTCTTGAGTTAAGACTGTGCTGAATTTTTGTATCTTGTATCATTCTCTGAAAACTTCAGATCAGCAAATCAATCTATTGTACAGTTTTACTAAGCTGCTAGTAGATGTCTGACTGATAAACCTGGGGATGGTGTCAATAGTATAAAAGGAGCAAATGCCATATATGGTATGTTATGGATTGGTGCCAGAGAGGTCAGAATTGTAAGGTTGTATTAGCTACAGAGTGGAATTATTTTGTAAATGCAGTGATTTCTTTATAGCAACTTTCCAACATCAGTTGATATATTTGTTATTAATTACCCTTAGAAAATCAGCATTGGGCCTTCAATTTCATCATTACTTCAGTCACTCTGCCTACTGCGTGCAGATGAAATGAAGACAAAACCTCCCTTCATACAGCAACTTTCACAATGTCTCAAATCACTTTACAGCCAATTAAATACTTTTGAGTTGCAGTCACTGGTATAATGTAGGTATAATGTTATCAAATGGTGGAGCAGGCTCAAGAGGCCAAAGAGCTTACTCATGTTCCTAATACATATGCTCATATGTCATTCTGAATGGATGAGATGAGCTAGGTTAGATTGCCTTGTCATCCATAATTATCTTGCGAACTAGTGATGGAATCATGGCTGGAATTCTGTTTATTTTGCTTATCATGGAAGCTTACGATGAGCAGGCTTGTGGGATGAAATTGCCAGGCCAAGAGTGTGTAATGGGCTCATAGTGAATCAGTAGCCTGTGTTATCCTGCACATAATTCTCAAGGGCCTTTTCCATTGGATTTCAATCTTGTATTTTTGTTTACTTACCTATTATCCCACTCTATCTTAATGCTTTTATAAGATTTTTGAGGTATTAACATATTGTGATAAAGTTGTGTTGCACAGTAGATATTGAAAATATATTCCAGTGAGAAGCACCAATCAGGAGGGTCTTCAGACTTGCTGATCAAGAAGACAGATACAGTTGTGAACCATTCAGTCTTTGTCCTCTGGCCTCTTAAAAGTTGCATCACACAGAGTTACCTGAGGGCTCCAATGCTTCTCACTGACAGTGAAGACCTATGTTGTTCAATCATTCCACTTTGTTCCTCAGGAGTCATTTGATCTTTCTACCCTGTGGGATTGCTGATAAAATATAATCCAATTACACCCCTTGTATGAAATAATTACATTGAATAATACCATGCACCCAGGCAGGAGAAAGTCTTCTACTTCTCCTACAGAATGGAAAAGATCTTATTCAGTTTATCTGGGTTTCAAGTATTGAATCTTTCCTCCAAATACGAATTTACTGCCACTGTGTTCATGAGGTGCAATGTGCAGAACAAGTTAATGAGGGCTGTCAGCCAAACAGCTTTTTTTTTTACTCCCATTTTCAGTATTTTTATATCTGGGTAAAGAGAAAAGTTCAAAGAAACTGACAAAAAAAAACAATCTTTTTTTCAGTGTCCTGATGATTTCCCCCCCACCCCCCCCCCTCAAAAGGATTGCACACAACAATGTCTTGGAGTTTGATCTTCAGTTCCGGGAGACTCCAGGCCAATCCTGGAGGGGTTGGTAACCCTATCCTCAGGCGGCCCCTGGACAAGTGTGTTAAAGCTTACAGAGGGCGCAACACAAAAAAAAGTCTGGTGCATTGGACCTCGTCGGGATTGCGGCAGGGCCGCGAGATTGGGGGGGAGGAGGGATAAATGAGCCAGTTTAATTCCTTCTCGAAAGCTTTATGTGCAATAGAAGGTGTGACCCGTTTCGGGGTGTGAGGGAATGTGAACCTATAAATCGGTGTACTTTTTTTTCCCCTTCTCTCTCCCTCAGCCACACAGAACATTCCTGTCCGCTGACGCTGGTTTATCGGGGCTTCAGTGCAGAGCAGCCAGGGCCGCCCCGGTGGTGAAAGTCTTCACCAGGACCGGAGGGAGCAGCAAATCTTCCCCACCCACAACCTCTCTCTCTCTCTGTCTGTCTGTCTCTGTCTCTCCTTCAAACCCAATACCTAACAGATATTTAATCAGAAGCAAAAACAGAATTACCTGGAAAAACTCAGCAGGTCTGGCAGCATCGGCGGAGAAGAAAAGAGTTGACGTTTCGAGTCCTCATGACCCTTCGACAGAACTGAAAACCAGACAAAAAGAGAGTGGAGGAGGAGGAGAAAAAAAAGCCCGTTCATTCACCTCAGAAGCACAATTTTTATTTGATTTCTTTATTTTTTTTTTGCCCTCTGTCTCTGGTGAATAATTCGAATGTAAAATTGGGAAGAAAGCAGAAGTCCTGCTCCATGCTGGCGATGCCCTGCTCTTAATCCCCCCCCCTCCCTCCTTCCTTGTTAACTGACTCTTGTCAATGACAAGGGCCTCTTCAGGCTCCCGCCGTTTAATACATCTCCTCAAGAGCTCTGTCTGTGTCTGTGTCTCTGTGTGTGTGTGTGTGTGTGTGTGTGGAGGGAGGAGGGAGGTGGGAATCAGAGCCCCACATTCATTTAAACTGCTGCCTATTCCTTTAAAAATCACACTTTTTTAAAAAAAAGTCAAGTCAAAACACAACAACAACAAAAAAAAATACCGCAGGCGAGAACCGATTCATTTTGCTTTCAGGATACAGACGAGTGGCCGGCCCCGTTTTGGTGAGTGTTCAGTTTTGTTTGGGGTTTAATTTTAACGTTGCTTTGCAGAAAATCGTGTTTTAACGGTCAGACCGGTCGGAAGGGATGGTATTATTCTCGCCCCGTGATTATTTTATTCAGTAACTGATTGTTTTGGTTTTATTATTAAACAGCCCAGGAGACACCGCCAGACCGCAAAATTATCCTGGCGATGGGTGTTCGGGGGGTGGGGGGGGGGGTGTTTTGGGTGGGGTGTTTTGGGGGGGGGGGTAGAAAAATTAATAATTGTCTCTTTTTTGTAAACCCGGCTTTTAAATCTCCCTTTGGATATTGATTTTCAAATCGCGCATTCTTTAATATTCCTGTATATTCGTTCTTTTGCGAAAACTTTTGCGAAGAGAGGGGATAATAAAATGTTGCATACATGCTGCAAACCCCCCTCCCCTTCCCCTCCCAGTCCATGTGAGAGGGGGGGGGGGGGTAAGTGAGGTATTGTCTCGTTAGAGGATAAGGCACCGTGGGGATCCTTGTCATTTTGCATTTAATAAAGGTGCGGGTGTGGAATATTCTCTAAGTGAGAGCAAGTTGCTCACAGATTTATATGTCTTCCGACGCGTCTTGTATGGAGATTTCTTTTTTTAAAAAAAGGTTTATAGAGAGAACAGATTGTGTGGAGTGGGTGGGGGGGGGGGGGGAGAGAGACAGAGAGAGGGATAGAGAGGGAGGGAGGGAGAGACACTCCAGCCCATTCAAACCACTCGGGAGGGCTGCGTCCCTCAACCAATCAATTGGTTTCTAGCCGGGGTCTCTCCAAGTCTAAAAAAGCTTCTGAACTCTTTCCCACCCACCCACCTACCTACCTCCGCCCAACCAATCTGTGGTTTAACGAGTTTCTTCCAGACCGCAATCCAAGAACAATTGCAAGGTAGTAAATTATGCAGGAGGTATTTATCCTTGTGTTTTGCTTTGCCTGGGTCCTCTATGTTTCTCTCACTGTTTAGAAGCAGCCGCTGAAAGGGTTGGCACTCTCTCTCTCTCTACATATATATATATATATGTGTGGGTGGGTGGGTGTGAGGGTGCTGAGAGGCACCTGGCAGGTGGTGAAACTGACTCCTTCAGATTTCCCTATACAGGCGGGAGCATATTTGAAATAACTTTATCTTTACCAGGTTCGCCCTGGTTCCTCCTCCTGAGTGTACGCGCGCCCCAGTCCCTTTTTTTTTGTAGCTCCATGTGGTGTTCAGCCCCAGCGGCCTGACAGGACTCTCCTCTGGGCCTCACACAGCGAAACTCCCGACCCTTGTGTTCCCTCTGAAACTACTTGGCAGCAACTGAAAGGCATCGTTGGTTCCTCAGAACAGGAAAGTGATGGGGATGAAGGGGGGGGGGGGGGCGCAGAAAATGCAGGGGAAACTCAGCAGGTTCAACAGCATCTGTGAAGAGATGCTGAGTTTTCCCAGCATTTTCTGTTTTTTTGTTTTAGATTTCCAGCATCTGCAGTGTTTTGCTTTTAGGAAAGCTGTCCCAAGGAAATGTCTGTCCTTTTGTCACCAGTTTGTAGCACGTGTGAAACTTTCTTGCAGTGTTTTGCTTTAGTTGCTTGCATGTGTCTAGGTCTGTAGGACATGTGCAGTTGTGGATGCAGTGCCGTCCCTATGGTGCTTGACCCATTTGAGGACATATACCCTCTAAAGAGGTTATGGGGATTTCAAATCAAATTTGAGCGCACAGTTGGCATCTTGGTGCAGTATTGAGGGAGTGCTGCAGTGCCAGAGGTGTCATCTTGCAGATGAACCTTTAAACTGGAGCCCTCCTTGCCCTATTGGGGGGATGTAAAAGATCCCATGCCACTTTGAAGCTTGGAGAGATTTCCCAGTGTCTTGGCCGATATTCCTTTTAGCAACCACCACCAGGACACTTCATTTGTTTGTGGGGCCTTGCTTTATGCCAATTGGCTGATATAATGGCCGACCATAACAACCAGCTGCAGTTCAGAAGGAATCCAAAGTTTATGAAATTTTTTGGGACATCCTGAAAATGCAGTAAGGTGCTATAAAAATGCATCTTTTTTTCTTTTTCTTTATTTGGTCATGGGATCTGGGTGTCACTGGCTAGGCCAGAATTTATTACCCATCCCTAATTGCCCTTGAGAAGAAGGTGGTGGTGAGCTGCCTTCTTGAACCGCTGCAGCCCATGTGGTGTAGGTACACCCACAGTGAAGTTAGGGAGGCAGTTCCAGGGTTTTGACCCCGCGACAATGAAAGGAAGGTGGTATAATTCCAAACCAGGATGGTGCGTGGCTTGGAGGGCCATCTATTTGCTGCCCTTGTTCTAGGTGGTAGAGGTCCTGGGTCCAATATATTTTCTCTTGCCAACTTTCTTATTCTCACGGTATTGGTTCCTTGCTGGGGTTCATATCCATGGCCAGTGAGTTCGCACTAATATTTCTGATCCCTCCTGTCAGGACTGAGTTAAGTAGAAAGGTTAGAAGAACTCTCACTCCAGCGTTGTCTTTTCTCTTCTCTCTAATGGCTCTTGTAGATATAAGGCAGCAACTATGATTTTATGTCAAGGTGTCTAAGTCAGATAGTTGCATCAGGAGTAATGGAATGTACCACTGTGATGTCTCCTTGTATTTTGTGGATTAGACATTGAGTTCTTCTGTTCTGGGTGACACAGTTGCACACTGGACAGTTTTTAATTTTCCACTTGTATTGTCCAGAGTTTTGGTCTCCTTATCTAAGGAAGGATGTACTTGCCAAAGAGAGAGTGCGACAGAGGTTCAGCAGACTAATCCCTGAGATGTCGGGATTATCTAATGAGGAGAGAATGAGGAAACTGGGTCTTTATTCTCTAGAGTTTCAAAGAATGAGAAGTGATCTCACAGGAACTTACAAAATTCCCACAGGACGTCACAGTGTAGATATAAATAGGATGTTTCCCCTGGCTGGTGAGTCTAGAACCAGGGGACACAGTCTCAGAATAAGACTGAGGTGAGGAGGAATTTCTTCACTCAGAGGGTGGTGATTCTTTGGAATTCTCTACCCCAGAGGGCTGTGGAGCATGCTCAAGACTAATGACATTAAAAGTTATGGCAATATAGCGGGAAAGTGGCATTGAGGTAGACGATCAGCCATGATCTAATTGAATGGGGGTGCGGATGATGCTTAGCATTACCCATGAGCTTCATGGAACACCAAAGCCACTTCATCAGGGTTGCATCTGCATTTCAAAGGTCCAAAAGAGCTTGCTGCACTTTAAGCGGTGTTGAGGAACCAATCAGCCGAGTACCAGCTGTCTCTGACAGTAAGGCCATGTGCTCAGCAGCCACAGGATGGGTCACTGTAGCTTTACCCCGATCATGTTCACAGCCTTGTGTGTCCTGTACTATCGGACTCAGCTTTGCAGCGCTAAGTAAGTGCATGTCTAATGATTGCAGGTATAAAACTGAGCTAAAAACACATTGACTAATGATGTAGATTGCAGGTATAAAACTGAGCTAAAAACACATTGACTAATGATGTAGAAAGACACTAATATAGTAAAAGCTTGTGCGCAGATCACGGAAGGAACATGGTATACTTTGCAATATTGTATAGTAAGGTAGTCGGTGGGTTGTGCCTAGCAAGGTGGTCTCTTTTGTTCATCATCATTGGTCGCTTCCTTCCTGCTGATGTTGGAAATGCAGTTCCAGCCTTGTGACAAATAAGAGGCTATCTCAAAGATGTATCTGAAGCTAAGTGGAATTGTAAAGGTTAACTTTGAACGCTGTTTCATGTTAACCAGAGTTGCAGGATGTGATCCATGGGGTCTAAAGTGGGCAGAGGCAGTTTCAGAATTTAATCATTCAAGATTTTTTTTTTTAGTAATATGAAGATGATATACAATCATAAAATAAATGGAAGTCAGATGAGGAGAAGATCACGCGTGACTTCACAATCCACGGGGCTGCTTTATAAGTACAGACATGAAAAACAGCCACTTGGGTGGACCCATTCCTTAGCACAAGTACATCCCTTCAGAAGGGAGAAAAGAACAAACTAATATATTATACCTTAACATAATGTCCGAATGTCCCAAAATAAGTGCAATCGTTATCGTTTTGTATGTAAACACAGAAGCAAAGTTACCACACCAAGATCCCACCAATAGTCAAAGAATGACCAGAACTCTTTTTAACTGTATTGCATTGAGGGACGCATGTTGGCCAGGACACTGGGAGAATGCCTTTTCTTCTTTTAATGATACTATGGGAAGATTTACCTTCAACCAATCCACTGCAAAAACCAGACAAAGTCTCAGATTGAAATGGATGCTGCAGGGTCCAGTACAGCACGTGGCATGCATGGAATCAGCTCGTGCAGTTTGCAGCATTGGTTTGGCCGCTTTTTAACTGACCAGGGTCTCTGCCTGAAACAGGCGTTAGGCGAATTGCCTGTGTAAGTCAGGGGCCAAACACTACTTTCAAGACCTTTTGCCAAACTGAGGGTGTCTCTGCAGCATTCTCTGGATTATTAGGCCGGCCTTCTGCATCACTAGTTTAATGGCATAACCATTACAGCTACTGTAACCAAACCCAGGGCATGAGGAAGGGAGGTGATGGCATAGTGGTATTGTCGCTGGGCTAGTAATCCAGAGATGCAGGATAATCCTCTGGTGAGCTGGGTTTGAATCCTGCTACAACAGAAGCTGGAATTTGAATTTAATGAAAATCTGGAATTAAAAGTCTATTGATGATCATGAAATGGTTGTTGTAAAAACTCATCTGATTCATTAATGCCCTTTAAAAAAGGAAAATCTGCTGTTTTACCTAGTCTAAGTCAGATAATTGTATCAGGAGTAATGGGATGTATTTGTGGATTGGACATTGAGTCCTTGTGTTCTGGGTAACACAGTTGCACACTGGACAGTTTTTAATTTTCCATTTGTATTGTCTACAGTTTTGGTCTCCTTATCTAAGGAAGGATGTACTTGCCAAAGAGGGAGTGCAACAGAGGTTCAGCAGACTAATCCCTGGGATGTCAGGATTAGCCTACGTGTGACTCCAGACCCACAACAATGTGCTTGACTCTTAAATGCCCTCTGAACAAGGGCAATTAGGGATGGGCAATGAATGCTGGCCTAGTTGGTGATGCCCACATCCCATGAATGAATTTTTTAAAAAGGCAGTCATTCTGAAGACATGCCGACATAGGCAGTAAATTTGTCGGGGTGGGGGGGATGATTCCGACGGGCAGGGTTTATAATGAGATGCTGAAGTATTGAAATTAGGTTCCCGATGTGCAGCGGCGGGAAACGCAGACTGCTATTGAACGTGTGTGGAATGTATTAAGCAGAGTGGCACTTAGTATGGAAACATTTAACAGCAAGGCAGAAAGATGCTGAGGGCATGAACAATCGGGAGGTATCAGCCTTTGGGATTGGCCATGTACTTTCCTAGATTCTTTGTAAGAATTTAGTTTGTTTTATTATAGTCTGATTATGGAGTCAGGTGCACATGATTCACTGTTAGGTTAGCACAGTGGTTAGGGTTAAAACTGCACTCTGCTATATTAGTTGTGGACGTGATAAAACATTAATGATTTCCTTGGTGTGTTGCTTTTGCAAAGGTATTACTGGATTTAAAGTTAACTCATTCATTACTTATTCGTGGTGCTCCTATTGGAGCACATAAGATACTGAGGGGACTTGACAGGGTAGATGTTGAAAGAATGTTCCCCCCGCCCTCTCCATGGGGGAATCTAGAACTAGGGTGCATAGTTTCAAAATAATGGCTGGGATTTTCTGGCCCTGTCTCAGTGAGACCAGCCACAGGAGATTTGGCAGCCCAGCCAGAAACCCATTAACTTTTGGAGGGGCCGGATGATCCCGGTGGTGAGTAGGACCGGAAGATCCCACTTTCTGGGTCTAATGGATCTCCCATTTAAGACAGAGATGAGGAGGAATTTCTTTTCTCACAGAGTCATTAATCTTTGGAATTGTCTTCCACAGAGAGCAGTGAAGGCTGGGTCATTGAGTATATCCAAGGTTGAGTTAGACAAACTTTTGATCTACAAGGGAGTCGAAGGTTATGAGGGGCAGGCAGGCAATTGGAGTTAAGGCCACAATCAGATCAGCCATGATCTTATTGAATGGCAGAGCAGATCCATGGGGTCAATGGCCGACTGAGGCTCCAACTTCCTATCATCTTATTAAATATTGCATGAAGCAATTTTAACCCTTTCTCTGGTTCAGTTACCTTTCGAGGGCAGTGCCTCACAAATGGAACCATTAGGAGATAGATTGTTTTAGCATTGCCCAAAAGGTCTTGGAAGGTTGAAAATGTAGGTTCAGACAGAGTCAGCAGGTTATTGGCTCCAGTCCCACTCCAGGGAATTAAGTTGGCACTTTAGTGCAATATCTCTCACTCTCTCACCCCTGACATCTGTCGGATTCTCCCTTCAATGTGCTATACTGTTGGAGGTGCCATCTTTGCGATGAGATATTGAATCGAAACCCCCTCCCCCCCTCTCGGGTGGACCTAAAAGATCTATTCGCAGAAGACCAGGAGAGTTCTCCCGGTCTGCAGGCCAACGTAGATCCTTCATTCTGTGACTTAAATTTTGTCTGAGGGATCCCTCTGCAGAAATTGTCAATGATTAGTGTGAGACAGTGAGACCCTAATGCTGGGCCAACTTGTCTACGCACAGAACACACAATTTTACTGGGTGTTGCTTTCAATTATGGCTATTAGGCAGGTTGCCCGAACTGTAGGTCCATCAATGGTGTTCCTGCACAGTATACGGGGTGAGGCAGTTTCTGGCTGCTGTAGCCTATCAGCAGTTCTCCATGGACACTGCTCATGAGGGATATTAGCCTTTGAAACCATCCTTGCTGTGCTGTTGGCCTGGCTCCAAGTAATTGCTCCAGCCAATCGTGCACCTCACCGAATTTGACATACCATCAATCTCTGAGAGATGTCTGGTAGATTGGGTTCCACTCTGGCATTGTCCTGGACTCTTCTGAAATTAGAGATTAATCTACTGCTTGTTGCTGTGGGAAAACCACATGATGGCGTTAAGGAAAAGTTTCATTTTTGTGAAAACTAGTAAACCAGAATATTCAAAGAAAATGAAACTTAATAGTTTTAAAGCAAAATGTTGGAGCTGGGAAAAGAAGGCTGGGTGGGGCAGTAGGAGGCGAGAGGCCTTATGATAGAACATCAGGAATACCTCCAACCAGAATGGGCAACCCTACTGGTGAGAGCAATGAAAATAGTGCTCGAGTTGTTCCTCTGTCATACAAACTTTGCTCTGAAAGAGTTAAGGACACTGGCGTCCAAACTTGTTGGGTAAGCTTGTGGTTGAAGAGGGCAGAGCCAGATCTGAATCTTAACACGTAGTCCCGTCCCTTGATATGCGGAGGAATTGCAGTGCTGTGCCACTCTCTAAGGACGAGCTTTGCCGACATCAGGTTGTGCTCCAGGCAATGAAGTTACCTGTGAGTGAGATGCACAGGTGAGTGTTGAGAAGACTCATGTACGCAGTGCTGGCCAACCTAATATTGCCGTGCTTGCCATTGTCTTTTAGAGAATCAGGAGCCCCCAGCTCATGTGTCTGGGGTTGGGAGAGCATTGACCAGCTTTTGCCTGCATGAGTCCAGAATTCTGTTAAATGAACAAACAGGAAGCATTGCTGAAATCAGGGGGAGCATAACTGACAAATGTTCCTTTTAAAAGTGCCTTTTTGTGTATATACCACAGAGTAATGCCGGTAACATTGGAAATGATGGGGCAGTGAGTAATCAAAGCTTTTATAAAGGTACTTTTGTGTTGTTAAGAGTGCTGTCAAAGGCAGATGTAGTATTGTCAACACCATTCTCCGTGGTAAAGATCTGCATCAACAAAAGTTTACATCAGAGGTAAAAATGTTTTTTTTCCCCCCGAGGGCTCTTTTTGAGGAAAACATACTGCTTGGTTTAATTTTTTTTTATTTCTGGAGTCTATTTTTTGGCTTTTAGAAGCTGCTTTTTCATTTTCACGAACTGTGTCCTAGGGTGGAATCCTCTCAGATTTGCACTAACTGCGGTAGCAGGTGGGAAAATGGACGTTTTATCTGCCGGCCGCAATGGCGGCTTTTCATACTGTATCATCCCATTCCCACCTCATTAATTATGCAGCGACAGGCAACACGCTGGATCACTGGTTAGCGACTTCCGATTTGCCCATCAAACTGTTACCTCACGCAGGGCACCGTATTTAAGTGTGCGCAAGGCAGCAGTTTCTGGATGGCGAAAGTGGAGTGGTATTGCTGCTGGAGTAGTAATCCAGACACCCAGGGTAATGCTCTGGGGACGTGGGTTCAAATCCCACCACGGCAGATGGTGGAACTTGAATTTGATAAAAGTCTGGATTTAGAAGTCTGATGATGACATTAAACCATTGTCAATTGTCGTAAAAACCCCCCTGGTTCACTAACATCCTTTAGGGAAGGATAGCTGCCGTCCTTACCTGGTCTGGCCTACATGTGACTCCAGACCCACAACAATGTGGTTGAGTCTTAAATGACCTAGCAAGCCACTCAGTTGTATCAAACCGTGACTAAGTCTTGAAATAGGAATGAAACCGGATGGACGAACCGACATTGACCCAGGCACCAGAAAGGACAACAGCAAACTCAGCCCTGTCCACCTGCAAAGTCCTCCTTACTAACATCTGGGGGCTAGTACCAAAATTGGGAGAGCCGTCTCACAGACTAGTCAAGCAACAGCCTGACGTAGTCATCCTCACGGAATCGTATCTTACAGATCATGCCCCAGACACCACGGTGGTATACAGTCAGGAGGGAGTTGCCCTAAGAGTCCTCAATATCGACTCCGGACCCCATGATGTCTGATGGCATCAGGTCAAACATGAGCAAGGAAACCTCCTGCTAGTTACCACATAACACCCTCCCTCAGCTGATGAATTGGTCCTCCTCTATATTGAGCATCACTTGGAGGAAGCACTGAGGGTGACAAGGGCGCAGAATGGACTTCAATGTCCATCCATCCAAAGTGTCTCAGTAGCACCACTACTGACCAAGCTGGCTGAGTCCTAAATAATATAGCTGCTAGGCTGGGTCTGCGGCAGGTGGTGAGGGAACCAACAAGAGGGAAAAACATACTTGACCTCATCCTCACCAATCTGCCTACCGCAGGTGCATCTGTCCGTGACAGTGTTGGTAGGAGTGACCACCGCACAGTCATTGTGGAGACGAAGTCCCATGTTACATTGAGGATACCCTTCATCATGTTGTGTGGCACTACCACCGTGCTAAATGGGATAGATTTCAAACAGATGTAGCAACTCAAGACTGGGTGTCCATGAGGTGCTGTGGACCATCAGCAGCAGCAGAATTGTACTTGAACACAATCTGTAACCTCATGGCCTGGCATATCCCCCACTCTACCATTACCAACAAGCCAGGGGATCAATGAAGAGTGCAGGAGGGCATGCCGGGAGCAGCACCAGGCATACCTAAAACTGAGGTGTCAATCTGGTGAAGCTATAACACAGGACTACTTGCATGCCAAACAGCATAAGCAGCAAGTGCTAGATAGGTCTAAGTGATCCCACAACCAACAAATCAGATCTAAGCTCTGCAGTCCTGCCACATCCAGTTGTGAATGGTGATGGACAATTAAACATCTCACTAGAGGAGCAGGCTCCACAAATATCCCCACTCTCAATGATAGGTGAGCCCAGCACATCAGGTGCAAAAGGTAAGGCTGAAGCATTTGCTACAACCTTCAGCCAGAAGTGCTGAGTGGATGATGTATCTCGGCCTCCTCCGGAGGTCCCAGCATCACAGATGCCAGTCTCCAGCCAATTTGATTCACTCCACGTGAAACAGCTGAAGGCACTAGATACTGCAAAGGCTATGGGCCCTGACAATATTCCGGCAATAGTACTGCAGACTTGTGCTCCAGACCTTGCCGTGCCCCTAGACAACCTGTTCCAATACAGCTACAATACTGGCATCTACCTGGCTATGTGGAAAATTGCCCAGATATGTCCATTACACAAAAAGCAGGACAAATCCACCCTGGCCAATTAATACCCTATCAGCCTACTTTCGATGATCAGTAAAGTAATGGAAGGGGTCATCAACAGTGCTATCAAGCAGCACTTGCTTGGCAATAACCTGCTTACTGACACCAAGTTTCTGTTCCACCAGGGCCACTCAGCTCCTGACCTCATTACAGCCTTGGTACAAACATAGACAAAAGAGCTGAACTTCCGAGGTGAGGTGAGAGTGACTGCCCTTGATATCAAGGCCACGTTTGACCAAGTGGTTTTAAAGAGCCTTCGCAAAACTGGAATCGGGGGAAAACTCTCCACTGGTGGAGTCATACCTAACACAAAGGAAGATGGTTGTGGTTGTTGGAGGTCAGTCATCTCAGCTCCAGGAATCACTGCAGGAGTTCCTCAGGGTCGTGTCCTCAGCCCAACCATCTTCAGCTGCTTAATCAGTGACCATCCTTCCATCATAAGGTCGGAAGTGGGGATGTTCACTGATGGTTTCACAATGTTCAACACCATTCGCGATTCCTTAGATACTGAAGCATTCCATGTCCAAGTGTATCATTTGTACCACATAAGTGCCAGGCAAAGACCATCTCCAACAAGAGGGAACCTAACAATTGCCTCGTGATGTTCAATGGCATTACCATCGCTGAATTCTCCACTATCAACATCCTGGAGGGTTACCATTGACCAGAAACTGAACTGGCCTAGCAATATAAATACTGTGGGTACAAGAGCAGATCAGAGGATAGGAATCCTGCTAAGTAACTTACCTCCTGGCTCCCCAAAGCCTGTCCACAATCTACAAGGCACAAGTCAGGATTGTGATGGAATGCTCTTCACTTGCCTGGCTGAGTTCAGCTCCCAAAACACTGAAGAAGATGGACACTGTCCAGGACAAAGCAGCCTGCTTGATTGGCACCACATCCACAAACATTCACTCCCTCCACCACCGACGCACAGTAGCAGCAGTGTGTACCATCTGCAACATGCATTGCAGAAATTTACAAAGGCTCCTTAGACAGCACCTTCCAAACCCATGACCACTTCTAGAAGGGGAAGGGCAGCAGATACATGGGAACACCACAACCTGGAAGTTCCCCTCCAAGTCACTCACCATCTGACTTGGAAATATATCACCGTCCCTTCACTGCTGCTGAGTCAAAATCCTGGAACTCCCTTCCTACCAGCATTGTGGGTGTACCTACACCACATGGACTGCAGCGGTTCAGAAAAGCAGTTCACCACCACCTTCAAGGCAATTAGGGATGGGCAATAAATGCTGGCCCAGCCAGCGAAGCCCATATCCTGTGAATGAATATAAAAAAAGGCTGGCAGGAGTGATGAAGGATTGAGCATCCAGCAAAGATGGCAGGATAGATTGTCCATTGTCACAGGAAAACATGTTAAGAGTGACTGTGCAGTGGCTGGTGAGGAAAGCAGACTACGATGTAATCAATGAGAAAGCATTGCTCCCCTGCCCAATCCTATTAAATATGTTGGCACTGGTAAACAAGCACCAAGTTGTAGCTTGGCTGGTGGTGGGAAGGGCCCTCCCTGTCAGATCCCTCCTACAAGCCTGGAGTCTCATCCCCTCTGCACGTTGCCCCTGAGGTGGATGTGGTGGGGAAGAGACATTGTCCATCTCCTTGTGGAATGTGCCTTTGCAAAGAAGGTCTGGAGAGAGTTTATAACTCCATTAGATTCAAGGTTGTTATGGAAAAGGACAAGGATGGGCCAGAAATCACAGTTCTAAATTAAGGGAAAGCCGATTTTAATAAGATCAGATATGATTTGGCCAGACTGGACTGGGAGCAGCTACTTTTAGGTAAATCTGCATCAGAGCAATGGGACTCATTTAAGAAGAAAATAGGGAGGGTAAAGGGCCAACATATTCCAGGAAGGATAAAGGCTGGGACCAACAAATCCAGGGAACCCTGGATGTCGAGGGATATACAGGATTGGATAAAGAGGAAAAGGGAGGCTTATGGCAGACACCAAGGGCTCAAAGCAGCAGAAGCCCTAGAGGTGTATAGAATGTGTAGGGGGAACTTAAAAAGGAAATTAGGAGAGCAAAAAGGGGGCATGGAAAAACATTGGCAAGTAAAATAAAGGAAAATCCCAAGTTATGCATGTTAAGAGTAAGAGGATAACTAGGGAAAGAGCAGAGCCCATTAAGGACCCCAGCAGTAATTTGTATGTGGAGTCGGAAGGCATAGGTAGGGTTCAAAATGAATACTTTGTGTCGGTGTTCACAAGTGAGAGGGACAACATGGATATGGAAATCAGGCAGGAGGACTGTGATATAATTAAAGAAATTAGCATTGAAGGGGAGGAGGTTCTAAGTGGTCTGGCAGGCTTAAAAGCAGATAAATCTCCAGGCCCGGATGAAATGTATCCCAGGCTGTTGAGAGAGGCAAGGGAGGAGATAGCAGAGGCGCTGGCAATAATTTTCAATACCTCTCTGGCCACAGGAGAGGTGCCAGAGGACGAGAGGACAGCCAATGTGGTACCATTATTCAAGAAGGGAGGAAGGGATAAACCAGGGAGCTACAGGTCAGTCAGTCTAACCTCAGTGGTGGGGAAACTATTGGAAGCAATTCTGAGGGACAGGATTAATTTACACTTGGAAAGGCAGGATTAATCAAGGACAGTCAGCATGGTTTTGTTAAGGGGAAGTCATGTCTGACCAATTTGATTGAATTTTTCGAAGAGGTGACCAGGTATGTAGATGAGGGCAATGCATTTGATGTAGTCTACTTGGACTTCACCAAGACTTTTGATAAGGTACCGCATAGGAGACTGATAATGAAGGTAAAAGCCCATGGGGTCCAAGGCAATTTGGCAAATTGGATCTAGAATTGGCTGAGCGGCATGAAGCAGAGGGTGATGGTTGAGGGGTGTTTTTGTGACTGGATGCCTGTTTCACAGGGATCGGTGTTGGTCCCTTGCTGTTGGTGATATATATAAATGATTTAGACTTGAATATAGGAGGGTTGATTAGTAGGTTCGTGGATGACACGGAAATTGATGGGGTGGTAAATAGTGAGGAGGATAGCCTTAGATTACAGGAGGATATAGACCAGCTGGTCAGATGGGATGATCAGTGGCAAATGGAATTTGTATGTAGCTCCCTGGTTTATCCCTTCATCCCTTCTTGAATAAGTGTGAGGTGATGCACTTGGGCAGGACAAACAAGGCACGGGAATACACAATGAATGGTAGGACCCTGGGAAGTACTGAGGATCAGAGGGACCTTAGTGTACATGTCCACCGGTCCCTTAAGGTAGCGGGATAGATAGGTAAGGTGGTTAAGGCATATGGGATACTTGTCTTTATTAGCCGAGGCATAGAATATAAGAGCAGGGAGGTTATGCCGGAACTGTATAAAATGCTGGTTAGACCACAGCTTGAGTATTTCATGCAGTTCTGGACTCCTCATTATAGGAAGGATGTGATTGCACTAGAGAGATTGCAGAGGAGATTTACCAGGACGTTGCCTGGGCTGGAGAGTTTGTTATGAGGAGAGATTGGATAGACTGGGCTTATTTTCCCCGGAGCAGAGGAGATTGGGGGGGGGACATGATTGAGGTGCATAAAATTATGAGAGGCATTGATAGGGTAGACAGGAAGGAACCTTTCCCCTTGGTGGAGGGATCAATAACCAGAGGGCATAGATTTAAGGTAAGGGGCAGGAGGTTCTGAGGGGATGTGAGGAAGAATTTTTTCACCCAGAGGGTGGTGAGAATCTGGAGCTCACTGTCTGTGGGGGTGGTAGAGGCAGAAACACTCATAACATTTAAGAAGTATTTGGATGTGCACTTGCCATGCCATGGCATAGAAGGCTATGGATCTAGTGCTGGAAAATGGGATTAGAATAGTTAGGCACTTGTTTGACTGACGCAGACTCAATGGGTCGAAGGGCCTTTTTCTGTGCTGAAGACCTCTATGACTCTGAGAGATGCAGTGGTTTTTGTCAAAGTTCATCCCAAGTAGCTCCATGGCCCAAGACTCTGCTTCACGAGCTGTTCCCAGGGATGTACATGAGATAAACATCAGCTCCGGCTGGAGGACCATCAAGTGGTGAAAGACACTCTTTGGTCTGCCTGAGACTTGTTGCTCGACCAAGTGTTGCAGACTGGCACATTTCAAGGTCCAGCACTGTGTGCTGAGGGACACCCTGAAGCTTGGGGCAGCTGCCCCAGAGGCATGATGAGGAAAGGTCGCAGTCCAATGCCTTTGAGCTATTGTACATGAGGGCTGGAAACTGTGTAGAATCCCTCGGGCTGTATACCTGACCAGGGATGTACATTGCAAATGTCAAGAGCTGGGACACCTCAGAGTGGAACACACTGTATGGAAAAAAAGCTGAACTCCATTGCACTCTGTAATGATCAATTTGAAATGTTTTTGCCCTCAGGCTGTATGCCTGAGGTGAAAAGTACAATTGTATTGAGGCACCTTAGAGTGGAACATGCTGTATGGGGAAAAGTTGAATTTTAATGCACTTTCTGCAATTTTTTGATTTGAAATGTTTTGTAATGCACTTTTACAAATTTTATGAATAAAGTAATGTTTTGGAAAAAAAATTGTAATATCTCCCAGTAATGGGGTGGTTAACTCAGTTGGTTGGATGGCTAGTGTGTGGATCAGATTAACACGAGCAGCATGGGGTTCAATCCCCATTCTAGCTGAGGTAGACTTGCGACCTGCCTCATAGCCCAACTCGCCCTACTCATCGTGAAAAATCAGAGCATTTTGCTGTGATTCGGTGAATAATTGCCAAGGGCCTACCTTTGGGCAGGCAGCTGAAGAAGAAAGGCTTCTGCCTCTCCACGTCATGTCTCTGGTGACTTCATCCTGCATTCCCTCCCCCCCCCCCCCCCCCCCCCCCCCCCCCGCCCCCCCCAAAATACCTGGTTTGGCTGTCTTTGGGTAGAGTGAGCTTGGTGGCTGGAGTCACCTTTTCTCTCTCTGGAGCTCTTAACTCAGAAGACTGCAGCACTAGACCTGCACCAAAACCAGATACGCTGTCACAAGATTAGCACTTTCTGTTTATTCTACAAACATGGATGTTGACATTTTATTACCTTTGCTTTCTGTTTGTCTCGAGATTTCATCTTAGAAAGACTGACACAGTCTCTTTCTCCAAATGGAATGTTGCGGTAAGACAGAGCTTGTGTTATTAAACTAATATCTTTGTAGGCCAATACAGAGGGCAGTTGATAAAGAACTGGAGTGAGTCACATATAATCAGACCAGGAAAAAAAATGGCAGCTCTTTCCCCTAAAGGGCAGTAAGGAAGCAGCTGGGTTGGTCACTTTTGCTGATACTAGCTTTTTATTAAAATTGAGTTCAAACCTCAAACAGCCATGGTGGGATTTGAGCTCAGCTTCTACTAGAGTGTCGGACCAGACCTCTGGTATGCAAGTCTGGTAACGTAGCCACACCCAAAGCTGGAAAGCAAGTGGAGCGAAGGCAGACAGGGTTGATGGAGTACTGAGCGTACAGCAGAGAAGATGTCAGGGTGGATTGCTCACAATCTAAGGAAGAAGTGTTTCAGGTGAGAATGATGAAGGGGCTGGTGGAGATTCCAACTGACAACCTAAGTTAGCCTACCGCTCCCACCCCAGCTAGACTCAAAGGTGACATTATGCTGAACAAAACCACAACCACCTTCTGACAGCTCTTGATAAGCTACATGGTGAGGGAAACAGTAGTTATATTGTTTGATGGAGTCAGTTATTTATATCTGGATATACCATACGCTTAGCTTGTGCTCTGCAAGATATACCATATGTTTACCTTGTACTCTGTGAGATATACCGTACGTTTACCTTGTACTCTGTGAGATATGGCATATGTTTACCTTGTACTCTGTGAGATATGGCATACGTTTACCTTGTACTCTGTGAGATATGGCTTACGTTTACCTTGTACTCTGTGAGATATACCATAGGCATACATTCTGTTCTGAAAAGTTTTTAAACTATTCTTGAAAATGCCAAAAGAAAAAAAATAATTTGCATTTATATAGTGCCTTTCATGGCCACCAAATGTCACCAAGTGCTTTACAGTCTATAAAGTACTTTTGAAGTGTAGTCACTGTTGTAATGTGGGAAATGTGGCAGATAATTTGCACATGGCAAGATCCCACAAAAAACAATGCAATAATGACCAGATATTCTGTTTTGCGATGTTGATTGAGGGATAAAAATTGGCCAGGATGCTGGGGATATCTCCCCTATTCTGCTTCAAAATAGTGCCACAAGATCTTGTGCAATCTTCCAGAAAGGCAGACAGGGGGGCCTTGGTTTAATATTAGGTCTGAAAGAGGATGCCTCAGACAGTGCAGGACTCCTTTAGTACTGTCCTGAGAGCAATCCATCCTGACAGTTAAATAGCCAAGCTGTGACTTGGATTGTCAGCGCTGCAGTGAGCTTGGACCTCAGATCCCAACTATTAAACTTGAAACATTTTGAAAGATGCCCAGGAGGGTTTGTGCACTCTTAGTGCATTTAAATGGTTTACAAAATGTCCAGGAAGACCAGTAAAAACTGCTTGGCAGCACTGATAAAGTTGGGGAATAAATACATCTGAAATGGAAACTAAACTGTGAATGTGGGTGGGTGGGTGTCGTGGCAAATTATGTCATGGGCGTGTCATTTATTCCAGTTACAGAAATGAATTTTTTTAATATCCAGAACTGCAATTAATATTTACAAATAACAGTTAAAGAAACCGAGCTCAATTACAAAGCAGAGCCAGCAGTCCATTGCTTGACAACTGATTAAGATTGTTAATTAAACATCCTTGATCTCAGTAGGTTCCAATAAGGCTCTTCAGCTATCAGAGACATGTACTGAAGTGTTTCCACCTACTTAATAATGTTTTCTTTGGGGGCATGTTTTATTTGCTGTTTTACAAATCTTTCAAATTTAGTATTGGTTGTAATAGATGATTCCTATTACATGTGTAAAAAAAAAATCAATCATTGGATCCTTTTGCTGACCAGAAAAAATAACCCATGATGGATCCCTTTTGCAATTATTTGATTAAAAGCTATTGATAGTCTTTGCGTAGTAAGCCATGTTGTGCGTGTGGACATCTGCACAAACGGTAGAAGCTAGTGTAAATTTCCCAGGATACTGGCGCAAACTCATACAGCTAATTTTCCTCAAGCCCTGTAATATTTGTACAAAGAATTACTTGTGTCCTGGTTAATTAGGGGAAGACTTTGTAAATCATCATCTGCACCAAATTTCTGTCATGCCAACCCTTGCTAATGGCAAAAGGAGTAAAGCGCAAGGAGAAATTTTGCTTCAGAGGGATAGGAAATGTAGTTCTCTCTTCCATGTCGCCAGATAATAGAATGTTTGCAAGTGGGTGGGCTGTTTTCTGGAAGCAAAAATTGGTTGGTATGAATGCTGCTTCAGAAGGTGACTCAGACCAAGCCTGTGTTACCTTTTCAACTGAGGCTAACCTTTCTAATTGCAATTTCCTGACCTTTCCCTGGATCCTTTTATGAAATTTCCTTTAAATGATTACAGTACAGCAACTTGTAATACCAACTTCCGGTAGGGCATTCTGTATTCTAATATCCTGCGTGGGGGGGAAAAAATCTTTTACTTGCTCCCTTTTCTAATGAACATCTTTATACGTAAACGATCTGAACTAAGGAATACAAGTTGGAAGTTGTCAACAAAGTAAATGCTGTGGAGAAGAGCAAGACTTCAGGAAGAGACAGGCTGGTGAAATGGGCAAACACATGGCAGATGCAATTTAATGTGGACCAGTGTGAAGCATTTTGGGAGGAATAACATGGAGAGACAATATAATCTAAATGGTACTGTTTTGAAGGGGGTGCAAGACTAGGGAGACCTGGGGGTACATATACACAAATCTTTGAGCCTGTCATAGCAAGTTGATAAAATGACTGAGAAAGTGTATGGATTACTTGGTGTTTTAAACAGGGGCATTGAATATAAACAAAAGTCATGTGCAACATTTACAAATCATAACTTAAGTCTCAGAGAAAGTATTGTGTACAATTGCGGCCACCACACTTCAGGATGCGTGTTGAGCCTTTTGAGAGAATGCAGAGAAAGTTTATCATGATGACAAGTCACGAGGGCACTGCCTGAAAGCGTGGCAGGACCGGACTCCGTAGAAACTTGCTAAATACCCTTGAATAAGGCTAATTTGCAGGACTATGTGGAAAAGGCTGGGGTGTGGCACTAAATTGGATAGCTCTTTCAAAGTGTCAACACAAGCACGACATGCTGAATAGCCCCCCTCCTTCTGTGCTGAAAGTTTCTATGACCCTAACTTTTTGTCCCTTGTTAATGTTCAGTAGAAACCATGGTTCACTACTTGCTGCCTCAAAATCTCATAACTGTGAACTTCGCCACCTCCCCCCCCCAACCCCCCCCCCCCCCCCCCCCCCCCCCCCCCCACACACACACACACACACACACACACACACACACACACACACACACACACACACACACCCCGGCTTGGAAAAGCCTCAGTTTTTGAGCCTTTCTTTGTAACTATAACCTGCCATCATTCTGGTCCTTGGCCAATCTTCATTCCTCAACATCATCAAAACAAAATTAACTGCTCATTTGTCTTGTTTGCTGTTTATGTTGCTCTTACTTAAAGCCTTCATATCTCCCGTTTTAAACTTAGCTCATGACTTATCCCAGAGATATGATTGGACAATAATAAATTTGTAACCTTCTGCTTTATATCTCACTGACCACATCTTCATATCCAAAATTTTAACTAAATAAGATTTTATTTTTAATCCTAATGAGATAATTTACAGGATGGTGGTACATATCACTCTTGGTCAATACGGGGGTAAAACTTCTTATTAAAAGGAAAATAGGGCCTTTTCTTTTTCTACCATAATAATGGCCCACCAACAAAATTGTAAGAAACATGTTATCTATGAAAGCAATTTCGTTAATGTTCATTGATTATAGGAAAAAGCAGGAATTCTCCTGGTTTTTATTAAACTTTCATCTCCTTAACACGCCATTTCCTCTTCCCTATCAACCTATATCTATAAAGTTATATATCTACATGTAGTGTGTATATATTAACATTCTGTAATGGGTATGATTGACATCAGATGCTGATTTGAAAAAATCTGTCTCTGCCTCATGAAATATATATTTTTAATCAGTTATTTAAATATAATCTGCAGTAAGTCTTGCAGCCTGCAGATCACTTGGCAAACCTTAGCGTTCTTTAATTGGCCTCCTTCAATTCCTACTCACAATATGCTGTCAGCAGCATATGTACAATGAAAGAAAGACATACTGCAACTAGTCTGGCTTTCGCTTGATTCGTGGGCATTGCTGGCCAGGCTGGCATTTATTGCTCATCCTTAGTTGCCTTCAGAAGGAGGTGATGGGCATTGTTTCCTCTCATTTTCTTCATTGGACGAGATTTAATGCCCTCTGCCATGGCGAGTTTGGTGGCACGGTACCATTTAATCAGATGGGAGGGTGGCGATTAGGGGAACATGCCATCTTCCCACCACTGCCCTGATTAGTTCTGTGATGGGATGGAACTTAAAGGCCTCACCCCGCTGCCTCTGGTATTCACCCAGTGGTAGGTGGGGAACTCGCCATCATGGAAGCCCGAAAAACAAAGCCTGGCATGTTTGCTTGCGGGCATCCGGGAGTGGGAGTGGGTTCTTCGCTCAAAGGCACTCAGTGCCTGATTGAGGCACCTGGCGTCAGGATGGAGTGACCGATGTGAACTACACCCTTGCCCTTGCTACCGACCACCTCCCACCACCCCTCCCAACTCCCCTTTCCCCCATCACTCACCTGTGCCTGAGCCCGTAACAATCCTGGGCCTCGGATGGGTGCACTATCGGCAGCAGCCACCACCTCCCTGATGGTGCTGCTGAGCAATGCATTGCTGCCTACCTTTGGCTGACAGCTTTTGGTGGTTGGGACATCCACCCTCTGGAGCCCTTGATCCTGGGGAAGGCTTGACACTGCCCAGTAAGGTGCCTAAATGACACTTAATGCTGCAGGCCTTCCCAAAAGGAGGCGACATGGGGCTTTCATTGATTCTCCAGCTGGGGGGCGAGATGCCCATCACCTCCACTAAACAGTGCCAGTGTATGCAGCCTTTGGTTGCACTGCGCTGTCTTTTTAAGATGGCTATGTATCCACACCTGCGCATATGTTGAAGGGAACGTTGGGTGTGCACAATCTGTTTGTTTCCATACACAGCTGCAGCTTCAAGGACGTATTTGTGGAGGGCCTCCTTGAGCTGCTACAATCAGTGTGATGAAGGTACTCCCACATCGTCGTTAGGCATAGATATCCAAAATTTTGACCCAGCTACGATGAAAGAACATTGATATGTGTCTAAGTGTTCCCAGATGTATGGGAACACCACCACTTGCAAGTTCCCCACCAAGCTACACACTATCCTGACTTGGAAATATATCGCCGTTCCTTCACTGTCACCGGGTCAAAATCCTGGAACTCCCTTCCTCAGAGCACTGTGGGTGTACCTACACCACATGGACTGCAGCGGTTCAAGAAAGCAGCTCACCACCACCTTCTCAAGGGCAACTAGGGATGGGCAATTAATGCTGGCCCAGCCAGCGAAACCCACTTTTTTTTTTAAAGATACAGCAATTAAAATACTGCAAATGCTCGAAATGTAAAGTAAAAGCAGGAAGGATAACACTCTGCAGTCAGTCAGCTCCTGTGGCAAAAGAAAGATAGGGGTAAATTTTCAGGTCAATGACTTTTCATTAGTGGTTCTGTAAGAACACAAGAATAGGAGCAGGTGTGGCTCCTCAAGCCTGCTTCACCATTTAATAAAATCATGGCTGATCCCCGACCCCAACGCCATTTTGCCACCCATCCCCATAACCCTGAATCCCTTCATGTAACTGGGTTTGAGTTCAGTTTGAGTCAATTGACTTTTGGCCGCTCTCCAAATTTCCCCATCCACTGGTGACAATGCCCGTTGCTGGCGGGACTGGAAAATCCCATCCTATGCCCGTAACTCTTACCATTTGTGTGTTATAATTCTGAGAATTAAGAAATGTCAAGTGCTTTAACAGTTGTTAACACAGTTAAATTGCCATCGTTTCAGCAAACTTAGTGCAGGATGGCTTAAATCTTCAAAAGACGACAAACTGCTTGGGGCATGGTAAACTTCTTATGGCTTATAACAATAAAATATCAAATCTGCCAAACCTGAGCACCATGCCCATACATGATGATTGCACTCCAAGGGGTTTGACCCAATAAAACTATTTGTGTAAGTCTTAGCTAGTTAGAAATCCTAATAGGCTATATGTACAACCTGGAGGTTGTAAATTCAGTTTGTGTCAAATTGAATTGAAGAATTTTGATAAATTGTGGGCTGGCACCAGGAAAGCAAAAGTGACTGTGTAAGTGAACAAATTGTCAATAAAAGCCCAGTGGTCACTCCTGTCATTCAGGGAAGGGAAGCAGCCAGCCTTAGCCAGCTTGTCCTGCATGCAGTTCCTGCTTCCAGTTCCACTCGAGGTGACTGAGTCTTACTATCCAGTGAAGTGGCCAAGCAAACAATCAAGCAGGTGGCTCACTGCCAACTTCATCACCTGCGATGACCAATAAGGGTGACCTTGCCAACATTATTAACATCTTAGTGAATAAATAAAAGTGTAAGAGCCCTCATCTGGAAAATGGAAAGATTTTGGCTGCTGCACAATTTTTTGAAGTCATTTATCCTTTGTTATCTCTTGAGTTGTGGGGTGACTTGAGGGAAAGGGGGGAGCGGGAGGAAGAATGGTAGCCATGTTAATGTAAACTCATTGGTTTTAGGGAGCCAAAATTGTGCTCAGTATTGGGGTCAGTAAATTGTTTTACACACAATACCAGGTTTGTTGACCTGATCTCATTGGTAACTTTCTCACGTTAGACATTGGTATGGCAGGGTCTGAGCTCAGTTTTCGATAGCTGTCGTAAGAAATGAGTAAGACGAGTTTGGTATGAGGGTATGTTAGTCTAATGGCCAGGGTAGTAGATGCAGTCATTTTAAAAATTCATTCGGGGCTGTGGGCTTCGCTGGCTGGGCCAGACTTTATTGCCCATCCCTAATTGTCCTTTAGAAGGTGGTGGTAAGGTGCGTTCTTGAACCACTGCAGTCCATGTGGTGTAAGGTAAACCCACAGTGCTATTAGGAAGGCACTTCCAGGATTTTGACCCAGCGACAATGAAGGAATGGCTATAAAATTCCAAGTCAAGATGGTGAGCGACTTGGAGGGGAATTTCCAGGTGGTGGTGTTCCCATGTGTTTGCTACCCTTGTCCTTCTAGATGGCAGTGTCGGTGGGTTTGGAAGGTGCTGTCTAAGTAGCCTTGGTGAATTCTTGCAGTGCATCTGGTAGATGGTACACATTACTACCCTGCGTTGGTGGTGGAGGGGGTGAATGTTTGTGGATGTGATGTCAATCAAGTGGGCTGTTTTGTCCTGGACGGTGTCAAGCTTCTTGAGTGTTGTGGGAGCTGCACTCATCCAGGCAAGTGGGGAGTATTCCATCACACTCCTGACTTGTGCCTTGTAGATGGTGAACAGGCTGTGGGGAGTCAGGAGGTGAGTTACTTGTTGCAGGATACCTAGCCTCATGAGTTTAAACTTTACCTTGGCTATTTGTAGAGTCAAGTGCAAAGCACCTGGATTGTAAAACCCAGCCGATCCATTTGCGTCCTTCAGCAAAGGCAACCTATCACCCTTATTTAGTCTGCCTTGCATTTGGCTCAAGTCCCGTTTTGTGGTTGACTCTTAATAAATAAAGACTGCCTTGGCAGTGTCATCCATATGCAGAGAGCAATTATAAAACAATTGCTTCCTTCTGTGTTGCAAATATCTGTCTAAGGTCTGCCTTACTGTGCTTCATTCCCTTCTCTACACACCTTTTAAACTGTACCAGTGTTCCCCTCCTTTCACCCCTCGCACAGCCTGTCATCTCCTTCCAGAGATTGTTCTGCCAGTTGTTCAAGTAGGTCGATGGCCAATTATGTTTTATTCTCCACGGCTGCGTGTGTTTCTTGCATTATTGATTGTTCAATCCGTGCCTTGACTAGGCTTTGCACCTTTGTTAATAAGGCATAATGACTCGTGATAATTAGACTCCTCAAAGTCTAATAATGGACCTTGTTATATGATTGGGCAGTGCCTTTCCTTCCAGACTCCGTGAGGTTAGTCACTCATCATTCCGGTCCGGTCTACAATCTCTGCTTCTGGATTTTGTTTCATTCTCCCTTTTGGAATTGGTCAACATTTTTTTCTTAGTTATTTGAGTTCAATCTGGAGTCCTGATCCCTTCTCTCTCCACCACCCCCCCCGTTGAAGTGATTTGTTTTTCTCCTTTTGTTGAAATTTCTAAATAAAGAGAACAAAAGAAAGGACCCGTCTGAAACAAATGTTAAAGTAACACCAGTAAAATGGAGACAACTCCAGTTATCAGGAGCTTGAGCTTGTTTTATTTTGGAAAAACCATTAGTATGCCAGAATTTACTGTAGCTGGCAATTGGGCAGCGCCTGCCACTCGCTAGATTTTAAATTCCGTGAGACTTTGCAGAGCAAGTTGCTGCCAGTGGGAGATGGAAAGGGCATTTTGGATCCATGTCATGGAACATGGAACATGGCAAACATTGACCTCTCTCCTCAATGAACCGGATTGAACAGCAGAGTGTCTGACCCCGGAAGCATGAGTTAGAATGGTACAGAAAGTGAAATAAACAGAAAGAAAGAAAGAAAGAAAAATGGGATTAAAAGAGAGAGAGAGAAAAACAATTTTTTTAAATTAAGTTTTTTGCTTTAAAAAATAACTTTTCATTTTAAAAAATCTCCAACAATCATTCAAAGCTGAAGGAATCATCCTCCGCAATTCACAGAATCACAGAATTGTTATGGCGCGCAAGGAAGCCATTTGGTCCATTGTGTTGGCACCAGCTCTCCTAGTGAGCAGCTCGCCTAGGTTCTCCATCCAATTCTCGGCCTTCTCCGTGTGACCCTGAAAATACTTCCTTTGTAGATTACAGTCTTTTGAATGCTTCAATTAAACCTGCCCCTACCACACTCAAGCAGTGCATTCCAGACCCTAACTACATGCTGGGTGCAAAGGTTTTTCCTCACTTTGGCCTCTTTTATTAGCTACTTCAAATCTGTGCCCTCTCATTCTTGATCCGTTCACGAATGCAAAAAGTTTCTCCCTATTTACTCTGTCTAGACCCCTCGTGATTTTGAAATCTCTATCAGATCTCCTCTCAACCTTCTTTTCTCCAAGGGAAACAGTCCTAACTTCTCCAAATATCTTCAGAACTGATGTTCCTCATCCCTGGAACCATTCTCATGAATCTTTTCTGCACCTTCTCTAATGCCTTTATATCCTTCCTAAAGTGTGGCGCCCAGAACTGGATACAGTACTCCAGCTGAGGCCGCACTAGTGACTTATACAAGTTAAACATAATCTCCTTGTTCTCATACTCTATGCCACTATTAATAAAGCCCAGGATTCTGGATGCTTTATTAACTGCTCTCTCAACCTGTCCTGCCACCTTGATTTATGCTCATGTCCCTCTGCTCCTGCACCCACTTCAAAGTCGTAAGCTTTATTTTATATTGTCTCTCCATGTTCTTCTACCAAAATGAATCACTTCACATTTCTCCACATTGAACTTCATCTGCCCCTTGTTTGCTAATTCTACCAACCTGTCTGTCCTTTTGAAGTTCTATACTATTCTCCTTGTACACCAAGGTCTAGATTTTTAATATTTATCAGGAAAAGCAAGGTTCCCATCACTGACCCCTGAGGAACTCCACTACAAACCTCCCTCCGGCCTGAAAAACACCCATTAACCACTATTTTCTGTTTCCTATCACTCAGCCAATTCTGGAATTGTAATAGTTTGCAGTGCCAGTGAGGTTGTTTGGCAGCAATTAAGACTTGTCACACTATTAAAAAAGATATTTAGACTGATATGTCCTAACTTCCTGTGGCAGGTTTAATTCATATTCACCATGCAAGCTTCACATCGCTCAGTACATGTTAATGGTTAATCAGATGGCAAGTCACTAATTTTGGGAAGCTAACAGCTGAGAGACATCCCTCAGACATCTGTCCCTCACCTGAATTTGTTGTAGCAGTTTACGGATGAATAATGCTGAGTTCCGTTAGCCTCATCATTACTTCTGCAGTAACTTCTAGCTTATTTTGAGGTCGTCCCATTGAACCTCCTGAAGACTATATGGAGTCAACAAAGGAATCAACTCAAGTTCTGTCGAAGGGTCATGAGGACTCGAAACGTCAACTCTTTTCTTCTCCGCCGATGCTGCCAGACCTGCTGAGTTTTTCCAGGTAATTCTGTTTTTGTTTTGGATTTCCAGCATCCGCAGTTTTTTTGTTTTTATCTCTGTGTTTAATTGACTGCCACTGCTCTTCAAGAAATGCCTACCTCCTTGAAGAAGTTCTGCTCCTCTCTGCGACAAGATTTCCGGATTTCTCTGTTGCCTTGTTCACCTTCATTGCTTTCCATTTCTCTCCTAGTGTTTGACAAGGTGTTTACTAAAACCCGCTTTCACAGCCATATCTCCTTTCTCAGTGACTGTCTCCGTCTCCGACTTACCCCACATGGATTTCAACTGAAATTCCACCCCTCATGTTTCGAACCCACCCAGGATTACAGGTATCTCCGGGACATAAAACGTTTCTCGGACTGCTGTTCCCGTCACATTCTGAAATCCACTCTCAGTGCCATGCGCCGCCATATGAACACACTTGACCTCTCCCTCCAGCAGCACCGCCGTACCCTTTTTCAAAGCTGCGCGTGCCCCCAGTTTCATTTTATCCTTCGGCTCATCCGACGCCTCAACAAGAAACTTTTTCTCTTTCTCTCAAGTGCTAAGGAACGCAAGCTGCAACAACTCATCGACACCAACACCCATCTAGGACCCTCCACCCCTGCCTGTCCCTCCGTCCCCACCCCATCTTCCAATCCCAACCCCAGCCGTGTATTCACTATACCCCCTGACCTTCCCCTCTCCGATGCTGAACGTTCAGTGCTCAGCAAAGGACTTAGTTTCATACCCTTACGCCCTCACCTCAATGAATTTCGGGCTCGGCATGATACTGAACTCTTCTTCCGCCGTCTTCGTCTCCGGGCTCACTTCTTTGGGCAGGAGTCCTCTCCCAGTTCAACGGATCCTTTTACCCATCTTCAATATTCTCCCTCCACCTGGACCCCTCCCTCTGGATTCTTACCTTCTCTCGATCTTTTCATTGAGAACTGTCGGCGCGACATTAGTCGTCTCAATTTCTCTGCTCCTCTCACCCATTCTAACCTGTCTCTCTCTGAACTTACTGCACTCCATTCTCTCAGGTCCAACCCTGACATTGTCATCAAACCCGCTGACAAGGGTGGTGCTGTTGTTGTCTGGCGCACTGACCTCTACCACGCGGAGGCTGAGCGTCAACTCGCAGACACTTCCTCCTACCTCTCCCTGGACCATGACCCCACCACTGAACATCAAGCCATTGTTTCCAGGACTGTCACTGACCTCATCTCCTCTGGGGATCTCCCTCCCACAGCTTCCAACCTGATAGTTGCCCAACCTCGGACGGCCCGCTTCTATCTCCTACCCAAAATCCACAAACAGAACTGCCCCGGTAGACCGATCGTCTCAGCTTGCTCCTGCCCCACAGAACTCATTTCTCGTTATCTTGACTCCCTTCTCTCTCCCCTTGTCCAGTCCCTTCCCACCTACATCCGTGATTCCTCTGACACCTTACGTCACATCAACAATTTCCAGTTCCCTGGCCCCTACCGCTTCCTCTTCACCATGGACGTCCAATCCCTCTACACCTCCATCCCCCACCAGGATGGTCTGAGGGCCCTTAGCTTCTTCCTCGAACAGAGGCCCGAACAATCCCCATCCACCACTACTCTCCTCCGTCTGGCTGAACTTGTTCTCACGCTGAACAATTTCTCCTTCAACTCCTCTCACTTCCTCCAAATAAAAGGTGTGGCTATGGGTACCCGCATGGGCCCCAGCTATGCCTGTCTCTTTATGGGGTATGTGGAACATTCCTTGTTGCAGTCCTACTCCGGCCCCCTTCCACAACTCTTTCTCCGGTACATCGATGATTATTTCGGTGCTGCTTCATGCTCTCGTCAGGACTTGGAAAAATTTATTAATTTTGCTTCCAATCTCCACCCCTCCATCATTTTCACGTGGTCCATCTCTGACACTTCCCTTCCCTTCCTTGACCTCTCTGTCTCAATCTCTGGTGATAGACTGTCCACCAATATCCATTACAAACCCACCGACACCCACAGCTATCTCGACTACAGCTCCTCACACCCCACTTCCTGTAAGGACTCCATCCCATTCTCTCAGTTCCTTCGCCTCCGTCGCATCTGTTCCGATGATGCTACATTCAAAAACAGTTCCTCTGACATGTCCTCCTTCTTCCTTAACCGAGGTTTTCCACCCACGGTCGTTGACAGGGCCCTCAACCGTGTCCGGCCCATCTCCCGCGCATCCGCCCTCACTCCTTCTCCTCCCTCCCAGAAACATGATAGGGTCCCCCTTGTCCTCACTTATCACCCCACCAGCCTCCGCATTCAAAGGATCATCCTCCGCCATTTCCGCCAACTCCAGCATGATGCCACTACCAAACACATCTTCCCTTCACCCCCCTTATCGGCATTCCGTAGGGATCGCTCCCTCCGGGACACCCTGGTCCACTCCTCCATCACCCCCTACTCCTCAACCCCCTCCTATGGCACAACCCCTTGCCCACGCAAAAGATGCAACACCTGCCCCTTCACTTCCTCTCTCCTCACCGTCCAAGGACCCAAACACTCCTTTCAAGTGAAGCAGCATTTCACTTGCATTTCCCCCAACTTAGTCTACTGCATTCGTTGCTCCCAATGTGGTCTCCTCTACATTGGAGAGACCAAACGTAAACTGGGCGACCGCTTTGCAGAACACCTGCGGTCTGTCCGCAAGAATGACCCAAACCTCCCTGTCGCTTGCCATTTTAACACTCCACCCTGCTCTCTTGCCCACATGTCTGTCCTTGGCTTGCTGCATTGTTCCAGTGAAGCCCAACGCAAACTGGAGGAACAACACCTCATCTTCCGACTAGGGACTTTACAGCCTTCCGGACTGAATATTGAATTCAACAACTTTAGGTCGTGAGTCCCCTCCCCCATCCCCACCCCCTTTCTGTTTCCCCCTTCTCTTTTTTTTTCCCAATAAATTATAAAGATTTTCCTTTTCCCACCTATTTCCATTATATAAAATAAAAAAAAAAACCCACTAGAGCTATACCTTGAGTGCCCTACCATCCATTCTTAATTAGCACATTCGTTTAGATAATATCACCAACTTTATCTTTAACACCTATGTGTTCTATTGTACTATTGTTGTTGACATCTTTTGATATTCTGCTTCTATCACTGCTTGTTTGTCGCTACAACCACACCAACCTCCTCCACCTCTCTGTCTCTCTATCTCTCCGCCCCCCCACACACACACCTTAAACCAGCTTATATTTCAGCTCTTTCCTGGACTCGAACTCAAGTTCTGTCGAAGGGTCATGAGGACTCGAAACGTCAACTCTTTTCTTCTCCGCCGATGCTGCCAGACCTGCTGAGTTTTTCCAGGTAATTCTGTTTTTGTTAAGGAATATTAGCGCAGGTTGACTGTTGAAGAATTCAGGTACCAGGGAAAAAGAGAAAGTACGAAAGGAAGTCAGCTTGAAATTTCCACATGGAAATCATACTTTGAAATATGTTACTGAAGAAATGCATTGAGGTGGACAGGACGTGAGTTCAAGTGATAATGGATATATTTCTGGAGAAAGAGAAACATGTGCTGAGAAGGTGGGCAGATCAGATTCATGGATGTTTAAAGCACAGAAGGAACCCATTGTGCTTGTGTCAACTCTCTCCGAAAGCTATCCGATTATTCCTGCTCTTTCCCCATAGCTGTGAAACTTTCTTCACAAATGTGTGTGTATTATTATGGATGGGGGGAGGGGGTTAATTTAAACAGCCTTGATTTACATCATCCTGTAAACAGAAAGGTGTTTTGATTTGCTTTCCCCTATATAAGCAGTGGCATATTTCCCAACCCCTCAGTTTGGTGTGCTCCAATTACAATTAATAACCCCGCAGCAAACTCGAGATATGATGAACTCAAAAGGTTAATTTATTTGCACACACTCAAACACAGGAGGAGGGTTGCCGTGCGGTCCCCTAGGCACTCCTATATTGAAATAGAGATATAGAAAAGGAAGATTTACAGGGAAAAGACCACAGAGAATGCCACTTAGGTATTTCTTCACAGACTGAAAACTGATACTGTATAATTCACTTTTCCAGTAGAGTTGACTTTCACAATGAGGCAGACATGCAGAGATGAGTCAGCCTTGTAGGCAATGGTACAGAGGTTCCAGTAGAAACAGTGTAGCCGGACCCAGATATTCAAACCTGAACAGAGCCCCTTTTCTGTAGTGCTGCCTGTAGATGGATAAATGGCAGGCTGAGTTTTCAGTACAGCAATGCATTATAACTGGTTCCATCAGCTAGTGGGTCATGTCACATGACCCCCCCACCTCTCCACTCTAGCTTTGACAAAGAGGGTGTATCCCTTTGTCCCGGTTACTGAGATTGTTAAATGTTCTAACCATTAAGACTTGAAAGGAAGATTGCGGGGTTCTTTGTCCTAGCAGATGAATAGGCTCCGGTTGGCCAGGCCTGGCATATGAAATGCAGATGGCCTTTGTATAGTTCTCTTTGAATT
Source organism: Carcharodon carcharias (assembly GCF_017639515.1). Taxonomy (NCBI): domain Eukaryota; kingdom Metazoa; phylum Chordata; class Chondrichthyes; order Lamniformes; family Lamnidae; genus Carcharodon; species Carcharodon carcharias. The sequence goes on along the minus strand of NC_054467.1, from coordinate 237,806,715 downwards.
TGACCTCTGCCGCCCACAAGGGGTCGTTAGGTCTCTTCAGAGATAACGAGTTGCAAGTTTCTGCGATCCTGCCATGGTAGCTCTTTTTGTTCAGGGTCACAGACAGACATAGCTTCAGCCATTTTAAAATGTCTTTGCCCAGTCTTAAAAAGTTTAGAAATTTGCCATGTGGCTATCTATATCTGTTTTATAAAAATATACAGTCTTACCCTGTTACAGTATGACTATATATAATTCTTGTTTTGAAAGCTACTATTGAATTAATCTATGAAAAAAAAGGGCTTTATGAGCGTAATGGGGATTTCCTGTTCTAAAAAAAAATCATGCTTTTGTAAACAGTGGAACCACTTGAGGAGTTAGGGATGTTTTGGGGGCTGGTAGTGGTTTAGAATATCAGGATTGTGCTGCCATTTCACGACAGTTACTTAGCTTGACCATTCAGTACAGCTTGTTCCATTGTAATCCATTGATTCTGGTTTTGATGCTAAATCAAGCGGGCAACCCAAGATAAATTGACTGATGATTTTGACATTTGCCAAACTGAACTTCACAATGCAAGAATTGTTAAGGGAATATCATTGCTTTAAGTTTTGTACACGAAGCTTTGTTGTCCGGGGGTCGGGTGGGGTGGGGGGATGGTGTGGTAGTGGATGGGATACAGGGAGGTTCGAAATCACTTCCGACGGCCCTGGGGGTAAGCTGTTTCAGAACTTTAAAAAGTAAAACGGTAAATCTTTCAGCATCCGCATGTCGCACTTGATTTCAGTACAATAACCGTTTTGTCCCAAACACCAGCTAACAGCAGCTTTCACGCAGCTTTCCTTTTAGTAATGGGCATTGGTTGCCTAGTAAAATGCTGGGGTCAGGGTGCACACCCTATTGGATTGTGTGCAAATCAAATCTATTTGCTTAGGGTGTAAAACGTATCCAGTAAACAGGGCGTGAGGTGTGGCAAATTCTAGATGAACAGAAAAATGACGTGCATTTATACAAACATACGAACAAGGAGCAGGAGTAGGCTATTCAGCCCCTCGAGCCTACTCCGCCACTTAATAGAATGATAGCTGATCAGATAGTAACCTGAAATCTGCATCCCACCTATCCCCAATAACCTATCACCCCCTTGCTTACCAAGAATCTGTCCGCCTCTGCCTTAAAAATATTCAAGGACTTTGCTTCCACCACCTTTTCAGGAAGAGAGTTCCAAAGACTCTCAACTCTGAGTGAAAACATTTTGCCTCATCTTGCTTCAAATGGGGACACCTTATTTTTAAACAGTGACCCCCTAGTTCTAGATTTTTCCACAAGAGGAAACATCCTCTCCACGTCCACCCTGTCAAGACCCCTCAGGATCTTAAATGTTTCAATCAAGTCACCTCTTACTCTTCTAAACTCCAGCAGATGCATGCTGAGTCCGTCCAACCTTTCCTCATAAGACATCCCAGGTATTAGTCTAATAAACCTTCTCTGAACTGTTTCTAATGCATTTACATCCTTCCTTAAAAAAGGAGACCAGTACTGAACACTACTCCAGATGTGGTCTCACTAGTGCTCTGTCTACTTTTGTATTCAATTTCCCTTGCAATAAATGATAGCATTTTATTAGCTTTCCTAATTACTTGCTACACCTGCATTCTGGCCTTTTGTGATTCATGCACTAGGACGCCTGGATCTCTTTGCATCTCAGAGCTCTGCAATCTCTCACCATTTAGATAATATGCTTCTCTTTTATTCTTCCTGCCAAAAGCTGATCAAAGATCTGCAGTCCTGCCGCATCCAGTTATGAATGGTGATGGACAATTAAACAACTCACTGGAGGAGGAGGCTCCACAAATATCCCCATCCCCAATGATGGGGGAGCCCAGCATATCAGTGCAAAAGATAAGGCTGAAGCATTTGCTACAATCTTCAGCCAGAAGTGCCGAGTGGATGATCCATCTTGACCTCCACTGGAGGTCCACAGCATCACAGATATCAATCTTCAGCCAATTCGATTCACTCCACATGATATCAAGAAATGGCTGAAGACACTGGACAGTGCAAAGGTTATGGGCCCTGACAATATTCTGGTAATAGTACTGAAGACTTGTGCTCCAGAACTTGCCACACCCCTAGCCAAGCTGTTCCAGTACAACTACAACACTGGCATCTACCCAGCTATGTGGAAAATTGCCCAGGTATGTCCTGTACACACAAAGCAGGACAAATCCAACCCGGCCAATTACCGACCCTTCAGTCTACTCTCCATCATAAGTAAAGTGATGGAGGGGCTCGTCATCTGTCCCACAAGCGGCACTTGCTTCACAATAACCTGCTCACAGACACCCGGTTTGGGTTCCGCCAGGACCACTCAGCTCCTGACTTCATTACAGCCTTGGTTCAAACATGGACAAAAGAACTGAACTCCCAAGGTGAGGTGAGAGTGACTGCCCTTGACACCAAGGCCGCATTTGACAGAGTGTGGCATCAAAGAGCCCTAGCAAAACAGGGGAAAAACTCTCCACTGGTTGGAGTCATACCTAGCACAAAGGAAGATGGTTGTGGTTGTTGGAGGTCAGTCATCTCAGCTCCAGGACATCACTGCAGGAGTTCCTCAGGGTAGTGTCCTCGGCCCAACCATTTTCAGCTGCTTCATCAATGACCTTCCACCGTAAGGTCAGAAGTGGGGATGTTCGCTGATGATTGCACAATGTTCAGCACCATTCGTGACTCCTCAGATACTGAAGCAGCTGTTGTCCAAATGTTGCAAAACCTGGACAATATCCAGGCTTGGGCTGACAGGTGGCAAGTAACATTTGCACCACACAAGTGTCAGGCAATGACCATCTCCAATGAGTGAGAATCTGACCATCGCCTCTTGACGTTCAGTAGCATTACCATCACTGAATCCCCCACTATCAACATCCTGTGGTTGGGGGTGGGTGGGGGTGGGGGGGTGGTGGTTATCATTGACCAGAGGCTAGGAATCCTGCGACGAGTAACTCACCTCCTGACTGCCCAAAGCCTGTTCACAATATTGCAAGGCACAAGTCAGGAGTGTGATGGAATACACCCCACTTGCCTGGATGAGTGCAGCTCCCACAACACTCAAGAAGCTTGACACCATCTGGGACAAAGCAGCCTGCTTGATTGGCACCATATCCACACACGTTCATTCCCTCCACCGTCGATGCAGAGTAGCAGCAGTGTGTATCATCTGCAAGATGCATTGCAGGAATTCGCAAAGGCTTCTTAGACAGGACCTTCCAAACGCACAACCACAACCATCTGAAAGGGCAAATAGATAGATGGGAACACCGTCATCTGGAAGTTCCCCTTCAAGTCACTCACCATCCTGACTTGGAAATATATCGCCGTTCCTTCACTGTCACTGGGTCAAAATCCTGCAACGCCCTTCCTAACAGCACTGTGGGTGTACCTACACCACATGGACTGCAGGGTTCAACAAGGCAGCTCACCACCACCACCTCAAGGGCAACTAGGGATGGGCAATAAATGCTGGCCCAGCCAGCGAAGCCCACATGGATAGAGTCATAGGGTCACAGAGTTTTACAGTATGGAGAAGCCATTAGGCCCATCGTTTCTGTGCCGGCCATCAAGCCCCTATCTACCCTAATCCTATTTTCCAGCTCTTGGCCCGTAACCCTATATGCTATTGCATTTCACGTGTTCATCTAAATACTCCTTAAATGTTGTGAGGGTTCCTGCCTCTACCACCCCCTCAGGGAGAGAGTTCCAGACACTCCACACCCTCTGGGTGAAAAACTTTTTCCTCAAATCCCCTCTAAACCTCCTGCCCCTTACCTTAAATCTATGCCCCCTGGTTACTGACACCTCTTCCTATCTACCCTATCTATGCCCCTCATAATCCTGTATACCTCCATCAGGAGCCCCTCAGCCTTCTCTGCTCTAAGGAAAACAGCCCTAGCCTATCCAGTCTCTCTTCATAACTGAAATGCTCCAGCCCAGGCAACATCCTGGTGAATCTCCTTTGCACCCTCTCCAGTGCAATCACATCCTTCCTACAGTGTGGTGACCAGAACTGCACACACTGCTTCAGATATGGCCTAACTAGCATTTTATACAGCTCCAACATAACCTCCCTGCTCTTGTATTCACTGCCTTGACTGATAAAGGGAAGTATCCCATATGCCTTCTTAACCACCTTATCTACCTGTCCTGCTGCTTTCAAGGATCCATGGATATGCACACCAAAGTCCCTCTGACCCTCTGTACTTCCTAGGGTTCTACCGTTCATCGTGTAGTCCCTTGCCTTGTCAGTCCTCCTATCCCGTGAATGAAATGAAAAAATGGACAATTGCACATTTTCCCACATTATGCTCCATTTTATGCAGTGATTTCACAAATTCAGGATGTCCCAAAGCTCTTTACAGATAGTAAAGTTCATTTGAGGTCCAGTCATTATTATAATGCAGGAAGCAGGACAGTCAATTTGTACACAGCAAGGTCCCACAAGTAGCAATGTGTTAACGGCCAAATAATCTTATTTTAAGTGATGTTGATTGAAGGATAAGTATTGGCCAGGACACAAGGGAGATTTCCACTGTTTTTCTTCAACATAATGCTATGGGACCTTTCATATCATCCTGCGAGGGCAGACGAGGCCTCAGTTTAATGTTTCATTTAGCACCTCTGATGGTTCAGTATCCGCATATAATTTATGCTCAAGTCTCAGCTGTGGGACGTGAATTCATGACCTTCTGACTCAGAGAGAAGTGCTAACATTGAGTCATGCATGACTAACATGGATAAGGCTGGCAGAGTTGGGAACTCTTGAAAGAAATACCTGCATTTATACGACCTCAGGGCATCCCAAAGCATTTTATAACCAATGAGCTGTTTTTCAAGTAATCACACGTGTAGTGCATGATGTGTAGCAGCCAGTTTGCACAGAGCAAGCTGCCAATGTGATAATGACCAGAAAATCTGTTTCGGTGATTTTGATTGAGGGATAGCAATTGGCTAGGACTCCAGGGTAACACCCTTGCATTTCTTTGAAATAGTGTCATAGAATCTTTTACATCCACCTGAGAGAGTAGGACCTTGGTTTAAGGTCTCATCTAAATGACAGAACCTCTAGCTCCGTGCTGCCCTGCAGTGTCAGTCTAGATTTGTGTGTTTTAAGTATCTGGAATGGGACTCGAACCCCCAAACTTTAGACACCGAATATCATCCTGCTTAGTCATCCAAGGCTGGCATGTCATTGCTAAAAGGGTAAGAGGCGTGTGGGAGCAAAGGAGGTGAGGTGGCGGAGGGTGCGCTGACTAAAAATGAACACAAAGGAAGGATATCCTGAGTGTTGTGGGAGCTGCATTCATCCAGGCAAGTGGGGAGTATTTTGTCACACTCCTGACTTGTGCCTTGTAGATGGTGGACAGGCTTTGGGGAGTCAGGAGGTGGGTTACTTGTCACAGGATTCCTAGCCTCTGACCTGCTCTTGTAACCACAGTATTTATGTTTTTGGTCAATGGTAACCCCCCAGGATGTCGATAATGGGGGATTCAGTGATGGTAATATCATTGAAATTCAAGCAGCAATGGTTAGATTCTCCCTTGTTGGAAATGGTCATTGCCTGACACTTGTGTGGCATGAATGTTACTTGCCACTTGTCAGCCCAAGCCTGGATATTGTCCAGGTCTTGCTGCATTTGGCCATGCTTCAGTATCTGAGGAGCTGTGAATGGTGCTGAACATTGTGCAATCATCAGCGATCATCCCCACTTCTGACTTTATGATGGAAGGAAGGTCATGGATGAAGCAGCTGAAGACGGTTGGACCTAGGACACTACCCTGAGGAACTCCTGCAGTGATGTCCTGGAGCTGAGATGACTGACCTCCAACAACCACAACCATCTTCCTTTGTGTTCATTTTTAGTCAGTGCACTCTCCGCCACCTCATCTCCTTTGTTCCCACACACCTCTTACCCTTTTAGTGATGACATGCCAGCCTTGGATGATTAATCAGGATGATATTTGAAATAGAAGTTGTAATCTGGTTTGGCAAACCTGAATTATATCCCCTGGAGATAAGGGCATTAAAGGGTTGATCTCCTGGAGTTTTGGACATAATGGAAGGAATCAATTGCTTAGGTGGGGCTGCTACTCCCATCTTGGCAATAGAGCAGAGTAGAATCTACCAAGGTGTGGAATATTTACCTTGCAATGTAATTAGTGTTAATTTAATTTAATTAAATTTAAAACCAAGCCAGAACATATATTTTCTTTCACACAAGATGAAAATGTAAAATGCATACGTGCACAATCACCTGAATTGTTTTTCCCGCTAACCACCTCCAGCACTGCAACACTGTCCCTCCCCTCCCACCGCCTCCCCTCCAAAATCCCTGCTTTCCTCCGACTCTGGCCTCTCGTACAGCATCAACTTCATTTGTTCGACCATTCACAGCTGTACCTTCAGCTGTCAATGGCCTAATCTCTAGAATTTCCTCCCTAAACTTCTCCGGCTCCCTACCTCACACTTTGTTGTTGTTTAAAAGACAGTTATATACTTAACTGGAGGAAAATAAAACAAGTAAAAGAAATACCACAACCAACAAAATGATCAGGTGAGGTCAGTGGTCGTGGCTTACTCTTCGGCCTAATCAAAATCGAATGTATTATGTAGAAATCATTTTACACCAGTAACATGAATGGAATATTCTACAGAGCTGCTATGTGTTAGAACAGTCAAACAGCAAGGGTGGCTACTATGGTTCATGTAACTTTATTTCAGTGAGACTGGTGTGAAAGTCTTTTTTTCTGTGATGTGCTTTGTTTGGATAGTGGAAAGCTGGTTGGTGAGGAGGGCAGACTTGTTCCACAGTGGCAGACACCAGGCCATGCGATGCATTTATTGTGGCGACGTGGGATACTAGCAGTCAGTGACATTTTCCGAAAATACACTGAGATCGAAGCAGAGTAGCAACCATTTAAGAGAGAAGCAAAGATACAAAGGGAAGCCCAGCCCTGCAGCCCACTGAGATCTCTGTGTTGCTTCAGTTCTGCCCCCCTTGCATAACCCTGATTGCCATCGCCTCACCATTGCTGGCTGCACTTTCAGTTGCCTGGGATCTAAATTTTGGAATACCCTCCCTACACCTCTCCGCCCCTCTACCTCACTCTCCTCCTTTAAGACACTCCTTAAAGCCTCCCTCTGGCCGAGCTTTTGGTCATCTGTTCTAATGTCTCCTTACGTGTTTCTGTGTCAAACTTTTGTCTGACTGTACTTGTGCGAAGCACCAAGGGACGTTTTTAACTGCGTAAAAGGTGCTACGTAAATGCAAGCTGTTGTTAATGAGTTAAAAAGATGGAAAGTAACGTAGGCCCACCACTGGCCTGCTACATTCCCCGCAGTGGGACCCACCACGATGAGGCCAGAAAATCCCGGCCGTAGGTGATAAAATGTGTGAGAGTGGAGTTGACCAGAGGGAGAGAAGCTGTGCAAACGTATTATGTTTGAGGATGAGGGAGAAATTTGATGATTATTTTGCAAGATGATGATGAGCATCCTTGGATCTGTTCGGTTAATGTGCGTGCTGGGAGTCAGTGACTCCCCTCTGCCTGGGAAGTAAATATTGTACAACTACAGAGATCGTAGATTGGGGCCATAGTGTAAAGTAGGTGACAGCGAGTCAGTAACTCTCTCTTTACGCCATTCCTGGTTGACCTCAAAGAGAATAAAAACCAGTAGAGGTTCAAAATAGGGCCACAGACTCACCGGGCAGAACTCTCCCATCCCTCCTGTGGTGGGTTTCCTGGTGGGTGGGAGCCAAAAAGTCGGAAACCCACCAGCATAAAAACAACTTGCAATTATCCTGATGGCGGGTCGGTAATCCCGCCGACTAGTGGCATGAACGCCATTAGCATTCATTAACATCTCATGAATGCTCATTAAAACAGCTGCTCACCAGAATCTCCTTGTGCCTTCCAATCTTGCCAGCAGAAAATTATGCCTGCCTCAGGCCCGTTTGTAAATGAGCGGCGTGCACACATCTGGATTTACCTTTGGGGCCTTGCTCATCTCGCAGACATCTGACGAGAGGAAGAAGATGGAGGCTGACACGTTCCGGCCCCCAGAGGAACACGTGCATCACATGGTGGGTGGAGCCTCACCCATAAGGCTCCTCCGCAAAGCAGCTTTCAGACGGTGGGACTCTCCACACGGCAACTTCGACTTCACTGAGGGTTTGGATTTTCAGGGCTTGCTGAGGTTTCGCACCGTCTTCCAGGGACTTCGGCATGGGGGATGGGAGCCTCGAGCTGAAGGGTGGAAGGCAGCACAAGGTACTGATGGGCTGCGAAGGAGGGTTGGGGGTAATGTCTAGGTCTGAAGGTGGGTGGGGGGGGGCATGGAGTTAGATGTCCAGGTGAATGTGCTCACAGGGAGGGTTGGAGTCATTTCTGATTCCTGGGGTGCGAGCTCAGGGTGGGTGTGATAGGGGATGGTTAAGGTTACTGGGGCAGAGGGAGCCGGTAGTGGGGAGGGTGAGGGTTTGATGGTGTCAGGTGACAGGGCAGCATGGAGATAGACATGGACACGGTTTTTGGGTGGGGGGGGGGAGGGTGGGGAGGTGTTGGTGGGAAGGAGGAGGTCGGGAGGATGTGAATGGTTAAAATGAATGTGGGATGGTCTGGAAGGAAGCGAATGTGCGGGTTCATCTGGACATCCTGGAAGGAAAAGGGTTTGGGCTGGAGGGTGATGGTGGGGGGGGCAGTTCAAAAGCGATGCCAAAGGGGTCAGTGGTGATGGAGGAAAGGACATGGGAGAGGAGAAATGGTGGGGGAACTCAAGGAAAGTCACCACAGCCATAGTTCTCAAATCGAAAGTGTTTGATGGGTGCAGGCGGGTAGATGTGAGTTGGGTCAGTGCATGTGGGTAGATGCAGGTCATCTCAGCCGGACAACAGAAAAGATACCACGGCATAACTGACTCAGACTGAGCGGGTGGCTGTTCTCCAGCAGCCCTCCGAGTGCTGGAGACCTGGGCTGTCCCTGCCTCTGGCTGCTGTGGGGACGTGTCAGTGAAGTGCTCTGCAGAAAGTTAAGCCCGACCCTCATAGAGAGATGTGCCCGACCGAGATGTGTGCCTAAGCGCTGCTGGAGTGAGCGCTGGGACAGTTCTTCTTCACCCTCCTCTGACGTGGTCTGGGGCTGGGAGTTCTGGTGGTGTCTCTTGTGGGCCTCGATCTACAAGTGCCTATAAGATAGAGAATGGAGATTTTGTGGGTGAGCATGAGGAGTATAAGATTGCACATCTCTCGCTGTGATTTTCAGGATGTGATGAGCTGATGGAGGTGTGATCTGTATTGGGTTGCTGAGACAATCCGATCTCCCCTTCCCCATAGGAGCGAGCCCTGTCCTCCCAGCAATCTGGGCTGACCTCAAACTTTGAGGTCAATGATGTTGGCTTTGGCACCGGCTCCCCATCACCCCTGCCTGGGAACTTGCCCGCCTGTTGTGTGAGGTGAGCTGTCCCCAGCAGGTCTGAGAATGGAGAGTGCGCAGCCTGATAGATGGGCTGGTAATGATGTAAAAGGTCCCTTTAGTCCATCGGTGCTGATATGTCTCCCCTGGTAACGGTTGTGTGGGATCCCTGAAGAGAGCAGCCATTTGAGCACACGATGCCAAGATGAGAGTTTGATATTAGAGGGAGTTGAAGGATGACTTACCCTGGCGGAGTGGATGAGATATTCGAGCTCTTCCTACACTGGGTCTCGTTTTGCGCATGGCTGACAGTCGCAGTGGCCTCCTTGGCGATGGCCTTCCAGACCCGAGAGGTGAGGCTGGTGTGCTTCCTGGACCCGTCCCTGGGACAGAGCACATCCCTACGCGCTCACACTCCTCTGATCAAGGCATGGAGGGTGTTGCGTCGGAAGCGATGTGCATCCTTTTTGTTGTGCGTGAAACGGTCTCCTGGAGACAGGTGGGCTGCAGAGAGTGCGATGTGTGTGCTTGCCTGGTGCTTAAATATGATGCCCAGACATTTTACCCCACCAGCTGATGGCGAGGCGGACGAATCAGCTCCTGACCCGCTGGGTCATTCAGCCTGACACACGCCTGCGCGTAATTAATGAGCTTCTAAGCACAGAATCAGGCCTGATTTCCTGCCATTCTGAGCAGCAGGGTGGGTACCACTGAAAAATGATACTCCTGCAATGGATAATTCCGCCCACTATCTCCCATTTCGCCCCGTTACACAAGATCTAAACAGCACTGCTTTTAGTGTGAGTCGGAAAGCCTGGGGACGTGCTGCTGACCTGCTCTCCGTGTCGTCACCACAACTTGTTTGTATTCCAGAACTTAGGGCCATGGGAACTGAAAGCATGGCCACTGGCAGTGTGGTAATTAAGATCAGTGATACCCCCCAGGAGGCCAAAACTGGAGGAGCACAGATAACGTGGAACGTTCTGGGGCTGGAGGTGGTTACATAGGGTATGGACAGGTTTGAATGAGAATTTTAAAATCAAGGTGCTACTTAACCAGCAGCCAATGTAAGCCAGGGAACACGGGTGACGGTTGAAAATGATTTCCTTTTGCTGGCCTGGTGTTGTGGTAGATGAAGTTTCCTTGCCCCAGTCCCTGTTACGAGTCCTCCGCCTGTCACAGTGAACTGCAGTGTCATTTAAAACTGAGACGAGCATTTGATCAAATATTTATACAGCACTTGTACCTGATTTCCAAATGCACTTAGGGCTTCACTAATGGTGTTTTACTTGGATTGGTTTAGAATGCAGCCATCATACCAGGGCAGTAGTCGAAGCTCTGGAAAAGCCAGGTAAACCAGCGCTGTGTGAAATAGTCAGGTTCACTGTCAGTCTGTTAAAAAGGGACAGTTAAAAGTATTGTGTAAAATAAATCCTTTTAGACACAAGAAAATTGTACCAGTTGCCTCTGGCATCGTGACATTTTACTGTTTTTCTCTCATGCGAGGGCAGTGACTTGTACAAGGGCCAATCACCCCCGTGTACCTCACCCAACTCCCCATTCTTCATGCGTCGGCCTAGAGAGAATTGAATTACTATTCAACCATGGGGGCAGCATATACAAGCTGACACATAATCACCTGTTGTTTGTGCACATGCACCTTTTTCATGGGGCCCCTGAAGGACAATCAAGAATTTAATACCCGGGCGATTTCCTCTCCTCCCCTCACCCTTCCCAGTCAGTGCTGAAGCCCAGTGTAGCATCCCGACCATCTCAACTCTTTATGGACCAGGGATCAAACCAGCAGACTTCCTGGTGTGTATGGCTCTGTACCAAGCTAGGAGAGGTGCTTGAAACTTGGCTATGGTGGGAGAAGCCTCCTTAGGCCCAACATTCAACTGCTGGTGACAACCAGTGGACCACAACAAGGTATCTCACCTTGGACATGGGCCTGTACTTGAAGCTGGGTTGGGATGTGGGGAAGGGTCAGGGGGGCGGGTGTAGGGGGCTGGTGGGTTGCGGGTGAGAGTGGGTGACATTCCCAGCAGCTAGTTTATAGACTCCCCATTCCGGTTGCTTCACCTGCCCTGCCAATCCTGCAACTTTGTTCCGGCAGCCTTCTGCCTCGCTGTTAAATCCTTTTGTGAATATTGTTCTAAAAACCCTTTCCATATTTTGCTGCTGAAGGTCTTATCCCAGAATCTGCTGTCCGGAAAACATAATGACCATAATGTATTCAATTTCCAGAGGTCATTGTACCTTGTTAAACAGCAGGTGTCTGTCAACACTGAGAAGAACAAGTGGACAAGCTGCCTGGTCGAATAAATGAATGACTCATTGATGACATGTTTACACAATATCCTATCCACAAATCCCTGTACCGAAGGGTAGGGTCAATGGCTGATTTTGCTTCCTTTCGCCTGAAGAAAGCATTGGCTATGTTAATTCTTTTTAATGCCACTGGCTTTGGTTAGTTTAAAAAAAGCACAATAGGCTGGATTTTCACTGAGTCAGGATGACCCTGGATCCTTTTAAAAATGGTGGGCGGGTCCCAAATCCTGGAATTCACGATCCCATTCCCAGCTGGCTGTTTTTCGAACTGGACTAGCCATAGGCAACAAGAGCAGGTTAGAGGCTAGGAATCTTGCGATGACTCCCCAGAGCCTGTCCACCATCTGCAAGGCACAATTCAGGAGTGCAGCTCCCACAACACTCAAGAAGCTTGACACCATCCAGGCCAAAGCAGTCTGCTTAATTGGCACCCCTTCCACAAACATTCACTCCCTTCACCACCAATATACAGTAGCAGCAGTGTGTACCATCTACAAGATGCACTGCAGGAATTCACCAAGGCTCCTTAGACCACACCTTCCAAACCCATGACCACTACCATCTAGAAGGACAAAGGCAGCAGGAACACCACCACCTGGAAGTTCCCCTCCAAGTCACTCACCATCCTGACTTAGAAATATATCGTTGTTCCTTCACTGTCGCTGGGTCAAAATCCTAGAACTCCCTTCCTAATAGCACTACGGGTGTACCCACACCACGTGGACTACAGTGGTTTAAGAAGGCAGCTCACCATCACCTTCTCAAGTGCAACTAGGGATGGGCAATAAATGCTGGCCCAGCCAGTGAAGCCCACATCTCATGAATGAATAAAAAAAATAAACATTGTGAGATTGACTGCAGAGATCTGAGAGCCAGAGTTATCAATCAAGCAATATTTTCTTTGGGGCTGAGGTGTTTCAGCAAGAGTAATGGGTTTCGGGCATGGTTACAGGGATGAGGATCTTCAATTAGATGGGTGGATTGAAGAAGCTGGGGCTGTTCTGTTTAGAGAGGGTTGAGAGTAGACTTGATTTGGGTGTTCAAAACCCTGATCGATCTGGACAGAGTAGATTTGGCGGGGGGCGGAAACTCCCATTGGCAGAAAGATCTAGAACCAGAGACACCAATATAAGCTGATTGGCAAAAGAACGCAGGTGACATGAGGAAAACATTTTTCCACTAGGATCTGAAATGTGTTGCTTGAGTGTGGTGCAGGCAGATTCAATCGTGGATTTCAAAAGGAAAATAGATAAAGTACTTGAAGGGAGAACAAAATTTGCAGGGCTACAGGGATAGAGCAGGATAATGGGACTAGCTGGATTGGACGCTCAGAGAGTTGGCATGTGCTCGGTGGGCCCAATGGCCTTGTGTGCTGTAACCATTTCATGATTTTCTGATTCTAAGCTGTGTTTATTTATAGTTTGAGCAGATGCTACAATTTATTCTTTTTCCTTCTTTGAAACTGGAATGAAATGTTTAGTTTCATTCTTTTAATCGGACTAAACACAGGACTATGGAGGAGGTGTGGGATAACCTTCGTTTCATGCAGTGTTTTGGCCCAGTAGAGTCCTTTATCTAGTACTGGCAACTCCCTTGATCTCCCATCCTTTCACATAACCATATTGCTGGGCACCTTGACCTTTTTCAGTTTCATTCCTCAGACTGTGAATCGTTTTAAGCATGAATGCCAAATAATTGTCAGGTTTGTGGCAAGTTCTCAGCAGTTTCATGCTTGTGGTCCAGCTGCTGCAGTCTGAGATTTGTAAGCTACGCTTTGCAGTTTGAAGGAAGGCAGGAGGAACTGTCGGCCTTGCTTCTTTCCCGTCTGCCATGCCCTCCCTTGGCCGCCAGAGATTGAAAAAGTACTTCAACGAAGAAATCTGGCATCATTGATGTTCTGTGATCCATTGACAGGGAAGCATGTGTCCTACACAGAAAAGCAGACAATGTATGATGTCACCAAGAGACATGTATTAGGTTGTACCAGATTTCTGGCACAGATCTAGGCCGTTCAGCCCAACTGGAATATCCCCAGGTTTATGCTTCACGTGAGCCTCTTCCCACCCCGATTGATCTAACTTGATCCAATCCCATCAAAATATCCTTTCATTCTAAAAGCAAAATGCTGCAGATACCGGAAATCTGAAATAAAAACAGAAAACGCTGGAAAAACTCAGCAGGTCTGTGGAGAGAAAAAACAGAACTAATGTTTCGAGTCTGTATGACTCTCTTTCAGAGCTTTTATTCTTTTTTCCCTTGTACCAATGTAGTAAACCCTTAAATCTATTCTGCTTGTCTCATCTGACATCTTTGGCAATCTCTTCTTTGCCTCCACCTATCACTGGCCCTCTATCCAGCTCCACCTGTCCCAACCCCCTCAAACAGCTTATATTTCACCTCATTTCTATTTTTCTTTAGTTCTGATGAAGAGTCATACAGACTCAAAATGTTAACTGTGTTCATCTCCGCAGATGCTGTCAGACCTGCTGAGTTTTTCCAGCTATTTTTGTTTTTGTTTCAGATTTTCAGCATCCGCAGTATTTTGCTTTTATGCTTCTACTGCTAGTTGAGCTCCACAACCCAACCACTGTCGGGAAAAGAAGTTCCTCTTTATTTGGATTTGTTATGACTACCTTATATTTGTGACCCCTGAATGCAGACTCATCCAATCACTATCAAACTGTTACTAATTTCCCAGCCTGATACAGGAAGAAGATTAGACATTTTGGGAATTTTTGTTACTTTCAGATTTGTCACTCCAATGCTGTCCCCAGCCTCCCATCTTTCGCCCTGTGTAAACTTGAGCTCATAGAAAAGTCTGCTGTCCGAATCCTAACACTTCCCAATTGTCCATCACCCCTGTGCTTGCTGACCCACATTGGTTCCCCGTCTGGTGGTGCCTCATTTTTAAAGCTCTCACATTTTTATCCAAATCTCTCCATGGCATCACCCTTCCTTTACATTTCTAGCTGTGCACCCTCCAAGAACCCTGCATTTCTCTAGTCTCGGCCACCTGCGCATTCCCCATTTTAATCGCCCCACCATTGGTGGCTCTTCCTGCAGTTCCCAAGGCGCTTAGTTCTGGGATTCCCTCCCTAAGCCTCTTCACCTCTCTACCTCTCTCCTCCTTAAGACAGTCCTTAAAATCTACCTCTTTGAGCCAGCTTTTGGTGACCTGTCCTACTAATTCTTTATGTGACTCAGTGTTAAATATTTGGCTGATTACGTTGCTTCGAAATGAGACATTTTTACTGTGTTAAAGGTGTTATATAAATGCACATTGTTATTTTGAGGATCTGGGAAGGAGTGAATTGAAATGGAGACAGAGTATTGGGTGTTGATTGTCAACACGGTGCTGTGTTGAGGGGATGAGAAATACATTCAGTTCAGTTTCTGGTCAAAGGTAACCCCCCAGGCTGTTGATAGTGGGGGATTCAGTGATGGTAATGCCATTGAATGTCAAGGAGTGATGGTTGGATTCTCTCTTGTTGGAGATGGTCATTGTCTGGCACTTGTGTGGCGCAAATGTCCCAGGACTGAGATGAATGACCTCCAACAACCACAACCATCCTTTTTTGTGCTAGGTATAACTCCAACCAGTGGAGAGTTTTCCCCCTGATTCCCATTGACTCCAGTTTTGCTTGGGCTCCTTGATGCCACACTCACTCAAATGAGGCCTTGAAGTAGGGGGCAATCATTCTCACCTTAAATCTTGAGTTCAGGTCTTTTGTGCATCTTTGCACCAAGGACGTAATGAGGTCAGGAGTTGAATGGCCCAGGTGGGACCCAAACTGAGAGTCTGTGAACAGGTTATTTTTGAGTAAGTGCTGCCAGATAGTATTGTCGGTGACATTTCCATCACTTTGCTGATGATCGAGGGTAGACTGATGGGGCGGTAATTGGCTGGGTTGGATTTGTCCTGCTTTTTGTAGACAGGACATACCACATCACAAGTTGTCAATACTATTGCCGGAATGTCGTCAGGGCCCATAGCCTTTGACTGACAACATTCCGGTAATAGTGCTGACAACGTGCTCCAGGATTTGCCATGCCCCTAGCCAAGCTGTTCAGCACAGCTATAACATTGACTTCTACCTGGCAATGTGGAAAATTGCCCAGGTATGCCCTGTCCATAAAAGCAGGGCAAATCCAACCCGGCCAATTACCATCCCATCAGACGACTATCGATCATCAGTAAAGTGATGGAAGGGGTCATTGTCGGCGACCACCTAAAGTTTGTGAAATATACATGACATGACGTAAAGTATTTGGAGGGGGTTGAACACAGATACTGTCCTATCAGTCTACTCTTGATCATCAGTAAAGTGTTGGACAGGGTCATCAACAGTGCTATCAAGCGGCACTTACTCAGCAATTACCTGTTCACTGATGCCCAGATTTGGTTCCACCAGGGCCACACAGCTCCTGAACTCATTACGGCCTTGGTCCAAACATGGACAAAATTGCTGAACGCCAGTGGTGAGGTGAGAGTGACTGCCCTTGACATCAGTGCAGCAGTTGACTGAATGTGGCATCAAGGAGCCCTAGCAAAACTAGAGTCAATGGGGATCAGAGGAAAGCTCTCCACTGATTGGAGTCATACCTAGCACAAAGTAAGATGGTTGTGGTTATTCGAGGTCAATCATCTCAGTTCCAGGACATCGCTGCATGTGTTCCTCAGGTTAGTGTCTTAGGCCCAACCACCTTCCTTTCATCATCAGATCAGAAGTGGGGATGTTCACTGATGATTGCAGAATGTTTAGCACCACTCATGACTCCTCAGATACTGAAGCAGTCCATGTCCAAATGCAGCAAGACCTGGACAATATCCAGGCTTGAGCTGATAAGTGGCAAGTAATGTTCACGCCACACAAGTGCCAGGCAATGTCCATTTCCAACAAGAGAGAACCTAGCTATCTCCCCTAGACATTCAATGACATTACCATCACTGAGTCCCCCACTATCAACATCCTGGGTGTTACCATTGACCAGAAACTGAACTGGACGTCACATAAATACTGTGGATACAAAAGCAGGTCAGAGGCAGAGAGTAACTCACCTCCTGACTCTCCAAAGCCTGTCCACAATCTACAAGGCACAAGTCAGGATTGTGATGGAATACTCCCCACTTGCCTGGATGAGTGCAGCTCCCACAAAACTCAGGAAGCTTGACAGCATCCAGGTCAAAGCAGCCCACTTGGTTGGCACCTCTTCCACAAACATTCACTCCCTCCATCACCGATGTACAGTGGTAGCAGTGTGTACCATCCAGAAAATGCATTGCAGCAACTCACCAAGGGTCCTTCCAAACTTGCGACCTCTACCATCTAGAAGGACAAGGGCAGCAGATGCATGGGAACACCACAACCTGCAAGTTCCCCTCCAAGCCATTCAGCATCCTGGCTTGGAACTATATTGCCGTCCCTTCACTGTTGCTGAGTCAAAATCCTGGAACTCCCTCCCTAACGGCCGTATGGATATCCCTATAACATATGGACTTCAGTGATTCAAGAAGGCAGCTCACCACCACCTTCTCAAGGGCAATTAGGGATGGGCAATAAATGATGGCCTAGCCAGTGACACCCACATCCCATGAATGAAAAACAAAAAAAGGGTGCTTGATGATCTCCTCGGTGTTTGGAACATCGGAGCAGGAATCAGCCATTCAGCCCCTCGAGCCTGCGCCGCGATTCAATTAGATCGTGGCTGATTGTTTATCTCAACACCGTTATCCTGCACTATTCCCATCTCCATTATATCGATCTGTCTTGAACTTGCACAGTGACTGACCCTCCACAGGTCTTTGGGGTAAAAAAATTCCAAAGATTCACCACCCTCTTGGTGAAGAAATTCCTCCTCATCTCAGTCCTAAATGGCTTGCCCCTTAATCTGAGATCGTGGCCCCTGGATCTAGACCTCCCTCCCCCCCCAGCAGCCAGGGGAAACATTCGTTCTGCATCTACCCTGTATGGCGCCTTAAGAATTTTGTAAGTTTCAATGAGATCACCCTTCATTCTTCATTTGGGAGGGAGAAAGTTCAGAACAGCACTGAAATAGTTCAGAGCATGAGAATAAGGGCAAGGAAGGTTGCGATGTCTTTCAGATGAGATGTTCAACTGAGGCCCCATCTGCCTGCTGGGGAGAATGTAAAAGAAGAATAACAGGGGAGTTATCTCTGGTGTCTTGGACGATATTGATCAATCAATCAACATCACAGAAGAAAGATTATCAGGTCATTATCACATTGCTGTTTGTGGGAGTTTGCTGTGTGCGAATTGGCTGCCACATTTCCTGCATTACAACAGTGACTATATTACAAAAGAACTTCCTTGGCTGTAAAGTGCTTTGCAATTTCTGCTTGGTAAGAAGCGCTATATAAATGCAAGTCTTTTTTTTAAATGGAGGAGAGTAGCTGTTAGGGAAAAGCTGCCTGATTATAAATTTTGGGGTTCTTTTGCTGCAATTGGCCAATTAATTTTGAAGCTGTTTACCATTTTGTGGCTCATACCCTGCTAGTGTTCATAGAGCATAGCTGCAGTTTCCTAATTTAATCTGGCTTCACTATCCAACTGTATCATACACTGTTGCTTTGATGTGATTTATTAAATGGACAAGAGGTTGTACCTAAAGTGGGACTTGCCTCAATGTGTCTGTTTACTTGATCATTGGAATGAGTAACCAAGTGAATAGTTGAAACCATACACAAATTGAGGAAAAGGCAACCAGCCTCGGAATATCTTGGCCTTCAAGCTCCCAATTGTATATTGGTCAACAGAAAGTTTTGAGCTCATCTAATTAAAGTCTCTTAACGTTTAAGAAGTATTTAGAAGTTCACTTGTGTTGCCATAGTCCCCAGGGCTATGGGCCAAGCACTGGAAAATGGGATTAGTGTAGTCCGATCTTTTTGTTGACTGGCATGGACACGATGGGCTGAATGGCCTTCTTCTGTGCTGTAAACGTCTGAGTCTATGAATTAGGGATGGGAAGATCAATCTGTTTAATTAAAACTGCAACCATTTCCCAACACACATGGTTTCAACCATTTGTGTTTTTCTTTTCATGTTTTGTTGGAGTGTTGGAATAAAGACTGCTGCTCACTTGAGATCTGATTCCTGTGTGGTATATTCTTATGCGAAGCTCCTTTACTGGTACCTGAGACCAGTGGCCATCTCCCAGGCATGAGTGTTGACAGTGAGGGACTGTAGGCATTGATTAGGATAGGGAACGGCAATGATACCAAAATCAAATTCGGCCAAACTGAATCCTTTCCTCAATGGATGTCCACATGCCTGCAGACCTTAGACACCAGTGAGATGACTGAGTTATCACCTCATTTTTTTGATTCCTGCACAAAAACAGATGACCGTGGGTTAAATTCCTCCTTCATCCTGTCAATTGTTTGCATTCACAAATGTGAGCTGATGCAAATGGGCTGGTTAAAACCATGCATAGTATTGAGTTTGATGACATAATAATAGAGTCCAGTATATGTTTCTATACATAGAACTTAAAGCGGCGTCAATCACTGTTTAAGAGTTCTCCCGAAGAGAATATCATTTTAGCTATATTCAGCTAATAACATCATCAAAATTGCTAACTTATTTATTGTTGAGATAACGTCAAGTACTAAGCTCTTAACGCATTACCACCCTATTTTTACCAGGCTGATATGCTTTAATGTTATCTAAATGAGGACATTGCAGCTGCACATTCCCACGACCCCTACACTTTGACCTTGTTTCCACAGCAACATCATTGTACCACCTAAATACTGTTATCCATTTCTGTATCTGAGTGGAACAGAGCTAGAGGAGAAAGTAATCCAGGGTGAGAGTTAAAATATCTATGTATTTTGTTAAAATAAGTCTTTTGGGTCACTAGATTGTGGTTGGAGACAATTGTATAATCTGAATTTTGTTTTGGTAATGATCACGAGCAGATCAACATGAATTCCAGCTCAGATCTAAGTGTATTAGTTCAATAAATCCTAGATTAGCTGAAGTCCGCCAGTTCTCGCTTTTTTAAAAAAGCTTCTCTTTGGAACTTTGAGAGAAAAGCAAACGAGCCCAATAAATATTGAAGGCATCGAGCATCAGTGAGACACTCCTTGTCACTTTTTGAGAGAGCAAATGTCAATTTTTCTTTTCCCAAACTCCTGTGTGTCATGTATTTATGTGTGTTTAGGGGTTCTGACGTTCCCTGGTTGCTGTCAATGTGATGCCTTCACTAACGTAGGTCATTCCAGGCAAATTTGTTGTTGTTGAGTCCCCTCAGAGGTGTGTTTTTCCCCCCCTCGTTTCTTCCCCGGAGCAGGCTCG
The DNA here is from genome assembly GCF_017639515.1 of Carcharodon carcharias. Taxonomy (NCBI): domain Eukaryota; kingdom Metazoa; phylum Chordata; class Chondrichthyes; order Lamniformes; family Lamnidae; genus Carcharodon; species Carcharodon carcharias. The sequence goes on along the minus strand of NC_054467.1, from coordinate 237,786,623 downwards.
AGGGGCTGAATGGCCGACTTCAGTTCCTATTTTGTATGTTCGTAAGTCAGGATGGTGTTGTTTCCCTGAGATTCCATGGCATGCAAAGAGGCAACCCTGCAAAAGTAAAAGACCTTGGGAGTCCAGCTTTCATTGATGCAACTAATATTAGAAATACTAATAAAACAAGACTTATTGTTTTTCTTTCTATGTTATGGACGGAGAGCATTCTGGGTTCTAGTACTTCCAATGGTCAAGTTCTTGATGGCTCAGCGTTACTCAGTTAATGAGCCTAAAATAGCTTCAGGCTCCTCGGTGGCCTGTTTGGTTATGTTACGACAGCATTGAGTTTCATGCCCTTTGACCTTCAGCGATATCCTGCCTTTTTGGATACCTTCCCAGGCTGTGTCCATAATCCTTTACCCCTTCGAAGCACCTCTGATTCCTTCAGTCCTCCCTTGAAGTGTTTTAGTAAATCTGCAAAGCTTTCTCTGTTGACTGCTTACATTTTGTTTTTAAAGTGATCAGGCTTTCTGGCATTCCTGCCTTGCAAGATGGAAATTGCCAGCAGTGCTGCACTTTTATCCCTTCAGAAGAGCTATTTATGTGGTGCTTCATAATTGCCCTGGTTGTTTTGCCAGTCAGGTCTGTGTCGATGTTTTAAATGTTGCAAATGGCTGCCAGTCAGTACGGCATTCATTCAAAGAAGGAGAAGGGAGATTCATTTTCAATATTAATGAGGCACTGATATCAGGGCCATTGGCTAGTACTAAACTCTGTCAATTATCAACCCAAAGAAGAGTGATTTATTTCATTACTTTAAGATCTTTCTCCCCAGACTGTTTCTGCAGAGGATTTTTTTGAAATTCTGAAGTGTTAGGATTATCCATTTATTTTGTGATATTATTATAGTATTGTTTAAAAACAAAGACAAATTTTACTGGGACTTGACGGAGTTAAAAATGCTCAGCTGCGATGAGCAGCGCAAATGTCTGAGGCATGAATTTAACAGCAATGTGATTGTATCGGCGAAGTCTGACTGATGGCACATACATTCTCCACTGGTTGGAGTCATACCTAGCACAAAGGAAGGTGGTTGTGGTTGTTGGAGGTCAGTCATCTCAGCTCCAGGACATCACTACAGGAGTTCCTCAGGGTAGTGTCCTCAGCCCAACCATCTTCAGCTGCTTCATCAATGACCTTCCTTCTATCATAAGGTCAGTGGGGATGTTCGCTGATGATTGCGCAATGTTCAGCACCATTCGTGACTCATCAGATACCGAAGCAGTCCATGTCCAAATGCAGCAAGACCTGGACAATATCCAGACTTGGGCTGACAAATGGCAAGTAACATTTGCGCCACACAAGTGTCAGGCAATGACCATCCCCAACAAGAGAGAATCCAACCATCGCCCCTTGATGTTCAATGGCATTACCATCACTAAATCCCCCACTATCAATATCCTGGGGGGTACCATTCACCAGAAACTGAACTGGACTAGCCATATAAATACTGTGGCTACAAGAGCAGGTCAGAGGCTAGGAATCGTGTGACAAGTATCTTGCCTCCTGACTCCCTAAAGCCTGTCCACCATCAACAAGACACAAGTCAGGAATGTGATAGAATACTCCCCACTTACCTGGATGAGTGCAGGTCATACAATACTGAAGAAGCTGGACACCGCCCAGGACAAAGCAGCCGCTTGATTGGCATCACATCCACAAACATTCACGCCCTCCACCACCGATGCACAGTAGCAGCAGTGTGTACCATCTACAAGATGCACTACAGGAATTCACCATGACTCCTTAGACAGCATCTTCCAAACCCATGACCACTACCACCTAGCTAAAAGCAAAATACTGTGGATGCTGGAAATCTGAAACAAAAACAAAAATAGCTGGAAAAACGCAGCAGATCTGACAGCATCTGCGGAGAGGAACACAGTTAACATTTCAAGTCTATATCTTCATCAGAACTAAGGAAAAATAGAAATGAGGTGAAATATAAGCTGGTTGAGGGGGGTGGAACAGGTAGAAAGCTGGATAGAGGGCAGTGATAGGTGGAGGCAAAGAAGAGATTGCCAAAGATGTCATAGACAAAAGGACAAAGGGGTGTTGACTGTAGTGATATTAGCTAAGGAATGTGCTAAACCACTACCACCTAGAAGGACAAGGGCAGCAGATAGAAGGGAACACCACTACCTCGGTGTTCCCCTCCAAGTCACTCACCATCATGACTTGGAAATATATCACCGTTCCTCCACTGTCACTGGGTCAAAATCCTGGAACTCCCTCCCTAACAGCACTGTGGGTGTACCTACACCACATGGACTGCAGCGGTTCAAGAAGGCAACTCACCGCCACCTTCTCAAGGGACGGGCAATAAATGCTGGTCCAGCCAGTGAAGCCCACATCCCGTGAATGTATAAAAAAAAGACAGACTATAATATATATATATATATATATATTTTAAAGTTGAAATGAGTTGGAAATAGAAAGGTCGGAAGTCTTTCTGCCTTCCATTAGGTGACAGGGTGGACGTCTTCACGTGCAGACTAAGGTCACAAGGAATGAGAAAGACAAGAAAATCTGGGACTTTCCACCAATCCTCCACCAAAGTTAGAGCAGATGATCGGGTGGTTCCCCTTCTCCCTGAGGAAATTACCAGCGTGGGCACCCTCTTGCACCTCCTCCACAATGGGGCAGTTACAGCACAGAAGGAGACCATTTGACCTCTCTGCCGGAGCAACTCGCCTCGTCCCATTCCCCCATCGTTTTCCCATAGCCCTACAAATTTTTTCTCTTCAGATAATTATTCTACTCCCTTTTTGGGAGCCACAATTGACTCTGCCTCCACCGCAATCTCAGGCCCTTCAATCGCATCGCCCAAGTGTACCTTTTTCAGGTTGTGCTGCAGCTACCCTCCTCTGTTACTTGCGGGCAGTTCAACACGAGGACTGGGATTTTCCGACCCGCCATGGAGGATGCGGCAGCCCAGCCAAAAGTCCATTGACTTTCGGCAGGACCGGATAATCCCGGTGGCGAGCAGTGCCGGAAATTCCCACCCTAGGGGTCATAAATATAAGACTGTCGCTAATGGTTTCTAGGGGGAATTCAGGAGAAACTTCTTTCCTCAGAGAGTGGTGAGAATGTGGAACCTGTTGCCACAAGGGAAAAGGATAGATGCATTTAAGGGGAACCTAGATGAGCATATCAGAGAGAAGGGAACAGAAGGATGTGACGGAGGGCGAGATGAAGTATTGTGGGAGCTGGTTTGTGTGGAGCATGAACCCCAGCAGAGACTAGTTTGACTGGCCTGAGGATGGGGTTTGAGGCAGTTTTCTTTTCTAATTGCAGGAGCTCTACTTGGAGCTGGTACACTTAGTGACCACCCTGGTGCCCTTGGAGACGGCGTGTTTGGCCAGTTCCCCCAGCATCAGTAGGCGGGTGGTGCGCTGGATCTCCCTGGAGGAGATGGTCTGCCGCCTGGTGTGATGGACCAGGTGGGAAGCCTCGCTGGCGATTCACTGGAAGATGTCGCCGACAAACGAGTTGATGACACTCTTGGCCTTGGAGGAGATGCCGATGTCGGGGTGGACCTGCTTCAGCTCCTTGTAGATGTAGATGCTGTAGCTCTCCTTCCTGCTCCACCAATGCTTCCTGTCACCCTTCCTGGACATTTTCATCGCAGTTTTCTTCCCGCCTTTTTTTTTTGGAGAGGGAGCCCTTGGCGCCCACTGCCCTGGGTCTGGTGGAAACGGCAGCGCTCGGCATTGCAAACCCTTCAACTCTTGCTCAATATTCGCTTCGGCTGCTGAAACACTGAACAAGTGTTGGGGTACAAGCAGCAAGGCTCCCTACAATTGACTGACATGAAGCCTATTCCAGCTTATCTCCCAAGCCTCAACTTAATACACTTGAGGCCCAGTTCCCACTCAGACCTGATGGGAAGAACAGCCATTTACAAAGAGCAACAGCGCGCAACAGAGCACACAGGCTGAAGAGAACATGAGAGATTAGAGAGAGAATGAAGAATGCAAGTCACTTGCCACCCCGTCCTATTTCTCTATCCTTTCTTATACACAAGATTACCTGGAAAACTCTGAACACATTTCACACCGACGCGATTGAGATCTGATTGAATTCATTTGGTAAAATGGCAGTAAGGCTGTTGAAAGTTCTTCAGATAATCTGTCCAAAAGGTGATCCTTGTTAAAGCCATAGGCTCCTTGAGAGAGAGAGAGAGAGCGGGCTGTGTAGGGATCTGAGCTTTATTTGATCTCTCCCGTGATCTGGGAAGGGAGGCCCCAGTCTAAGGAAATGCAATAAAAAAAAACTGTGATGGTTTGTCATTGAACACAGCACAAAGGTTTCATTTTGCAGCGGTGGGGAAGCTGGTAACATTCAGAGTTCTGTCCTTTCCTTGAACTCTCTGAAGGAAGTATGGCATTAAATTGGGTCCTGTGCCCTTTTATCATCTTTTGAAGTATCCTTACAGTGGTTAACCTTAAAGGGATAGCATCTTAATGGAAAAATATCTGTCCAAATCCACGAGATTATGACTTAAATCAGATCAAAACGTGGTGTAGGGTGCCCCTGTGACAAACGTGTCTCGCAACTCCACAGTTGCCTGTAGATAAGTAATAAAAAATCATTCTAAGCATTAAGCTACATCTCTTTAATTTCAAAGCCCGGATGAAAATAAAGCTGCCTGGTAAGTGGCCCCAGTCTACAGTCAAAGGAGCTGAGGCTTCAGTTACCATAGGAGAACATGCAAGCAAACTCCAGTTACACAGGGTTGTGTTCTGAGAATTGAAAGGCTGTTTAAGAACCCTCGTGGTTTGATGCACTTGTCCCTTATTTGTTTTTTTTTCTGATCACGCCCCTTCCAGTGGTATAAGATTTCACAGCGTCAATCTGACACCACCAATATTTAGATGCAGCAGAAATGTACACAAAATGCAAAGTATTTTCAGTACTCTCCTCCCTTCATCCCAGGATTGATGGCTGTGCCTTCAACTGCACACTCTGGAATTCCGTCCCCAATTTCCTCTGCCTCTTCAGGAAAACCCATTCGAATCTCTCCAAAAAGCTTTGCCAAGGTGGCGTGGTGATTTTTAGTTGTTTCATGTAGTATGTACTATTTACTAAGTAATCTCAAAGGAGTTTGTCTACTCAAATGTGTGTTTTTTTCCCTTTTTCAGAATAAGTTGCTTTGTAAGGTGCGTTACCTGTAAATTGCACCTACAGTTTTAATGTCTTTAAGACCACCTCACTCACGTTGGCTGTCACATTTAGCGAATCCTTCCCTGCTGTGCTCAGTGAAGCGTATATATGGCCTGACAGCCATTTGGAAGGAGATCATTTCAGCAAGGCAGTGCTAACTGCAGTCTCCACAAGCTTCAATTGGCAGACCATCGAAAGTAAATATTGTGATGAAAGAAAGAACTTGTTGTTGCTCCTCAGGACTTTTACAGCCAATCAGTTGACTTTGGAAATCCAGCCATTGCTGGAATATAGGCAAGTGTGGCAGCAAGTCCGCACACAGTGAGGTCTCACAGTCAGCAGCAACGTGACAAATACTCCTCTTTTACTGATTCAGGCATAAATGCTGGTCCTGTTCATCTTCAAATAGCATTGTGGGATCTATTGCATAAGCCCCTGGGTGGAAGGTGCTTTGACTTCATGTCTCATCCAAAAGAAGGCCATTCTGATAATGCACTACTCCCTCGCTACTACGCTTCATATAGGAATGTAGGAAGAGGAGAAACCGATCACGTCAACTCTGTCATTCAATTAGATCTTGGCTGATCATCTACCTCAACGCCTCTTTCCTGTGCTATCTCCATTTCCCTTGCCTTGGTGTACAACTTGAACCTACATTGCTTTGGTTCAAAGGCAAGAATATGCTTCCAAGGAGCCACACTAACATAAGCGAGGAAGCTAGCAAAGTGCTTTATCGCTGACGAGCACTGTTTAAATTTTCAGATGCTGCCATCAGTATAAAAGAGCCCAAAACTGGACTGCGCTGTAGGAGTTTACAGGAAAAATTTGGAAGACGTTTTGGTAGAGAGATGTATTAGTGTACATAACTGCAAGTAGCTGTTGAAAGCATGGCAATTAGTAAAAGAATTAGATAAAACTTTGATGTAAGTTATTGAAGAAAAGAAAGAAGAGGGAAAAAGTTTGGCATGGATTCACTGTGAAGCTAACTTGGACACAGACGGACAGCTTGGACTCCTCCTATGCTGAGGTTCCGATGGCTGGTGAATGCAGTTTCAATAGTAACTTCCAAAAAGAAAATTAAATCGAAAAGTAAAAAAAAGAATTGTAGAGTTATGGGGAAAGAGCAGAGGGAATGGCACTAATTTCAAAGAACGGGTAGAAGCATGACAGGCCAAATGGTTGATGGTTTTGGATATGTGTATCTCAGGTTCACTGAACAGAAGTGGCAAATGAATCTGACCTCCCTTGGTGAGCTGGGAAAGATCAGTGGAGGATTAGAGCAGAGTGTCGCTTGGTGACGTTTGCACTATTGATCAATGCCTTTCTGGATTTTGCTGTGCTTACTTTCAAAATCGAATGCGTCCCAAACAATGGCCGAAATCCTCTTTTTAGACCATTGTGTGAAGGTCACCCAAAGTGCAGAGGATTTAGTCTGAGAGAGGGCAGCTCAAAGCTCTAACAGCAAATTGAAACTGGAAGTAATATGGGGAATATACAGTAGTGCTTTGAAGATTAAACTTCTCAAGCTGCTTACACTTCACCTGTGCCTCCAAAGAGTATTTATATTTTCTTCTTAACTGTGAACCGGAACAACTAAGTAGAAGTGATTAACCTAATGTGTGAAAATACAAACTGACTTTTCTTCCAACACTCATCAGTCTCCAGTTTATTTTTCACTGAGGTTTATTTATGCCCACCTGAGAGGGTAAACAAGGTTTTGAGCCTGAAAGTTGGCATTTCGGACAGTGCAGTACTCCTTCAGTACTACGCTGGAATGTCAGCTTGAATTTATGTGCTTAATTTTTTTTTGAACCCACAACCATCATACTCAGAGCTAAGAAAGGCCTACCCACTGAAGCACAGCTAAACAGGTCTCAACAGTGGCAGTATTAGAAAGAATGTTTTCTTGTTTTTGTTGAGGTGAGTTTTGGTGGTGTACTGAGGAAAGTTACCCTCCTGAACTATTCAGCAAGATTGGGGTCAATGATATAAGGGAAAGCAAGATTTTAGGTCTATCAGACTAGTGTGGCAAGAAGTACAGGAACAAAGGTAAGACAGTGGTTTCTCATCAGGAACAGGAGTAAGCCATTCAGCCCTTCTAAATGCTCACCCATTCAATTATATCATAGTTGATCGATGCCTCAATTTACCTGTCTTTGCTTCATATCCTTTGATGTTCTTGGTCAATATATTGATTCATCTGGAAAATATCAATTGATCCAGCATCCACAGCCCTTTGAGGAGGGTGGGGGGGAGGAAGAATTCCAGACTTCTACTACCTTTTGTGGAAAGTCATTGCTTCCTGATTTAAAACCTAAATAGCCTCAATCCAATTTTAAGCTGGTGTCACCTTGATCTAGATTTCCATGCGCCCACCTCCCCCCACCTGCACCACCATTAGAGGAAATAATTTCTGTACTTCCGCTGTTGAATTCCTTACTAATTTTCAACACCTTGATTAGATCATCCCTCAACCATCTAAACTCAATTGAATTCAAGCCAAGTCTTTGTAATAGAAAACAGAAAATGCTGGAAAAACTCAGCAGGTCTGGCAGCATCTGTGGAAAAAGAAACAGAGAATTCCAGCATCTGCAGTGTTTTGCTTTTATCCAAGTTTGTGTAATCTGTCCTTGTAATTTAATCCTTTGAAGCAATTACAAGATTTGATAGAGGTGTTCAAACTCTTAAAAAGTTTCGACAGAATAAAGGAGGAGAAATAGTTTCCAATGGCAGAAGAGTCGGTAACCGGAGGACAAGGATTTAAAGTAGCAAAAGAACCAGGGGCAGCAAGTCTGAAATGCAAAGCTTGAAAGGGCGATGGAAGCAGATTCAGGATTAACTTTTGGAAGCTAATTGGATAAGTACTTGAAAAGAAAACATTTGCAGGACTGTGGAGAAAGAGCAGGGGAGTGGGACTAAGTGGATAACTCTTTCAACGAACCAGCACAGGCTTGTATCATTATATAATTCATTCTGGTAAATCTGTGCATTCTCCCCTCCCAAGGCTGCTATATCTTCCTGGTAGTTCGATACCAGACAAGCTTTTTCCTTGACAAAAGTAAAAATAGCTGGAAAAACTCAGCAGGTCTGGCAGCATCTGCGGAGAGGAGCACAGTTAACGTTTCGAGTCCCACTTTTTCCTTGTGTCCTGTCCAGGGCTATGAGGGAGGTTTCAGAAGGGTCTCCCACATTTTTGAATGAACTGAATAAACCATTGTGGAGGGGGGGAGGGACCCTTCAGTCTGATCTGACTGAGAGTGAAGGTGAGCATTTGGACCTAGAGACCTCGACTACCTTGATTTGAAGCACAGAAACCTTTACTCCCTGCCACACACCAATCGACCACTTTGAGCAAGCAGCGGGTTTTTTCCACTGGAAACTTCTGCCTTTGCTTTTATTTCCTCCTCCTTGCGGACTTTGTGATGCATTTCAAAATCACCCTCCGTTGAACCATTCTGCCTGTGTGTATTGGCATGGAGGGGTGGGGGGGGGGGGAGGTGGTGGGGGTAGAGGGGGGCACCAGGGGATGTGGGGGAGGGGGGGGTGGTATACGGGGAAAGAAGGCTGGCAACTTGTTGGTATTGCAGCCAGACGTGCCATGAGTCACTCGCCTGGGCATCCTGCCACGAGCAAGCGAGACATAATCTTCCTCATTCTGTTGAGACACAGACTGAAAGGCCCCTGGCTGAGAACGGAGCGTGTATGGGAATGTGTGTGGAAGGAAAGGGAAGCCTCAGGGCTACCCTGAGCGGGCTTGCTCTTTGTGAGCTCGGCAGAAAAGTTCAAGCTACGCACAAAACAGAGAACTAGGTTCTCAGGCAGCTGGAGTATTGTGTCCAGTTCTGGGCACCAAACTTCAGGAAGGATGTCAAACTCTTGGATAAGGTTCAGAAGAGATTTTCTGGAATGGTATCAGAGATGACGGGGCTTCAGTTATGTGGAGAGATTAGAGAAATTGGGATTTAATGGATGTGTTCGAAATTCTGAAAGGCTTCAATGGAATAAGTAAGAAAAAACTGTTTCAGTGGCTGGAGACCAGAGGACACAGATTTTAACTAATGTTCCTAAAGGTCAGGGGGAGATGAGAGAGTTTTTCACTCGGTGAGTTTTACTGGAATACATTGCCTGAAAGGATGCTGGAAGCAGATTCAGTAGTAACTTTCAAAAAGGAAATAGTTATCTATTTAAAAAGGGAACATATTTGCAGAACTAGGGGAACGGGCAGGAGAGCGGGATTAATTGGATAGCCCCTTCAATGAGCCAGCCCAGGCACAATGGGCCAAATGGTCTCCTATGCGGTAAGGTTCTTTGATTCTATGAAGCACAGAAACAGTGCAAACACTGAGGAGAGAGAGCGCACAGTTTGCTGAATAAAGAAGTTGTTTCTATCACAGGCAGCTGAGAGTTATTGTTGCACTTAACTTTTAAACCCCTGAAAATGTACAAGACCAGCAAAGAACTTTGCACGGCACCTGGCCAGGCTTTGGAATCTCAGGGACCTCACATGTTACTCGAAACCTGTCTATTAAAATAGTAGTGAGCGCGAGTGCAGCTTACCTCTAATGCTGCCTCCTCTCCCTACACGATGCATTCTTGGGGAACACAGGAGGTTACAATCGGAAAAAGGGTTAAAAGCAAACATCCAGTTCTGCAGCACATGAGAGTTGGGACCAAAAATCCAGCTTTTAATGTAGTTCAATTGGCGCAGTCTCACCTCTGAGCCAGGAAGCTGCGAGTTCAAATCTCGTTCCAGGCCTTGGGTACAAAAGTCTCGGCCAACACTCCAGTGCAGCGCGGAGGAAGTGCACTGTCAGAGGTGCAGTCTTTCAGCTGAAACGTTGAACCGAGGCCTGGTCCGCCCTCTCCGGGGGGAGTGGTGGTGTGGGGGGGGGGGTGGTGGTGTGGCGCGGTTGCAAAAGATCCCATTGCACTTTTTTGAAGAAGCAGAGGTGAGTTATCCCCGGTGTCCTGGCCATTAATTTTCCATCAGTCAGCATCACAAAAAACAGATTAGCGGGCCTTGATCACATTGCTGTTGGTTGGAACTTGCCGTGTGCAATTTGGCTGCTATGTTTTCTACCTTCCACCAGTGATTTCACTTCAAAAGTAAAATAACTAATTGGATGTAAAGCGCTTTGGGATGTCCTGAATTCTCAAAAGGCACGATATAATTATAAGTCTTTCTAATGTGCAGATTAAATAGCAGTTCATTTTTGTCATCTATCATGCCTTTTAATAATAACAACTTGAATTTATGGAGGACCTTTTATGAAGTAAAAAGCCCCAAAGAGGGGTATTATCAGACCATAGAACCACAGAAAAGTTACAGCACAGAAGGAGGCCATTCGGTCTATCTTGTCCATGCAAGCCCGAGGACACCCAGGTGCCCTTTCTAATCCCACCTACCTGCACCCTGTAGCTTACAGCATTTAAGGTGCAGATCCAGGTACTTTTTAAAAGAGTTTAGAGTTTCTGCCTCATGACAACTGTTGACATCAAGCCACAGGGATATTAGGACTGGTGAACAAACGCTTGGTCAAAGAGTCACTTTTTAAAACATAGCACAGAGTGGAGAGAGACGAAGAGAGGTTTCCAGAGGGAGTTCAAGAACTTGGGGCCTAAGCAGCTGAAGGCAGAGCCACCAGTAAAAATTGGAATGCTCAAGAAACCAGAATTAGAGGAAGGCAGAGAACTTGGAGGATTGTAGGACTGGAGAAGGTTCTAGAGCTCGGGAAGGCTGAAGCCATGGAGAGATCCATCTGACTGAGAGCTATTGTGGGCATTAGGTACCAAAGTTATGTCGTTTGCTTTTCCGACTGAAAATTCATGGGAAATTAGCAGAATTCAAGCCACAGCCCTCCCCCTGCCCCTTTTAAACTTGGTAAAACCTGTCAACTCTTAAGCAGCTGCAAAATCAGTAACTTGTTTCCAAGGAGCTTTGACAAGCTGGTCGAGCCCTGTGCTACTGTCAGTCTTGACTGTTAAAATTTCCTCGTTAACACACAGTCATTGGAGTAGCTGGTACGTGCTCGAAGCCAAACGTATTTAGCCTTTCCTTGATAAAGATTAACCTTCAAATAGCTGTCAAAAAGTTTTAATTAATTGCGAGGAAGGAAAGAGCACAGCAGCTCAGTGACCAACATGAAAGGGACAGTTAGCTCTGCTTTAACTTGATTCGCTTGGTCTGTGTGAAGCCAATGTCACATGCCTGGTGGACTGTGTGGGCTTAGACCACCCATAAATTATCTCCACATACATTCCACTTCAACCATCGAGCATTTCAATGGGGCCGTTTTTTAAAAAAAGGAGTCAAATGATATTTTCTTGATAGAAACTACCTATAGCTTGGTTGCTGAGGTTGCTAAGCAACCACTAGGAACCAGCAACATGAGAAACAAAGACCTTTCTTCAGATTGAATGAAGTCGAAATCTTGCAGGCCCGATTTGAACTGCAGCTGGTGTTGCCAACTGTGATTAAAAGTATTCCTGGAGATTTCATCCTATGTCTCCCCACCCAGCTGCCATTCGCCAGCCAACACACCCATCCTGGTGATGCACTGCCTCCCTATACTAATTGGAAAGCAAAAAGATTCATTACCCAATTGGATGATGCTTGACTGTCAGCCAAAGAGCCTTTTTTTTTAACTCCCCCATTTGCATTATTTTTACATCTGGCAAAGAGAAATGTTCAAAGAAAATTACCAAAAAAAAACCCATGGGCAGGATTTTGAGGTCGTCAGGCAGGCACGGTGGACGGGCCTGGCAGTGGACAGAAAATGGCCTGCCTTCCGCGATCAGGCCCCAACCGCAATCAGCGGCTCCTCGCTGGCCGGGAAGGGCCGAGCGGGGGCAGGGGCCTGTCGGATTGGCAGAGGTATAAAAACGGCCCAGGCAGCCCCTGGGAAGCTGCCAAGGAAGGACGTGCGTTTAGCGCCCCCAGTGGAGTTGAGTGCGGCTAGACTTGGCAGGCGGGAGGGCAGTTCGGGTGGGCACTTGGCCATCCCCCTCCCCCCCAGCTTTTCCACGAGTGCCTCGCTGTCCTTCTGGAGGAGGTGGCTGCCAGGAGGGACACCCTTGTCCCTAGGGAAGGCCATCGCACCTCACAAAGAGGCATGGGAGGGGGCGGCAGCGATGGTGAGCAGCCATAACATGGTGCAACGCACATGGGTGCAGTGCCGGTAGCACTTCAGTGACGTGCTGCGCTCAGGAAGGGTGAGTACTGTGTTGGCATTGGTCAGTGTGCAGACGTGTTCAGGTGTGGCTGTCCCCCTGTGAACCTCAGGGGTGCTAGAGTCTGAGTGCCAACTGCCAATGACATGCTGACAATGGGAGTGAGCCCTGGCTGCTTGGACTGAGTGCTTTGCGGCTCGAGGGCTGCAACTCGTATGTGCCCTGCGAGGTGTTGCTCAGCTGGGGTTGGCCAGGCTGCATTGGCTCAGCAGGTAGAGAGTGGACTAATCAATGCTCCTGTGTCCTTTCAGGAGAAGACAAGCCATAACCAGGCAGAGGACATGTACAGGCGGAGGCCCGGCCAACCTGCTGCTGCTCAGCAGGTTCGAGCAGGACGTGCTAGAGCTCGAGAGCCTGCACATTCCCCGTGTAACCGGGCATGGAGAGACGGGGGTGCCAGAGTGCATTGCACAGAGGTGAGAGTTTCGGATTGTGCAATCATTCCAGTCTAGTCTCCTCATTGATGGGAGCCTCGAATTTGGAGTCCCCATTGATCATTGGAAGATGATGGCACCATGATGCAGATCTCCATGTCTCACCAGGGTGCCTGGCATGCACGTGACAGTGTGATAACTTTAATTAATGACATGTCCTTGTTCTCCCTTTTAGATTCACCAGCAGGCTTTCGCTCTGTGGACCCCGAAGGGCCACCCCTGATGCCAGAGGACCACCGAGCTTCTATTGCACCTGCGTCACACCCGCTCCCTGAACCAAGGCACCAGCTCAGATACCAGCACCTCAGTGGGCATTAGATCAGCAGCCAGTATCTCGGTGCACATCGGTGAGGGCACTTCACACTTGCTTGAGGTGCAGGCGGAGGCAAGAAGTGCCCACGGTGTAGGCAGTCGGAAGGACTGCTGGGGATCAGGACAATGCTCAGTCAAAGGCTGATTATGAGCCTCTGGAGTTGTCCATTAGATGGCAGATGCTGGATATCCAGTGAGATGTGCGGGAGGTCTCTGTTATGGAGGAGTTCATGTGGAGCATCAGCACTGTGTTGACCCTCATGACTGAGTGCACTGCCTCCTCCATTGAGAGAGTGGTGACTCTCATGAAGAGGCAGCTCCAGGGACAGAATGAGGGGTACCTGGGGTTGCGCTCGGACCTGCAAGCCCTCACACAGGCAAAGACCTCAGGTAGTCAGTGATAGTGTGGGAGATGGATGAGGCACCCAATATCCCAGCTAGGCGCCGTCCATCAATGGTATGTAGGGAGGTCCAGAGCGAACTCACATTGGCGCACGAACTGCTTGTCGTCTCTGCGGGCTCCTCTCAGGGCGCTCCGGATGATGGCAGCAGTTCCTCTGCCCCTCTGCCAGTGACCATGGCATCTGATGAGGCTGCGATGACTGGGGAAGTGCCAGGCGTGGCACTGGCCGCTCCCTCCCAAGCAGGGCCAGCACAGACTCCACTGGCCAGAGGACCACTGCCAAGGTCATCAAGGCCAACAAGACAGCAGAGTCAGCAGGCTGCCTCCAATGCCAGTGCCAGCGAGGGGGGAGCACCTAGATATAGCACTCGCAAGCATAAGTTAAAGGCACCATAAGCACAAGAGGGACAGGTCATGTGCGATTTTATGTTTATTTGTGTTTACTTCATCTATACTGGCCTGGGAATGAAGGCCAGAGGAGTTTATGTAAATAGTTTGGAATTGTCAAAATGAAATAAATTTTGCTTTTGTCATCATGACCTGAGTATGCTTCACCTTTTTATTTTATTGGTGCAGGTTACGCCAGTATGTAATGCTAGATATAAGTGGCGCAGGTAATGAGTGTTCTTTCAAGTAAAAGGGTCCTGTCAGACATCCGGAATGGAGGCGGCAGCCCTGGCATGAAGCTGAAGGAGCCTTGGGTCAAGGCGCCCCTGGTGTCCCTGCCTCCCTGGAGGTTACCGAGGTCCGGCTCCATGATCTCCTCACTGTGCTCCTCTTCTGACCCACTACTGCATTCAACCTCTGTGGCCTGTGCAGCTGCGTCAAGATCCTTTTCATCCAACGGGTCCTCCCCCTTGCCAGAGCCAGATTGTGGAGAGAGCAGCATGCAACCACTATCAGTGACACCCGCTCTGGGGGTTATTGTAGTGTTCCCCCTGAACCGTCCGGGCATCGGAAGCACATCTTCAGAAGACCTATGGCCCTCTCTACCTCCGCCCTTGTGGAGGCATGACTCACACTGTAACGCTGCTCTGCCTCTGTCCTGGTGGTGGTGGAGAGGCGTCATGAGCCACCTTTTCAACAGCCAGCCCTTGTCACCCATCCATCCAGTCGGGCTGGAGCACTGAAGAGCCTCAGCACCTGGGAGTATCTCAGGATGTACGCATCATGAAGCTGCCTGGGCACCTTATACAGACTTGCAGAATTTGCATCCTGTGATCACACACTATCTGCACGTTCATGGAGTGGAAGCCCTTCCTGTTGACGAAGACACCCGGCTGACCCTCTAGGCACCTTGACGGCCACATGTCGATTGCACCCTGGATTCAGGGGAACCCAGCAATCGCTGCAAGACCTCTGGCTCGCTCAACCTGGCTGGCCTTGTCTGTACACGAAAGAATAAAGGTCAGAACCCGCCTGAACAGAGCGTCTATCACCAGCTTGACACAACTGTGGACAGCTGATTGGGAGACTCGACACAGATCCCCCACTGATCCCTGGAAAGAGCCGTAGGCATAGAGGTTGAGGGGCACTGTGACCTTCAGAGCCACTGGCATGGGGTGTCCACCCACACAGTCAGAGCTGATCTCAGGCCCAATCACCTGACAGATGGAGGTCACTGTCTCTGTTGAGAGGTGGAGCCTCCTTAGGCATTGCACCTCAGAAATATTGAGGTAGCTGCATCGTCACCTGTATACCCTGGCAGCAGGATAGTGGTGTCTTCTGTGGCCCCTTCACCTTAGACCACCTGCTGGCCCTGTGCACCTTGTGCCTGTGCCCCTCCTCCCACAGGTCCCTCCCCTGGGAAGCCTGGACACCTGGCCTCCTCTTCCTTCTGTTCCTCTCTTCCTCCTCAGAGGAGAGATCACAATCCCCATTACCAGGGCAAGGGAAGGCTGTCTGACAACTGGAAGTTTCCACATGGTTTGAATCCTCCGAGGGCCTTGCAGACTGCAATGAGTCCTGAAATAAAGCCTGGAAATGCTAAGAATGAAACCCCGGACAGAAATGAGGCTGCCAAGTACCAATAACCAACCAGCAGCAAGTTATCTCCAAAACACCTCACCACTCACACTGGCAATGCTGCGGACCCTTTTTATCCTGTCCTTGGCTGAGGTTTGTGAAAATGTCGGCTGGCTGCCTGCCCGTTTTGCCCATGCGACGAGCTGGAAATTGCACGGGCAAGGAAAAATCACATTCAATTGGACTCATTTCAGGGCTTTAAGTGGCTGCTTAATTGATGGTGGGTGCCACTCCAGCACCCAAGCGCCACCCACCGAGCGAAATATTGTGCAAGTGCGCGATGACATCGGGATGCTCACCCAACGTCCTTGCGCACTATTTTACCCCCGATCGGGTCGAGCGCGCGCTTGTCCACGGGACAAAAAGTTCTGCCCCATCTTTTTTTAATATCCTGATGATTTTTCTCCAGGGTTGCACACAGCAGTGTCCTGAAGATTGAGCTTCAATTGCTGAAGACTCCAGGCCAATGCTGGAGGGTTGGCAACCCTGATGGAAGCTAAATAATTACACTCAATTCTTGCTCTTTGTTATGATCCCAGCTGAGGTTACCCCTGGACAAGCCTGATTCCAGAGTGGAATCCAGCTTGACAGATCCTAACTTTAATTTGTTTGTTTAGATACATGGAGAGTAGCCACTGAACAGAGTCACCGGGGTCAGTTAATGAATTTTTAACAAAAGAATAAAACGTTTATTAAACAAGAAAAGATTAACTATATTACAATACTCCTTCACCCACAACTATACCTTTACAGATGTATACTGATTTGTAAGGATAACACTAGTTACAAAAGCTATCTTATACTCTAATGTGCACAGTAAGTACACAGTCCATGTAAATCTATGGTACCTTGTGGTCAGACATACCAGACTCTGTAATCAAGTGACAGATGCCACCTCAACCAGATGCTGTGGACCTCTCCTCAACTCTCCCCAGATGCTTGTTACACCGTGAGCCAACCGGTCTCACCGAATTCCATCTTTCACACGAGAGTTTCCACTCTCCAATAACTCACTTTGGAATCTTCTTCCAAACTGATGCTTTCTCTCGGACGCCTTCCACAAGGGTTCACCTCCAGGGTTTCGAACTCTCCTTCTGATGTTCCTCTTCCCTGGGTCACCACATGCATTCAAGATGTCTCCCACACACTGTCTCTCTGGCTCAACCGTCAACAGTACACCACTGCTTCACATGCCCATAGCAAAAGGTTATAGACCTTCACTTGTCTCTTTGGACCTTCTTGCTTCTTGCAAGCTGTTCTCACTTTAAGTCTGCTTTCTACATCTTTTACCTCTTTAAATCTGAAGCTTGGAGCTTTTCTCTCTGCCCCTCACTCTTAATTTCAGTTAACGGGAAGTTTTCCAGGTTCTTGTCCTTCCTTTGACTAAAAGGTCTTCTTTGGACTTTTCCCTCTTCCACTCCCCTGGGTTTTGGGGTTTTTCTTTTCTGGCTATCTGTCCCTTCTAGGTGGCTTCTGTTTGGCAGCTTTCTCCCAAACCAGTTGAAGTCCAACAGCTTCCAAATCAAACTGCTGTCTTCTGTGTGTGTCTGTGGGGGGGGCCTGCCTCTCTGGCCCCCTGTTGCTAGACAACAGCCCAATTCTTCTACCCTTGTTTGTTTAACTTAGCTGCAATAGTTGTAAAAAAACGCAAGCACCCTTTTAAAGTGAAACTAAAACTCAATTTATCTTAACACACATACAGAAATACAAATTAAACTTAAACTTTAAAGCTAAAAATCATTCCTAACACTTGCAAATGCCAATATAATTCACTTAAACTATCTCTATTTCCTTACAGTCTTCAAAAAGGGACTTGATACTCATTAATGTCTTGTTAACTATTGGTTTTCCACTCTTATTGTGTGGCTATTCTATTGGATCATCCTACTGATATTTCCACGATATATAACTCTGCTACGGCATGTCACTGTTCAATCTGGAAGATTACGAAGAAAGGAAGTTGTTTTCTCTAAGTTGAGAATAATGAGTCTTCGAAAACCTGGCAGCTTTTTCAAAAGAAACTTGTATTTATGACTTAGACATTGCCTTAATTGGGCTGGGGGATAGGGCACTACTTATCAAAAATGGGTATGGATTTAAAGTAGGGTGGGAGGAGGCTATGTGGAGCATAAACACTGGCCTAGACTAGTAGGGCCAAATGGCCTGGATCTGTCCTGCAAATTGTACATAATTATGTGCACTAGAACTGGTGAAGGATTGAATTAAAACCTTAATCTATGAAAGCAAAGCTCAAGTGGCATATAAACTAGGTTTGTTAATTTTCTTAAATGTTCAACTGACCATGACAACGCAAACTGGCTGTCTCTGGCACGATCTGATTGGCAATCCAACAGGGCAGTGTTAAAACTTTCTTCAAAACAGAATACTCCTGAGGTCGGAATGGGGGTTATGGAGGCAACCAGCAGCTAATTGGCAAAATAAAGCCGTCATTTCCACGATAGGTGAGTGATAACTGAAAAGTTTTACCCGGTGCCAGAATGTTCCATTAAACCTTCTTGCATTTTGCTCCTTTTGCCATGTCGGTTATTGCACGGGGAGGGGGGAAGGGAGCTACTTTACTTTTCGTTTAATGCTTCAATCTTTCAACAGCAATTGAAAAATGGTGTGGCAAAGAACTGCTACAATTGTGCAAAACCTTGTTTTTCACTACTGCACGTCTGTCACTTTTCATTGTTGAGATATTTCTGCTCACCATGGCTTGCCAATCTCATTTTTTTTATCCAGCTGTTTGTTTGAGGCCATCATTTCTGCGTTGGAATCTTTCTGTGCCTTGTGGCAACAGTGTGATGTAAGAAGTGTCCGAATATTGATTTGGTGACTTAAGAACCATGAGTTCTGGTCTCCATTTTACAGAAAGGGAACAGAGGCACTGGAGAAGGTACAAGAAAGATTTACAGGGATGAGACCAGGTCTGAGAGGTTATACCCACTAGGAAAGATTGAACAGGAAAAGACCAGAAAAAGGGGAGAGGGTTGGAAACCAAACCAACATCTTTAAAATTATGAAGGGCTTTGACAAGGCTGATAGAGACAGGATGTTTCCATTTGTGCAGGAGTCCAAAACCAGGGGGCCATAAATATAATATAAATTTAATAGACATAATAAATCCAGAGTCTGGATTTGTTTTCTCTGAAGAAGAATAGGGAGAGATGATCCAAGATATTTAAAGAACGGATAAATTGAACCCTAATATTGTTATGAAGCTGGATTTTACAAGATAGCTATATCTTAAAACATCCCCTTTAACATAAGATAAAATTGAGAATTTCGGAAGCACACTAGCTTTGAGACATGCCCATGTGATTTGGTTGCCGTCGGGGAGAAACACTTACAGAAAACCTTTGAAATGTCAAGTGACACTTTTCATACCTTTACACTACCTCACTGAGAACAGAACAGCTGCTTTTTGAGACAGAGAGAAATCTTTCTTGTACCTTCTCCAGTGCCTCTATTCCCTTTCTGTATTTTTGAGACAAAGCAGCTACATCTATGTAGAAGCAGAAAGACTGTTTTGTGTTAACAACCAAGCAGGATGCTTGGGAGAGTTCGTTTTCTGTTAGAAAAAAGAGAACAGAACAGACAGGACTTTTGGAGATTTAAGGAACAAGGAGTCAGCAAGGTGGGCCTTATTGGTGAAAATCGGACCTGGTATCTAAGGCAAAATGAAACTTTTTGAAGGACACAGGATGTTTTGACCAAGCATGGTAGGGAGAAGTGAGCCTGCTGGAGAGCTAGGAGTCATGAAGGAAACAGTTACTGTAACATATATATCTGCCAGAAGTGCAGCGCACAGCGATAGGAGTTGTAAGGCAAATCTTGATTGATTAATTAGTGAATGCGATGGCACTATTTCTTCAGTTTGGCGTATTAATTGCCTGTTTATGTTTGGTCCGCGTTGATTTTAGTTTCCTTGTTACAGTAAAAGTCTTAAAACACATCCGCAATCTTCCATTCTGGAATCTAAGTTCGATGGCGGGCGCAGAGGTGGGAGTGATTTCCACTGCGGGTGGTGGTGGGGGTGGAAACACGGGATAGCTGACCATTCGCAATCTTGTGTTGCTCAGCTCATTAAATATGCATCCGCGAGGAGCCTGCCAATTCTCGTGGCAGGAAGTTGCCGTTCCCATCATTAGCTCTCATGGGGTCGAAGGTCTGGGCGCCATATTTAAAGGGCACCCAGACAGCTTGCACTATCCCTTCCAGCTTTACCCGGCCACTTCTCCCTCCTTCCCCACTAACCCTTCCGTGGTCATCCTCCATGCAACTTGCGCTGCCACCACCCAGTCTGAAGCATAGGCTGGCGTTTACAGACCCTCCCCAAAGAGGACAATGTAGCGCCAACTCACCTTTCATCATGGAAGAAGCATACCCCACCAGGTTCACACCGGTTATGTGCAGTCGCAAAAGCGAATGTTCTAATTTCTCACTGACTGAATTTGGAGAGGCAACTTAATTCCAGAGAACTGGCCTTTTAAGGAGTATGCATGACGTGCGGACACATGCAAAAGGGCTTCCCAACATTTCCCGTCGGGAAGCTCAACCCACCTTTAAAGTCCCAAGAACGCTCATTCCTAAAGCTCATCCCGCCGCCTGGAAACTGATTTTTGGCCTCACGCCAAATTAAGTTCCCCCCACCCAAGCTTCCCACTGCTGGCGGGACAGAAGATTCCGCCTTTGAAATCTTTTACTTTGGTTCTTTCCATCAGTCGCTGGGAAATGCATCTCTTTCAAAAAGTTACTAGTCTCTGTGGGAGATCGTAACAATATGTGGAAGATTGCCATAAAATCTGTAACTGGGCGATGCGAGGCTCAGTTTTGACACAGATATGGTGCATGGGTCAGATTTAACTATTTTCTGCAGAACTTAGTGAACGTGTGTGTATTAAACGGAGCGGCAATCAATATTGAAACATTTAACAGCAAGGCAGAAAGATACTGAGGGCGTGAACAATCGGGAGGTATCAGCCTTTGGGATTGGCCGTGTACTTTCCTAGATTCTTTGTAAGAATTTAGTTTGTTTTATTATAGTCTGATTATGGAGTCAGGTGCACATGATTCACTGTTAGGTCAGCACAGTGGTTAGGGTTAAAACTGCACTCTGCTATATTAGTTATGGACGTGATAAAACATTAATGATTTCCTTGTGTGTTGCTTTTGCAAAGGTATTACTGGATTTAAAGTTAACTCATTCATTACTTATTCGTGATGCTCCTATTGGAACACATAAGATCCTGAGGGGACTTGACAGGGTAGATGCTGAAAGAATGTTCCCCCCGCCCCCTCCATGGGGGAATCTAGAACTAGGGTGCACAGTTTCAAAATAATGGCTGGGATTTTCTGGCCCTGTCTGTGAGACCAGCCACAGGAGATTCGGCAGTCCAGCCAGAAACCCATTGACTTTTGGAGGGACCAGATGATCCCGGTGGTGAGTAGGGCCGGAAGGTCCCACTGTCTGGGTCTAATGGATCTCCCATTTAAGACAGAGATGAGGAGGAATTTCTTTTCTCTCAGAGTCATTAGTCTTTGGAATCGTCTTCCACAGGGAGCAGTGAAGGCTGGGTCATTGAGTATATCCAAGGTTGAGTTAGACAAACTTTTGATCTTACGAGGGAGTCGAAGGTTATGAGGGGCAGGCAGGCACTTGGAGTTAGGCCACAATCAGATCAGCCATGATCTTATTGAATGGCAGAGCAGATCCATAGGGCTGAATGGCCGACTGAGGCTCCAACTTCCTATCATCTTATTAAATATTGCATGAAGCAATTTTAACCCTTTCTCTGGTTCAGTTACCTTTCGAGGGCAGTGCCTCACAAATGGAACCATTAGGAGATAGATTGTATTAGCATTGCCCAAAAGGTCTTGGAAGGTTGAAAATGTAGGTTCAGCCAGAGTCAGAAGCCAGCGAATTAACATTTTGGTTTAATAGTTATGAAGCAAAATGTTGGAGCTGGGAAAAGAAGGCTGGGTGGGGCAGTAGGAGGCGAGAGGCCTTATGATAGAACATCAGGAATACCTCCAACCAGAATGGGCAACCCTACTGGTGAGAGCAATGGAAATAGTGCTCGAGTTGTTCCTCTGTCATACAAACCTTGCTCTGAAAGAGTTAAATGACATTGACGTTCAAACTTGTTGGGTAAGCTTGTGGTTGAAGAGGGCAGAGCCAGATCTGAATCTTAATACGTAGTCCCGTCCCTTGATATGCGGAGGAATTGCAGTGCTGTGCCACTCTCTAAGGACGAGCTTTGCCGACATCAGGTTGTGCTCCAGGCAATGAAGTTACCTGTGAGTGAGATGCATAGGTGAGTGTTGAGAAGACTCCTGTACGCAGTGCTGGCCAACTTAATATTGCTGTGCTTGCCATTGTCTATTAGAGAATCAGGGGCCCCCAGCTCATGTGTCTGGGGTTGGGAGAGCATTGACCAGCTTTTGCCTGCATGAGTCCAGAATTCTGTTAAATGAACAAACAGGAAGCATTGCTGAAATCAGGGGGAGCATAACTGACAAATGTTCCTTTTAAAAGTGCCTTTTTGTGTATATACCACAGAGTAAAGCCAGTAACATTGGAAATGATGGGCCGGTGAGGTAATCGAAGCTTTTATAAAGGTACTTTTGTGTTGTTAAGAGTGCTGTCAAAGGCAGATGTAGTATTGTCTCATTGTCAACACCATTCTCCATGGTAAAGATCTGCATCAACAAAGATTTACATCAGAGGTAAAATTTTTTTTTTTTCCCCGAGGGCTCTTTGAGGAAAACGTACTGCCTGGTTTAATTTTTCTAGGGCTACTTCCTCATTTCTGGCTTTTAGAGGCTGCTTTTTCATTTTCATGCACTGAGTCCTAGGGTGGAATCCTCTCAGATTTGCACTAAGTGCGGTAGCAGGTGGGAAAATGGACTTTATCTGCCGGCCGCAATGGCGGCTTTTCATGCCAAATCATCCCATTCCCACCTCATTAATTATGCAGCGACAGGCAACACGCTGGATCACTGGTTGGCTGATCTGATTTGCCCACCATTCCTTAACTCGCTGCTTCCTCACGCAGGGCGCCATATTTAAACTGCTGCCATCCGCACTGTTCTCAATGCTTGAGCCCAGGACTGGTCCAGTGAAGACATGGCCCCAAAAGCCAAGAAGAGTGCGCTCTCCCGATTCAGTGAAGCATCCCTGGGATGTCTTCTGGATGCCGTGGAGGCCATCGTGATACCCTCTAACCCCACCCTGGCCACAGGGGGTCCAGCAATCTCATCACTCCCGCCTGGGAGGCAGAGACAGTGGTGGTCAATGCCAATGCTGTAGAGAAGAGGTCGACCATCCAGTGCAGAAAGAGGATGAATGATCTCATTCGTTCTGCACGGTAGATCAGCCATCTCATCACTCTAAACTCACACACTCACAAGGCCATCACACATTGACTGGCATCTCACCCACTGCCAACTCAAGGGATATCACCACTCACTCTCTCACACACACCTTCACATCTCCATCAGGCCTTATCTGCTCTGGAGACTAGCTCCTCAGCCCTCACCGTCTTGAGGCCATTTGCACGGATCAACATGTGCCCCCATAAATTCTGTCTCTGGAGGAGCAGCAAGAGCAGGAGGGAGGGAACCTGTCATTGGAGGAGCTGGAGCAGCGAGCATAGGAGAGACAGAATCTGTGATTGATGGAGCAGCTCCTCACAGACTCTGTACCTCCCACTTTCGCTATTCCCATCAAAGACACAGGGTGACCTTTCTTTCAATATTTTGAATTTTTTGCCAGTCTTTAATTTTTTGTGGGCTTTTTGTGAGATTTCAAAGGCGAATTCGGCCATCGTCCCTGTGTATTTTGGACCATGACTACATTTACTGGGTCTTGTGAATCGCTATCATGTTTCCACTTATGTCTGATCATGTGGTGCCAGGTTACGAGTTTCCATCTATTACTTCTCAATCTCAAGCCTCTGGCAGGATTTGGTTTAGAACAAAATTGTGAAAAAAGATACTGAAATATCTCCCCCCCTACCCTCCACCCCCAGGATTGCAGCTTACCAGATAAAATTGTCTTAAGGCTAATCACATCTTCTAATATTGGGAAGGCTGAAGCCATTGTGTCCGGTCCCTGCTACAAACTCCATTCCCCTGTTACCCGAATCCCTCTCCCTGGCAACCGCCTAATACTGAACCAGACTTTTCGCGACCTTGGTGTAATGTTTGACCACAAGCTAAGTTTCTGACCACATACCAACGCCGTCACTGAGATCGCCTATTTCCAACTCCGTAATATCCCCTGACTCTGCCCTTACCTTAGTTCATCTGCTGCTGAAGTTGTCAACCATGCCTTTGTTACTTTTGGATTCTCCTATTCCAACACACTCCTGGCCGACCTCCCACGTCCCAACCCCGTAATTCTGCTTCCTGTGTCCTTCCTTGTACCAAATCCCACTTGCCAATCCCCTTGCTTGCTGACCTACATTGACCCCTGGTTAAGCAATCATAAAAATCTCCTCCTTGTTTTCAGATCTCTCCACGGCCTCGCCTCTTCTTATCTCCATAATTTCCTCCAGCCCCACAGCACTCCCAGATGCCTCTGCTTCTCATTCTGGTAGCTTGAGAATCCCAGTTTTAATTACTCTACCATTGGTGGCCGTGCCTTCAGCCGCCGAGGCCCCAAACTCTGGAATTCCCTCCCTATCCCTCTCAGCCTCTCTACCTCACTTTCCTCCTTTAAGACGATCTTTAAAACCTACCTCTTTGACCAAACTTTTGACTGCCCCGACATTGCCTCATATGGCTGTGTCAAATTTTCTTCACAGCACTCACTGTGAATCGCCTGGGGATATTTAATTACGTTCAAGGTGTTATATCAATCCACAGTGACGGGAATGTTATTTCAGATCTACCTGAGAGGCAGCATACACTGTTTTAAAAAAAAAAGTTTGCTCAGGAATGTGCACCCGTGTACTCCAGCTCCTCGGTGATTTCACCTTTATCCAGGCCACTGGAGCTTCACTCAGCAGCAGTTGGAGAGCTATCTTTCTCTTGACACAGTTCAGAGCGAAACATAACTGTGTATCTGAGAGGCCATTACGAAAGGTATTTGCAATGGTGTTCACCTCAGGGCTCAGTGATACAGCATACAAGTACTGTATTTAAGGGGAAACTAGATAAGTACATGAGGGAGAAAGAAATAGAAGGATATGTGGATAGTGCGAGATGAAGTAGAGTAGGAGAAGGCTCTTGTGGAGCAGAAACACCAGCATGGATCTGTTGGGCCAAATGCCCTGTATCTGTGCTGTTGAATTCTGTGTGATCCAAAGTAAAAATGATTTATGCATCAGGACTATAATCCAGTGCCTTTAATTATTTGTGTGACTGGATTGACATGCTCTGTATATTTTCTGGTACATATGTTGTTTTGCGTATGATATTAGCATCAGACTTGCAAATGCAGTTGACCTTTCAAAAGGGATAATGACATCAGCACTTGGTAAAATTCAGATTGACCCTAATATATAACCCTGTTCCCACTGCTTGCCTGGTTTATATTCATGGGGGGTGCATTCTGTATAGATACCATCAACATTTTTCAGATTGCACCATATTTTTAGACTTTTGTGGCTTTGCAGAAGCAGCCTCACTGCTGATCACTTTCTGTTAAATAATGCTTTAAATTTTCTGGGTATGTATACTTGTTCAGTGAAAAGTACCATTTGAAATACATATTGAGATTTGGTCTTTTAGCCTTCACATTTGCGAGTAACTCACCTGACTCCCCAAACCCTGTCCACCATCTACAAGGCACAAGTCAGTAGTGTGTTGGAATATGCCCCATTTGCCTGGATGAGTGCAGCTCCCACAACACTCAAGAAGCTTGACACCAACCAGGACAAAGTATCCCACTTGATTGGTACCCCATCTACTACCTTCAACATTCACTCCCTCCACCATCGACACACAGTAGCAGCAGTGTGTACCATCTACAAGATGCACTGCAACAACTCACCAAGGCTCCTTTGCCAGCACCTTCCAAACCCACAATCACTATCATCTAGAAGGACAAGGGCAGCAGATACATGGGGCAGGATTTTACCGTTGGCGAGCGGGGGGGGGGGTGGTGTTGGCCCTGCTCGCCAACGTGTAAAATGACACGCGGTGAGGTCGGGCGGAACTCCCAATTTCACTACGCCCCGTTTAAATTTTCCGGTAGGTAGTGGTGGGGGGGTACCAAAACCAGCTGCGCGCCCACCAACCTGTCAATGGCCAATTGAGGCCGTTAAGCCAATTAGTGGACCTGGCCAGGAACCCTCATGCGAATTAGAAAAAGCATGAAACCTCAACCACGGGCGGGATGAGGTTTCATGTAGGTTTTAAAAAATTTTAATAAATTTTTGGTAAAAGTTATGGACATGTCCCAACTCATGTGACAGTGTCACATGAGGAGACATGTCTGAGAAATTTTATTTTTCTCTTTTCACCTTTTTTACGTTTAGAGCCGATCTCCCTGAGGCAGCAATTAGCTCTTTCGTGCGCATGCATGAAAGAGCGCACCCCAGATTTTGGGATTCCCCTCCCGCCCGCACGCTTCCCGCCGGACATCACACCGGGCGGGCTTCAGTTGGCCCACCCACGTAAAATGGTGCCATGCCCCTGATGGAGGGAGAATCCTGGCCATGGGAACACTAGCACATGGAAGTTCCCCTTCAGGCCACTCACCATCCTGACTTGGAAATGTAGCGCCGTTCCTTCACTGTCGCTGGGTCAACATCCCGGAACTCTCTCCATAACAGCACTGTGGGTGTACCTACACCACATGGACTGCAGCGGTTCAAGAAGGTGGCTCACCACCACCTTCTGAAGGGCAACTAGGGATTGACAATAAATGCTGGCCCAGCCAGCGAAGCCCACATCCCACGAACAAATATTTTTTTAAAACTTGCACTAATCAGATGCGAATGCCTCTTTTAATAAAATCATATATCGTTTCAAATTGCAATAAGAATTAATTGAATAAGACTTCTTTACAGTTTCATAGCCTGAGGCGCACTAATGTTATTTCATTCCCACTAACAGCCTCTGTTTAAACTGCAGTTAAAACAATGACAAGAATATGTCAAATTACGATGTGGAGCAAAGGTAAAAAAACCTAGAGGTGTCCATACTGAATCCATCTCGCATTGACAATGCATTAAAGATAATACAAACACTTGAATTAGGAGCAGGAGTAGGCCGCTCAGCCCCTCAAGCCTGCTCCCTCATTCAATAAGAACATGTCTGATCTGACTGTAACTTCAACCCCACATTCCTGTCTACCCCCGTTAACCTTTCACCCCCTTGTTAACCAAGAATCTATCTAGCTCTACCTCAAATATATTCAAAGACTCTGCTTCCACTGCCTTTTGAGGAACAGAGTTCCTAAGGCTCACAATCCTCTGAGAGAAAAAAATTCCTCCTCATCTCGGTCTTAAATGAGCGACCCCTTGTTTTTAAACAGTGGCCCCTAGTTCCAGATTCTGCAACAAGAGGAAATATCCTCTCCACATCCACCCTATCAAGACCCCTCAGGATCTTATATGTTTCAATCAAATCACCTCTTACTCTTCTAAACTCCAGCAGATACAAGCTTAGCCAGTCCAACCTTTCCTCATAAGACAAACCACCCATACCAGGTATTAGTCTAATAAACCTTCTCTGAACCGCTTCCAATATATTTACATCCTTTCTTAAATAAGGAGACCAGTATTGTACACAATACTCCAGATGTGGTCTCACCAGTGCCCTGTACAACTGAAGCATAACCTCCCTACTTTTGTAATAAATTCCCTTCACAATAAACAATTAGATTCTATTAGCTTTCCTAATTACTTACTGCACCAACGTACTGACCTTTTGTGATTCATGCACTAGGACGCCTGGATCGCTCTGCATCTCAGAGCTCTGCAATCTCTCACCATTTAGATAATCTTCTTCCTTTTTTATCTTCTTGCTAAAAAGAACAACTTCACATTTCTCACATTATACTCCATTTGCCAGATCTTTGCCCACTCACTTAACCTATCGATATTTTTTGTAGCCTCCTTACATCCTCTTCACATCTTACTTTCCTACCTATCTTTGTGTTGTCAGCAAATTTAGCCACCCTACCTCTTTAATTCATCTGCCATCCCTTTATTTTCCATTGTTAATTCCCCAGACTCATTTTCCATGGGTTCACGCTTACTTTAACTATTTTCTTTTTTACGTATCTGTAGAAACCCTTACTATCTGTCTTTTATATTTCTAACTAGCTTTCTTCCGTACTCTAATTTTTCCTTCCTTAACAATCTTTTACTCATTCTTTGCTGTTTTTATATTCTTTCCAATCTTCTGACCTGCCACCAATCTCTGTGCAATTATATGCTTTTTCTTAAGTTTTGATGCTATTTTTAACCTTTTTAGTTAACCACAGATGGTTATTCCTCTTGGAATTTTTCTTTCTTGTTGAAATGTATCTATTCTGTGTATTTTAAAATATCCTCTAAACTGTCTGCCACTGCATCTCTGTAGACTGATCCATTAACCTAATTTGCCACTCCACCTTAGCTAGCTCTGCCTTCATGCCTTCATAATTGCCCTTATTTAAGTGTAAAATATTAGCCTTAGACCCACTCTTCTTTCCCTCAAACTGAATGTAAAATTCAATCATATTATGATCGCTGTTATCTAGGGATGTCTTCACTATGAGGTCATTTATTTATCCTATCTCATTGCACAATACCAGGTCTAGTATAGCCTGCTCTCTGGTTGGTACCAGGACATGCTGTTCTAAGAAACTATCCTGAAAATATTCTATGAATTCCTCATCTAGGCTACCTTTGTCTATGTGATTTTTCTAGTCGGTATGCAAATTAAAATCCTCCAATGATTATCACCATACCTTTCTGACAAGCTTCCATTATTTCCTCCTTCGTACCCTATCCTACCATATGGTTACTCTCGGGGGGCCTGTACACCACTCCCACAAGTGACTCCTTGCATTTATCATTTCTCATCTCGACCCAAACCGCTTCTACATCCTGGTTACCTGAATTTAGGTCAATCCTCCCTATCGTGCTAATGTCATCTTTAATTAACAGAGCCACCCCTCCACCTTCCCCTAGCTTCCTGTCCTTCCTAAGTGCCATGTACCTTTCAATATTCAGGTCCCAATGTACATCAATGCATACACATGGGATTAGAAACCAGGCATCTCTGGGCACTGGATTATAAAGCAGTGACCGACAGACACTGGATTATAAACCAGTGACCAACGGACTCTGGGTTATAAATCAGCAACCAATGGACACTGGATTGTAAATCATTGCAACTGTGTTCATCTCAGGGCTCAATGATACAGCATAAAAGTTCTGTATTTAAGGGGAAACAAGATAAGTACATGAGGGAGGGAGAAAGAAAGATAGAATGAGATGAAGTAGAGTAGGAGAAGGCTTTTGTGGAGCAGAAACACCAGCATGGATCTGTTGGGCCAAATGCCCTATTTCTGTGCTATTGAATTCTGTGTAATTCAAAATAAAAGTGATTTATGCACCAAGCCTATAATCCAGTGCCTTTAATTATTTGTGTGAACCCTGGATAAACCAGTGACCGACAGTCTCTGGCTTATAAACCACCAATTGACTAACACTAGATTATAAACCACCAACCGGACATGTAAACTAACGACCGATAGACACTGGATTAGAAATAGCAATTGACGAACACTGGATTATAAACCATCGACTGGATAATGGATTGTACACTAGTGACCGACGGGCACTGAATTATAAACCAGCGACTGATAGACACTAGACTATGAGCCACCAACCGGACACTGGATTGTAAACCAGCGACCAGTGGCCCCTGGATTGTAAATTTCACTAACAAGGGTGTCAAAACTTATAGGGACTGTGCAGGAATGTGGAGTTGGTGCCACGATCAGATCAGCCATAATCTTATGAATAGCAGAGCAAGCGCAAAGGACCTATTCCTGCTCCTAATTTGTATGTTCATATGTAACCTGGCATTGACAGACTCTGCATTATAAACCACTGACTGACAGACTCTGGCTTGTAAATCAGGCATCAACGGACACGGGATTGTAAACCAGCGATTGATGTACTCTGGGTTATAAACCAGCAACTGCACACACTGGATTGTAAACTAGCAACTGATGCATGCTGGATTGTAAACCAGCGACCAACACACACTGGATATAAACCAGCGACCAACCCACACTGGATTGTAAACCAGCGACCAACCCACACTGGATTGTAAACCAGCGAACGGCCCACACTGGCTTATAAACCAGCGAACGGCCCACACTGGATTATAAACCAGCGAACGGCCCACACTGGATTATAAACCAGCGAACGGCCCACACTGGATTGTAAACCAGCGACCAACACACACTGGATTGTAAACCAGCGACCAACACACACTGGATTGTAAACCAGCGACCAACACACACTGGATTGTAAACCAGCGAACAACACACACTGGATTGTAAATCAGCGACCAACGTACACTGGACTGTAAACCAGCAACCAGTCCACACTGGATTGTAAACCAATGACCGGCCCATTCTGGATTGTAAACTAGAGACCAATGCACACTGGATTGTAAACCAGTGACCGACGCACACTGGATTGTAAAACAACGACCAACCCGCACTGGATTGTAAAACAACGACCAAGCCGCACTGGATTGTAAACCAGTGACCGACACACACTGGATTGTAAATGAGTGACCGACGCATACTGGATTGTAAGACAATGACCAGCCCGCACTGGATTGTAAACCAGTGACCGACGCACATTGGATTATGTTTTAGGAAATGGTCCCTTCTTTAGTCACTGCTAACAAAATAATTTTTTTTTCCCTTCCAATGGGGAAAAAATGAGAGAGGCAGCGAGAAGGAATGGAAATGAAAGAAACAAAATTGGGAAGTGTGTAATATGTGAGGCAATGCCAATTATTGGGATCCAAGTTAGAACTTGCAACACATTCCACAGGAATTTCCTAACCTCAATTATTTTAAAATCCCTGGATAGCCAGAAGTGGCTTTGGGCAAAACAATGTGTCTCTTTGTGTTAGTACATGAAGGAATACTTCGGTTGAGCCTGCCTGAGCACTACTGTAAAGGTGGCACTAGACAGTGAACTACCCAGGAGAAACCATATCAGGTATAAGGGGTTAGGTGTGAAATTCATGATACAAGTAAGTGTGAGTTTAGCTTATGGATGGGCACAGGCAACAGCCAAGTATGAGTGTAAATGAAGCACTGATCCATGGGCATGTAGCTAGAGGTAGCAACCAGGTACCGGTGTAAATCTGGTACCAGTCAGGGGCACTGGTATCGAGAGTTTATTTTGCTGGTGGCAATGTTAGATAGTTGGATAGACAGATAGATAGATAATTGGTTTATTGCAAAATCATCCTGGTGGCAGGTGCCATGTTGTGATGATGATACAAACACAAGTAATCAGAATTCATAACCTAGTTCTAGACAATCATTAAAATTAAAATAAAATATAAAGCAATAAAATTATTGTCCAATTATGAAGATATCAATTTACAAATAATTACAATACATTGCAAAATGCGAGTTTCCTTAATTTAGAGAATAAAAGTGAAAGATCTACTGCAATCTGCATTTTGTATTAAAATCCATGGACCATATGTTATCAGGTTGAATTCATTAGATTATCAATCATTTACAAACTATTTGAGTTTTATAAAGTAGGGGACAGGGCTTGTTCGCACGCTATTTGTTCTCTTATTTACTTTCTTTTCTCCTAATCTCTTCGCACATTTGCCTTTTTGTGGTTGTGGCAAGAGATAGTGGCTACGGGAAGTGGGATTGAAGAGTTTTCTAGTGAAGTCTGGACGGATCTTTTTCTGTCCTTCACCAACGGAGCACATATTCAGTTGTTTGATATGTCGGGGTAACTTTGGTATGTGTTACCTAGGATCAGTTTCAGTCCTCGTTTCCAAATGGATTCAAGTTTCTTCACACACTCTTTGGAAAGTCCAGCATTCTAAATCGGCGTTGCGTATTCAAATGTGGGTCATACATAACTATTAAACACCGTCAATAGGTCAAGGCAATACTGCAAACGTGGCACTAGATTATGTGGCAAAACTGTCACAGTAAACGATGGTACCCAAGGTAAACCATAGTAAGCACAGTGTATTAGTATGAGAGCAAACCATGCCAGGGATGAGTATCAATGCAGTACTAGACCATTGAGGAGTGCCCAGGGTGAGCGATGTTTTGTACAAGTGTAAACACGGTACTAGTGACCAGAATGGTACACTACAGGCACAGCCACTCAGAGTTCCAGAGCTGTGTAGCAAC
This sequence comes from Carcharodon carcharias, assembly GCF_017639515.1. Classification (NCBI taxonomy): domain Eukaryota; kingdom Metazoa; phylum Chordata; class Chondrichthyes; order Lamniformes; family Lamnidae; genus Carcharodon; species Carcharodon carcharias. The sequence goes on along the minus strand of NC_054467.1, from coordinate 237,754,639 downwards.
CTGTACTTTGTACACTGTGTGCAATCTTTTGGGGACAACTGTTTAACTTTCTGTCTATTGTCAATCATTGAAATGACAGTGGGATACATGCAGTGTAGGAAATGTTAGTGGTGCCAAATATTAACCAGCACCTCTCTCTCTCTCTCTCTCTCCCTTCCCCCTTTTGCAGGCTATCCATGAGCACTGATTTCCAGCAGTACAGCTTCAGGATGCCAAACATAGGGTTCCAGAACCTTCCGCTCAATATCTACATTGTGGTTTTCGGGACAGCAATCTTTGTCTTCATCCTGAGTTTACTGTTCTGCTGTTACTTAATCAGGTAAGGGATGGCTTTGAGTTCAGGACCTAACTAAGCATAAGTAGCCTCTGTTCTTACTATAGTAACTAATAGAAAGAGAACAACTTGTATTTATACAGCACCTTTACTGTAGTTAAACATCCCAAGACACTACATAGGTGTGTTAACAGACAAAATTTGACACCCAGCCACATAAGGAGATATTAGGACAGATGACCAAAAGCTTGGTTGCAGAAGTAGGTTTTAAGGAGCTTCTTAAAGGAGGAGACAGAGGTAGAGAGACGGAGAAGTTTAGGAAGGGATTTAGACAGCTGAAGGAATTGTCGCCAATGGTGGGCCAGTTAAAATCAGGAACATGCAAGAGGGCAGAATTTGAAGAATGCAGAGATCTTGGAGGCTTGAAGATCTGGCAGAGAGGCAGACAGAGAGGTGAGGCCATGGAGGACGTTGAGCACAAGGATAAGAGTTGTCAGTTCGAGATGTTGCTGGACCAGGAGCCCAGCTAGGTCAGAAAGCAAAGCATCAATGGATGAATAGGACTGGTTATGAGTTCAGACACGGGCAGCAGAGTGGATGGTGGAAGATGGGAGGCCACCCAGAAGAGTGTTGGAATAATTGCAGCATCAAACAAAGTGCAGGGCAAATCCTATCATTAATTCATTGCTCTTTGTAAATTGTCAAATAATAGATAACATAGTGAGAGGAGAGGCCCTGTCAAGTTTATATTCGCACCTTGAGAGAGAAATATGTAAATATTACCTTTCACAAGGCTCTATTAATGACCTCGGCAAACTATTAATTTGTATATGTAATTGTGTGTTATGAAACTGGAATTGCTTTGTTTAACCACAAAAGCCAACAAGCATGAGCTTCGGTGCGTGTAGTTCATGTTATTGGTGATTAGGGATTCATTGTCGGTGCAATAACATGGGAGTTCTGCAGCGTTGGAGATGCTCTCTTTAGGAAGAGAGGTAAAACATAGTCCCAATCTTCCTTCTCAGGTGGCGTAAACATTTTTGTGGAAAAGTGGTTAATTTCTCCTCCTGTCCAATCAAATTTTTCATCAGCCAGTACCTGCAATAGATTATCTGGCCATTTATTTTCAGTGCTGTTGGTAGGCCCTAACTGTGCTCAAACTGACTGCTGCATTTCTGGCACAATGAGTACACTTCCAAAGTTCGTAATTGTCTGTAAAGTGCTTTGGGACATCCAGGGTCATGAAATTCAAAGAAATTTTGATTCTGATTTAAGAGTACAATCGCTTAATGGTTACGTTATTGTACTAGTAATAAAGGCACCTGGGTTAATAATAATAAGAAATGAGATTAAATCCGACCATGGTGGTTTAAGAATTGGAATTTCATTTAAATAAATCTGGAAATGTTAAGCTGATATCGGGAATAATCATGAAGCCAACAGATAATCATTAAAAAACCAACTGGTTCATTAATGTCTTTTAAAGGAAGGAACTCTGCTGGTTTGACCTATATGTAACTCCAGATAGATTCTTGATTAGCAAGGGGTAAAGGGTTATCGGTGATAAGCAAGGGGGTAAAGAGTTATTGAGGGTAAGCGGGATTGTGGATTTGAGGTTACAGTCAGCCATGATCTTATTGAATTGTGTAGTAGGCTCGAGGGGCCGAGTGGCCTACTCCTGCTCCTAGTTCATATGTCCAGTCCCACATCAGGCAAGCCATGGCATTGTATCAAACCATTCAAGAAGGCAACCCACAACCACTTTCTCGAGGGCTACTAGCGATTGTCTATAAATGCTGGCCATGCAGTGACATCCACATCCCAAGAATGTAAACCAAACTCGACATAATAGCACAGGAAAAGCCATGTTTAAGTTTACATTTTTGTGCTGAGTTTTTCTTTTTGATTTGCACCACTTGAATTTTCAATCATGATCCTCCTCCTTTAGTTACCATGCGCTGAGAGGGCATTGGTGACCATGGACTTCCATTGGATTGGCCCATCTTAATGCTTGGCAAAGCACTGAGATTTTCCATTGCCCTCTGCAGCAAACTCTTCCCCTCTTACCGCCTGCCAGCAGGTGTATTGGAAGGATTTACAGGCTGATAATCAACCTGTTTGGCTATGTTATGAATGCACATTCCATGGCCATCAAATCCTGAAGTGGGATTTGAACCTGGAGCTTCTGGCCCAGAGGTAGTGGCAGCTGTCAGTGCTCATGATAGAGACCTTTATAATTATGAAAGAATTTGATAGCATAGAAAAGATATTTCCACTAATGGAAGAGTTCAGAATGAGGCGTCTAAAATATAAGTTAGTCACCAAAACATCCAATCGGGAATTTAGCAGAAACTTCTTTACAGAAGGTGGTGAGAATGTGGAATTTGTGACCACAAGCACGAGTTCAGGTGAATTTCATTGATTCATTTAAGGAAAAACACATGATGGAGAAAAGAATAGAAGGACTACCTGGGATCGACGTAGACACCAGAAACGACAATGGCCCATCCCTGAGGGCCCTGCAAATTCCTCCCTACTAACACCCGGAGGCTTGTGCCAATATTGGGAGAACTATCCCCAAAACTCGTCAAGCAACAGCCTGACATAGTTATACTCACAGAATCTACCTTCCAGCCAATGTCCCAGACACCACCATCACCCTTCTTGGGTATGTCCTATCCCACCAGCAGGACAGACCCAGCAGAGTGGTGGCATTGTAGTACACAGTCAGGAGGGAATCCTCAACGGTGACTCTGGACCCTATGAAGTCTCTTGGCACCAGATCAAACGTGGGCAAGGAAACCTCCTGCTGATTACCACCTACCACTCTTCCTCAGCAGATGAATTTGTAGACTGCCATGTTGAACACCACTTGGAGGAAGCACTGAGGGTGGCAACGGCACAGAATGTACTCTGGGTGGGGGACTTCAATGTCCATCACCAAGAGTGGCTCGGTAGCACCACCAGAGCTGAGACCTAAAGGACATAGCTGCTAGACTGAGATTGCAGCAAGTGGTTAGGGAACCAACAGGAGGAAAATATCAACCAGACCTTGTCCTCACCAATCTACCTGTTACAGATGCATCTGTCCAAGACAGTATTGGTAGGAGTGGCCACCAAATTGTCCTTGTAGAGACGAAGTGCCGTCTTTACACTGAGCATACCCTCCATCCTATTGTGTGGCACTACCATCATGCTAAATGGGATACATTTCAAACAGATCTAGCAAGTCAAGACTGGGCATCCATGAGGCGCTGTGGGCCATCAGCAGCAGCAGAATTGTACTCGAACACAATCTGTAACCTCATGGCCTGGCATATCCCCCACTCTAACATTACCATCAAGCCAGGGGATCAATCCTGGTTCAATGAAGAGTGCAGGAGGGCATGCCAGGAGCAGCACCAGGCATACCTAAAAATTAGATGTTAACCTGGTAAAGCTACAACACGGGACTACTTCCATGCCAAACAGCATTAGCAGCAACTGATAGACAACTGATAGAACTAAGTGATCCCACAACCAACGGATCAGATCTTAGCTCTGCAGTGCTGCCGCATTCAGTTGCGAATGGTGCTGTGGACAATTAAACAACTCACTGGAGGAGGAGGCTCCACAAATATTCCCATCCTCAATGATGGGGGAGCCCAGCACATCAGTGCCAAAGATAAAGCTGAAGCATTTGCAACTATCTTCACCCAGAAGTGCTAAGTGGATAATCCATCTCAGCCTCCTCCAGAGGTCCCCACTTCACGGATGCCAGTTTTCAGCCAATCCGATTCACTCCACATGGTATCAAGAAACAGCTGAAGGTACTGGATACTGCAAAGGCTATGGGCCCTGACAATATTCCAGCAATAGTACTGAAGACTTGTGCTCCAGAACTTGCCGTGTCCCTAGCCAAGCTGTTCCAGTACAGCTAAAACACTGGCATCTACCCAGCTATGTGGAAAATTGCCCAGGTATGTCCTGTACACAAAAAGCAGGACAAATCCAACCCGGCCAATTACTGCCCCATCAGTCTCCACTCGATCATCAGTAAAGTGATGGAAGGGGTTATCAACAGTGCTATCAAGTGGCACTTGCTTAGCAATAGCCTGCTCACTGATGCCTAGTTTGGGTTCTGCCCAGGTCACTCAGCTCCTGATATCATTACAGCCTTGTTTCAAACATGGTCAAAAGAGCTGAACTTTCGAGGTGAGGTGAGAGTGACTGCTCTTGGCATCAAGGATAACATTGAAGTCGATGGAAATCAGGGGGAAAACTCTCCGCTGGTTGAAGTCATACCTAGCACGTAGGAAGATGGATGTTGGAGGTCAGTCATCTCAGGCCCAGGACATTCTTGCTTGAGTTCCTCAGGGTAGTGTCCTAGTCCCAACTATCTTCAGCTGCTTCATCAATCACCTTCCTTCCCTCATACAGTCGAAGGGGGATATTCGCTGATGATTGCACAATGTTCAGCACCATTCACAACTCGTCAGATACTGAAGCAGTTCATGTCCAAATGCAGCAAGACCTGGACAATATCCAGGCTTGGGCTGACATGTGACAATAACATTCACGCTGCACACATGCCAGGCAATGACCATCTCCAACAAAGAGAACCTAATTATTGCCCCTTGACATTCAATGGCATTACCATCCTCATTCATAAAAGGTTGTAAAGATCTGCCCTGCAATTACAGACCAGTCAGTTTAACTTCGGTGGAAGGGAAACTTCTAGAAACAATTATTCGGGACAGAGTTAATGTTACATGGAAAAATGTGGATTAATTCGGAAGAGTCAGCATGGATTTGTTAAAGGAAAATTGTGTCTAACCAACTTGCTGGAATCTTTTGGAGAGGTAACAGAGATGGCTGATGAGGGCAAGGTCGTTGATGTGGTGTATATGGACTTCCTAAAGGTGTTCGATACAGTGCCACACAACAGACTTGTGAGGAAAGTTATAGGTCATGGAATAAAAGGGACGGTAGCAACGTGGATACAAAATTGGCTGAGGGATAGGAAACAGAGAGTAATGGCTAATGGATATTTCTTGGGCTGGAAGAAGGTTTGTATTGGGGTTCCTTGCTCTTTCTGATATGTATAAATGATCTAGATCTTGGTGTGCAGGGGACAATTTCAAAGTTTGCGGACCACACAAAACTTGGGAGAATTGTAAACTGTGAGGAGGACAGTGTAGAACTTCAAAAGGATATTGGCACATTGGGGGAGTGGGCAGATAGGTGGCAGATGAAGTTCAATGCGGAGAAGTGGGTTCTGCAGCAGTTCAAGAAGGCAGCTCACCACCACCACCTCAAGGGCAACTCAGGATGGGCAATAAATGCTGACCTCTCCAGTAATGCCCACGTCCCATGAAAGAATGAAAATAAAAGGCCATACAGTTAGATGAATAGAGTGGGTGGAGGCTTGTAAGAAGCATAGACCTGTGAGCCAATGCTGGACCTGTGCTGTAAAATTCAATGTACTCCAGCAAATCTGACCTCCACTTCTCTCGTGATGCTGCAACTGATTTGACACATTTTTAAGCTGAGGCCTTGCTATAAATCACAGTCTCAGATTACACAGTTGATTTTATCGGTCCTGCAGTTTGAATAACATGTTACAGTTTGTCGGTGTCAATCAAAATAACCAGCCTGCACCCCTGTACACCGTCCAAGCTATCTTGGCCTTGACAGCTTCTCCTGTTACTGACTGAGTGAAATCAGCTAGAGGGGGCTTTATTGATGTTTGCATAATAAAAGCTTCCTGCGCTCGATACAAGTTAAACAGTGTCAGTCTGGTTAAGAGTTGTAATTATTAGCCTATCATCAGGTGTATTGCTGCTCGTCCATAACATGGCATGGGGAACAGGGACTGCAGTGTGGTGGCTTTGGTACTTTGAAGTTGAATTCAAACCCCAAACCATAATATGTTGTGAAATTCAACATGGATGCTTTTAAGGGGGAAGCTAGATTAGTACGTGAGGGAGAAAGGAATAGAAGAATATATTGATAGGATGGGAAAAGACTCATAAGTTGCGTAAAGGTAACAACAGAGACCACTTGGATTGAATTGTCTGTCTGTGTGCTGTAAGCTCTGTATAGTTCAGTGTGAATCTGATGGCCTCCAAATAAATCAATCTTAATAGCCAAAGGAAGCAAGCTGCCGGCCAGGTTGCTGTACACCCAGACTTAATCCATAATGTCCTTCAGGGTAAAGTGACCTGTGATTCCAGCCCCAAACTTGCTTGTAAAAGGCCACAGGCTCACTGAAGTATCTTGAACTGTAGCTGAGAGCATCTTCTGAACCTTGAACTATGGCTGTATTCACTGACAGGGTCATGTGGTTTTCAGAGCTGCTTTCTATGTGGTCTCCTCTGCGTTGGGGGGGACCCAAAAGCAGACCGGGTGACTGCTTTGCGGAAAACCTTGTTCAGTCCACAAGCATGAGCCTGAGCTTCCTGTTGCCTGTCATTTTAATTCTCCACCTTGCTCCCCCTCTGACCTCTCTATTCTTGGTATCCCACTGTGTTCCAATGAAGCTTTACGCAAGCTCAAGGAACAGCGCCTCATCTTTTGACTGGGCACTTGACCTTTGAACTCAACATAGCGTTCAACAATTACAAATCATAACCCCCACCTCCATTTTATTTTGTTTCCCTTTGCTGGCTTTTTTTAAAATCTCTCTTGTTTCTTTTGCTTTGCTTTTGGACAGTAGCTGCTTGTCATCTTGCCCCCACTGCTCATCAATCCTCTCATCACATCTTTCCTTCCTTCACTTGTCCCCTTACCACTCCCTTTGGCCTTCCACCATGAAAGCTTTGTCATTTAATCTCTCCTGCCAATCAGCCCTATCACAGACCTTCCCTTCTGTTTCTTGCCCCACCCTTTCACTTGCTCAAAACCTTTTACTTTTCTAACTTCACCCAGTTCTGATTAAAGGTCACAGACCTGAAATGTTAACCCAGGGCCATAACTTCCGAGTTCCCCAGTGTCAGATTTGGGGGCTACCCCAAAGATGTGCTGGGGAACCCCTCTCAGAAGTTCCCAGATAAGGGTTTGCATGGCAATTGCCCAGAAGTGCACCCTTTGTTCGGACAATTGCCCTGTGCTGAGAACCATCTGAAAATGCGATTTAAATCGCAAACTTCATGTGGTTCCGCCAGGGTAACACCAGTAGTTACTCAGAAAATGTTAGAAGAATTAAAACCTCCTCTAATTTCTGGGTAACTATTGTAAAGACCCAGATCGATCTCCATGGGACTTCACCACCCCGACACTCTCAACCAACCTCCAGAAAGATTCCAGCCCAAACCTCCGAACACCCCCCAGCCCCCCACCTCCCCTACCTCCAAACCCCCCACTCCTCCGGTCTCCCAGCCCCCACCCCCTGACCTCAGATCCTCCCTGACCTTCAACCCCATCCAACCCCCAACCCCTTCCGACCTTCCTGACCTCTGACACCCCCGACCCCCTTCGACTTCCGACACCCCCCAATGTCTTCGATCCCCCCTCTGCCCTCCAATCCCCCCCACCCCTCCCAAATCCTACCCACTTCGACACTTAACTTCACCCTGGCCTGTCAATTTCACTGGGCCTTTTAACTTTCTTGCTTTACGGCAGCTAGTGCTGTAAAACAAGGAGGTGTAGCCTCTCTGAATCCACCGGAGCTGCACCTCGCTGGGGCCTGTGAGGAGTCTTTAGATGCAGGCCCCAAGCAGCTCCGGCAATCGGAAGGGTCAGTTTAATTTTCAAGGGCAATTAAGTATTTATTTCTTTTAATTGCTGTGGGCCATCTCTTTCCGACGCTCATTGAAAGTTACGGCCCCCTGTCTCTCTAGAGGTACTGCCTGAGTATTTCCAGCATTTTCTGTTCTTGTTTCCTGCACTGCTTGTTTACAAGCTTTGCTTTACAGCAAGTATGGCAGTTTGTTGAGGGATGTGTTTTGCTAAGATGGTGAGCAACATGCTTTAGAATGGGACCAACTGGCAGTTAGTGGTCTTGAGTGTAAGTCTGACTCGGTCGCCATGCTCTCTCCTCTCAGGAGGATATGACTTCAAGTCCTCCAAGATTTAAGCTCTTCACTGGAGTACTCAGTGAATACTACATTGTCAGAAGTACTGTTTTCAATTAAACTTTTGACTAAGATCATATTGCACTTGTTCAAGTGGTTCAGATAGCCATAAAAGATCACATAGCACATTATTCAAAGAGAGTTCTCCAAGTGTCCTGGCCAGTCTATCAACAACCCAAGAACACATCCACTTGTCTTTCAGGCCATTTGCTATTTTTAGATCCACATTGTGCACCACTTGGCTGCTGCATTTGCCTACAGAACAAACGTGACTTTACTTCAAACCTCTTTCATCGGTTATGAGATGCTTTGGGACATCCTGAAGATATGATAAGTTTCAATATGAATCCAAGCTCCTAATTTCTTTCTGGAGAAACAATAGCTCAAAGGATGTAGTAAGACCACAGGTGGATGGGGTGAATTTAGAGTCATAGGGCAAAACTTAATCTGGCCCAGAGAGTCACGGTAGCACAGAAGAAGGCCATTCGGTCCATTGAAATGTGTTGGATAGTTGGGTCGTCTTCTGTACTTTAAAAATATTTGCTTTTATGAAAATGAACTGGAATGATACTTGAAGCCTTCACCTGTCTACAGAAACATTGTAATTGCTGAAAAAAGAGACGTGTCGAAGCTTTTCGTCTTGCACTCATCAGAACACTTGGCAAGAATACCAATATTACTAACACCATCATTCTAAAAGTAATGATTGATGGACTTCCTTCTCTCCTATTTTGTTAACGTTCCAGGATTACTGGGTATGATTCTGATTCTGATAATGCATTAAAGATAAATGTAAGATATGCCTTGCTTCTATGTCGCATTTTTATAATTCCAGGATGCCCCAGAGTACTTCACAGCCCACTAAGTACATTTGATGTCTCGATCCTGTTGTACTATAGGGAAACACAGCAGCCAATTTTTGCACAGCATTCTTCCACAAACAGCAATGAGGTAGTTCCTTTCTTCAGGGTAAGTGCTTAAAGGGCAAGTGTTGGCCATGATATCAGGGGAACTGCTGTTCTTTCCTTCCAGTAGTGCCATGGAATCTTTCACGTCCACCTGAGAGCCTTAGTTATCATCTTATACACAAGTCAGTCTCTCAGAGTAGTGCTCCCAAGGGGGAGAAAATTGGTGTTGAGAGAGCGGTAATACCCTAACTGAATTGAATTTACCAAGCTGGGACGGCTTTTTGAAGTTATCGAATGATAATGCTGGCCTGATGTATAGTAACTTGTTTTAGTTTCCATATGATGATCATTCCCCGTAATTAATGAAAACAATTTCTGGGAATGGCATTCTCAGAGGGCGTGGTAGAGGCAGGAACCCTCACAACATTTAAGAAATATTTAGATGAGCATTTGAAGCGCCATAGCATATAGGACTACGGGCTAAGTGCTGGAAAATAGGATTAGAATAGAAAGGTGCTTGATGGCCGGCACGGACATGATGCTCTTTAATTTTATGACTCTGTGACTCTAGGAGAGAAACCCAGTATTGATGCAACACCACTCTTCTGCAGTTACTATTTGCTAGTGCAGAGAAAAGCTGGAACCATTCCCAGAGCCAGCACCAAACACACACACACACACACACACAGACACAAAATAAACACTCGCTAAGTTATAAACAGCACACTGTACATCAATAGTGCTCAATTCCCAGGACTCATTAATTTTTAATGGGTTTTATCTACACAGTAACCAGAAATTTCAAACAGAATATTTCCCTGATGACAAGGAGCATGTGTTGGTGGCTTTGTAGAGATTATTAGCTTATTACCGATGTCACCCTTGCCTGTTGAAAGGTTTTATGCTAATTAGGCATCATGAGTAAGCAGTGTGAGCAATCCAGTTACCTTCAGAGCCTCCACATCCTGCTCCTGTCATTAACTCCTGCCCGACGAGGGAGGAATTGTAATACGTGCTGGATAGGCTGTGGATGTGGGTATCGAGGGCAGGATCAAGCTGGGCTGTGATGCCGACACAGTGGAATAGCTTCCAACAAATGTGATGATGGCCATTGGGCATGTTGTCAAAGGACAACTCAAACCATCAAGGAAAGAAGGGGAAAAACTAGGGAGGAGAGTTAAACAGATTTTTTTTTTGCATCTTCCTTTGGGGTGATTGTGGAAGGATTCACAGGCTGATTAACACTCTGACGGACTATGACCTGATTATTGCTCCCATGCCCATAACCATTCTAGTAAGACAATAAAGTGGTTACTTCTATACTGCAGAATAGTTTCATGGGCTCCCAGAGCCTTTTGGATGAAAGAGGATGCAGGTATTCCGCTAGATAAGAACTCAGAAATCAGAGCCTCCACCCCCAAGAACTGTCTGGAGCAGGACTCAAACCTTGGAGCTTCTGACCCCCAAGGCAGGTCTGTTGCCACTAAGCCAACGGGCGGCTCTTTTTTTTACCAGTGAATAAGCGGAAGTTTGTTTTTCTCTGTGTCAGTGACCATCCTGCACTTTGACTGGAGCGGAGGGGTGGGTGGGAGATAGCAGTCACAGCCAACAAAATGTCGATCGATAGGCAGCTGGTGAACATCATGCTGAGCAACTGCTCTTGGTTAATGGAAAACCTTCTCATTGAAAGGCGATTTTCTGAAGTGGGTGAAGAAATTGAAGAGAATAATTAATGTTCACAATGCAGATATCGACCAAGTGCTCTGAACGTTAAGGGAGCACTGTGGTTAAGCTTCTGACTGAGGTTTTCAGGCACACAAGACCCTGGAACAACTTGGCCTGGCAATTCTTTCTCTGAGGCACTGTATCCAGCAGCAGTGGCCACACACATTCTGCAATCTCGTAAAATACATGTTCTGTTTTTTCCAACGGCAGCAACACAAGTGGGTGAGGCATCAAATCACTACCCATGATCTTATTTTTTTTAATTCATTCTCCGGATGTGAATGTTGTTAGAAAGGCCAGCGTTTATTGACCACCCCTAGCTACCCTTGAGAACGTGCTGGTGGGCCGCCTCCTTGAACAGTTGCAGTCCGTGTGGCTAAGGTGCTCCCGCAGTGCTGTTCAGTAGGGAGTGCCAGGGTTTTGAGCCAGTGGAGATGAAGGAGCAGCAGACAATGTCCAAGACAAGGCAGCGTGCAACTTGCGGGGGGCGGGGGGTCTTGAAAATGGTGGCATTCACATGCTCCTGCTGACCACCTCCTTCCATGGGGCAGAGTTCACAGGGTTGGGAGGTGCTGCCAAGGAAGCCATGTACAATTATTGTTATATACCTGGTAAAATGTACAGGTCATTTGGAAGAACAACAATGTACCTTCAAACAGAAGTGGCCTCAGAGCTGTCTGGTATGTGGGAGGGTATAAGCAGGGCACACTATGGAAAAAAGACTTCCAGACCATGAGGGATCCTCCCCTGCACACCTCCCCCACCCCCCCAATTCCTTCTGGTTTTTTGGATTAACTAATCTCAGCCAGAGTAACAATAGGAGTGCTACAGGATGAGAAGGTGACAAATCAGTAAGGGGTTTTGCTGATTGCTATCCCATGGTGAAAAGTGGCCTTTGAGTAAGGACAGTATCAGAATCAATTGTGTTGCCTCCTCCCACACACCCCTCCCACAGGGAAAAAATAGGCTGCTGATGCTGCATTATAAAAGTAACAGCGCCGAACAAAAGTTTTAATTGTGTTGTTTTACCCTTTGTGTTGCTTCTTAATTGTCACTTGGTGGTTGAAGTTGCTGCTCAGTGTTTACAGTGATATCTTGCATGAGGAATAACTAAGAGTAGAAAAGAAATGTATTTTCTTATTTCCCATCCATGACATGAGCAGCGTATGACATATGATGTGTGAAGTCTGTCAAACGTAATTGCTGAATTCAATGTTGTGGTGGATAGGGGAACTGAGAAACGATTGCCCAGTGTCAAGTCTAACCTTATCTAAACCTTGCCAAACTTGGGACTCACTCTCAGCTGCTAAAACGCCCGATATCAGTGACAGAGGTTTGAACGTGTGGGATTTTGTGTGACCACTGGTACACACAACCTTGATTAAAATCCTAGATACACCAAGGACAGATCTTGACAAGATGTGGCCCATGAGGGAATGGTTCTCACCTGCTCCCTCTGAGTTTCAGCAGCAGGTCATTGCCTTTGACACATGAACAGCTGGGTTATAGCACAGAGCAGCAACTGGGATTGATCTGTAAGAAAGGGCATTTTTATTTATTTGTTCATGGGATGTGGGCGTCGCTGGCTAGGCCAGCATTTATTGCCCATCCCTAATTGCCCTTCAGGAGATGGTGGTGAGCTGCCTTCTTGATCCGATGCAGTCCATATGGTGTAGGTAACCCACCGTGCTGTTAGGGAGGGAGTTCAATAATCCTGGCCCAACAACAGTGAAGGAACAGTGATATATTTCCAAGTCAGGATGGTGACTTGGAGGGAACTTCCAGGCGGTGATGTTCCCATATATTTGCTGCCCTTGTCCTTCTAGATGGCAGTGGTCATGGGTTTGGAAGGTGCTGTCTAAGGAGCCTTGGTGAGTTTCTGCAGTGCATCTTGCAGATGGTACACACTGCTGCTACTGTGTGTCAGTGATGGAGGGAGTGAATGTTTGTGGATGTAGTGCCAATCAAGTGGGCTGCTTTGCCCTGGATGGTGTCAAGCTTCTTGAGTGTTGTGGGAGCTGCACTCATCCAGGCAAGCGGAGAGTATTCCGTCACACTCCTGACTTGCGCCTTGTAAGTGGTGGACAGGTTTTGGGGAGTCAGGAGGTGAGTTACTCGCTGCAGGATTTCTAGCCTCTGATCTGCTCTTGTAGCCACAGTATTTATATGGCTAGTCCAGTTCAGTTTCTGGTCAATGGTAACCCACAGGATGTAGATAATGTGAGATTCACTGATGATAATGCCATTGAACATCAAGGGGCGATGGTTGGATTCTCTCTTATTGGAGATGGTCATTGCCCGGTACTTGTGTGGTGTGAATGTTACTTGTCACGTATCAGCCCAAACCTGGATATTGTCCATGTCTTGCTACGTTTGGGCGTGGACTGCTTCAGTATCTGAGGGGTTGTGAATGGTGCTGAGCATTGTGCAATCATCAGTGAACATCCCCACTTCTGACCTCATGATGGAAGGAAGGTCATTGATGAAACAGCTGAAGATGGTTGGGCCGAGGGCACTACCCTGAGGAACTCCTGCAGTGATGTCCTGGAACTGAAATGATTGACCTCCGACAACCACAACCATCTTCCTTTGTGCTAGCTATGACTCCAACCAGCGGAGAGAATTCCCACTGACTCCACTTTGCTCAGGCTCCTTGATGCCACAAGTGGTAAAATGCTGCCTTGATGTGAAGGGCAGTCACTTTCACCTCACCTTGGGAGTTCATATTTGTCCATATTTGAACCAAGGTTGTAATGAGGTCAGGAGCTGAGTGACCCTGGCGGAACCCAAATTGAGCATCAGTGAGCAGCTTGTCACTTAATAGACCTTTCCATCAATTTACTGATGATCAAGGATAGACTGATGGGGCGGTAATTGGCCGGGTTGCATTTGTCCTGCTTTTTGTGTGCAGGATATACCTGGGCTATTTTTCACAAAGCTAGGTAGATGCCAGTGTTGTAGCTGTACTGGAACAGCTTAGCTAGGGGCACGGAAATTTCTGAAGCACAAGTCTTCGGTATTATTGCCAGAATATCCTCAGGGCCCAAAGCCTTTGCAGTATCATGTGGAGCGAATCGAATTGGCTGAAGACTGGCACCTGTGATGCTGGGGTCCTAAGGCTGAGGCCGAAACGGACCACTCAGCACTCGTGGCTGAAGATTGTTGCGAATGCTTCAGCCTTATCTTTTGCACTGATGTGCTGGGCATTTAAGTGTCTAGGCCAGACCAGGTGAGGACAGCAGATTTCCTTCCCTATGGGGCATTAGTGAACCATAACGATTGGCAATGGTTTCATCGTCATCAATAGGCTTTTAATTCCAGATTTTTATTGAATTCTGATTCCACCACCTGCTGCCGTAGGATTCGAACCCAGGTCCCCCTGAGCATTACCCTGTGTCTCTGGATTACTAGTCCAGTGATAATACCACCACTCTATCACCTCCCCCTGTCAGCAGTTGTATGTATGGGCTACTGTAACAGCTGTCATTGGAGAATGAGTTGTACAATTGTCAGTTGTAGAAATGACCGACTTCTCTCTCATTCCTCTCTATGCAGGTTACGACATCAAGCACACAAGGAGCTTTATGCATATAAACAGGTAAGAGCCATACCTCCACGAAATGAAACAGACAGGGTGACGGTGATCTGAATCTGCTGACATCCATTCTATAAAATGGCGACACTTTCTTTGTGTCTATTATGTGCTCCTGAAGATTAAGGGGAGTGAGTGCTGAGCGATGAAAATTGCACGTGATCAGCGTTAAGCACTTTGTGTTCAGGTCAAATGTGCTGAAATGCTGAGCAAAAACTCTGTTCACTCTGCTCGAACCTCTAGAATATCTCGCTAACCTATCATTTCCATTTACCAACACCAGCCAACTGAGTCAGATTTCGAATGAGTGTCAAATTTGGAATAACATTGTGACTCTGTGCCCTGTCAGAACTGCATTGATGATATCCAAACACATTATATAAAGATCCTTTGCAGTTAGCAAAAAAGAAGAAATCTTCAACCTAGCAATCTCCACTCTGTTCAGGTCCTGGGTCCAGTTTCATGGATAATATCTAATCTATAAAAACTCCCAGTTCTCCAAAGGCATCCTTTTAAATACGTAAGTCACACAATATCTTAAATGTGCAAAGCTGTACATGGTACTCATTACACTTTTTAGTTTACAGCACTTGCTTTTCTCCATCTGTCACAGTCAACATATGGAAAGACTCCAATTCCACCCCCTCACACAGCTTCACCATTAGCCTGAATGTTCTTTGGTCACCATGACATGCATTAGCTTTCGCCCAATGAAGGAGGACACATAGGCCCAGATTTTCGCTACCAAGACGGGTTGCTCAAGTCAGGAAATTTCCCATTCATTTAGCTTATGGCTGACCTTTAGCTGAACTCCATTTACTTGCCTCATTTTCATATCCTTTCATGCCCTTACGTAACAAAATCTGCCATTGGGGTAGGTTTGGGGTGAAAGAAGAGTGCAAGATTTCCACTAGCCGTTGTGTGACAGAATGCTCCTGATATCACTTCGAACTAGCCTAGCTCCAGTTTTAAGGTTAGATCCCCTTGTTTTGGATTCCCCCATTAGAGGATATTGTTACTCTGTGCCTACCCTATCAAGCTCCTTTATCATTTTAAACAAACCAATTAGATCGCCCCTCAACTTTTTAAACTCAGTGCAATACAAAATAAGCTAATGCAACCCACCCTCACAGTTGAACTCCCATCAGTCCACTCACCTGGAATCTCTCTCTCTCCCTTTGGAATTTTGCTGCTCCTATCTACACAACCCACTCTCCCTCTTACTGCCATCTGTAATCTTCTATATCAAACTTTCTATTCCTTCATCTAAGTCATTAACAACTATGTTAAAGTGCTGAGGTCCTGGAACAGATCCCTCAGGAACACCATTTGTTACATGTGACTTGTATTTACTTGTATTTCTGTAGCTCTTTCTTTTAGTTTGATAATGGGGTAGAATTTCTACCCTGAGCAATCCGGGCCAGTGAAATAAACTGGCCGGCAGCCTGTTTTGTCCTGACAGGAGGTCTGGTCCATCTTGAGGGCTGAGCCTCATTTAACACCAATTCCATAAGACATTGGAGCAGAAATTAGGCCATTCGGCCCATCGAGTCTGCTCCACCATTCAATCATGGCTGATAACTTTCTCAACCCCATTCTCCTGCCTTCTCCTCGTAACCTTTGATCCCCTTACCGATCAAGAACCTATCTATCTCGGTCTTAAATACACTCAATGACCTGGCCTCCACAGCCTTCTGTGGCAATGAATTCCATAGATTCACCACTCTCTGGCTAAAGAAGTTTCTCCTCATCTCTGTTCTAAAAGGTCTTCCCTTTACTCTGAGGCTGTGCCCTCGGGTGCTAATCTCTCCTGCGAATGGAAACATCTTCCCCACGTCCACTCTATCCAGGCCTTTCAGTATTCTGTAAGCTTCAATGAAATCCCCCCCTCATCCTTCTAAATTCCAGCAAGTATAGACCCAGAGTCCTCAACATTCCTCATATGTTAAGTCTTTCATTCCTGGGATCATTCTTGTGAACCTCCTCTGGACCTTCTCCAGGGCCAGCACATCCTTCCCGAGATACAGGGCCCAAAATTGCTCACAATATTCTAAATGTGGTCTGACCAGAGCCTTATAAAGCCTCAGCAGCACATCCCTGCTTTTATATTCTAGTCCTCTTGAAATAAATGCCAACATTGCATTTGCCTTCCTAACTACCGACTCAACCTGCAAGTTAACCTTAAGAGAATCCTGGACTAGGACTCCCAAGTCCCTTTGCACTCCAGATTTCTGAATTCTCTCCCCATTTAGAAAATAGTCCATGCCTCTATTCTTCCTAACAAAATGCATGACCTCACACTTGCCCATGTTGTATTCCATCTGCCACTTCTTTGCCCATTGTCCTAACCTGTCCAAATCCTTCTGCAGCCTTCCCGCCTCCTCAATACTACCTGCCCCTCCACCTATCTTTGTATCATCTGCAAACTTAGCCAGGAAGCCCTCAGTTCCTTCATCTAGATCATTAATGTATAAAATGAAAAATTGTGGTCCCAACACTGACCCCTGCGGAACTCCACTAGTCACCGGCCGCCATCCTGAGGAGGACCCCCTTATCCCCACTCTCTGCCTCCTGCTAGACAGCCAATCTTCTATCCATGCTAGTACCTTGTCTCTAACACCATGGGCTGTTATCTTACTGAGCAGCCTCCTGTGCGGCACCTTGTCAAAGGTCTTCTGGAAGTCCAAGTTGATAACATCCATTGGCTCTCCTTTGTCTAACCTACTCGTTACCTCCTCAAAGAATTCTAACAGATTTGTCAGGCATGTCCTCCCCTTGACGAAACCATGCTGACTTTACCCGATTTTACCATGCACTTCCAAGTATTCTGAAATCTCGGCAGGTTTCAGAAGGAAATCAAGCATCCTGGGGCAGCTTGCCGGTTCCAGACCGCAGTGATAAGCAGGACAGCTGGACGGCCTCTGGACTATGGAGTTGCGTGGTGTTGGGAGGGAGGGACAGAGCAGCGGTGCCCTATTCTTGTTTTATGATGTGTGGAGGAGTGCTCCTTCTGCTCTTGGCCCTTCAGGAGTTCCCCTAATTTGGGGTTGGATCAGCAATTTAATTCCACAGGTTATCTCCTATTGGTGATGGAAACAGTAACAGGGAATATTCGCCCTAGATTGAGGCATAAACTGTGTTCTGTTCACAAGCACTGACATTCCTTTGGGCACAAAGCTCACAAAAATAAAGTTATGCAATGGCTATCAGGGTGATCTACTAATTAGCAGTGTGGCTTTTTCTGTTCTATTCAAGAGCTCAGTGTTACTGAAGGGTGTTAAGTGACTCATATTGTTCCTGTATTCATATTTGAGGCAGGAATTTTAATGTGGTATTTTCACAAGGGAGATGGCATCTCAAGGATTGACTGCACAATTCATACTTCTGTAACACAGGAGTTCTATCCATATGTGAAAGACTACCACCAGATACCAGCTTCCTGGAATTCACCCATACAGTCATAGCTTCATTGCGGCACAGAAGGAGGCCATTCAGCCCATCGTGTCGATGCCAGCAATCTGCAGAACATCCTAGTCAATCCCACTCTATCTCGGTAGCCTTGCAAATTTATTGCCCTCTGTAGCCCAACCAATCTCTTTTTAAAATCATTCATCATCTCTGCTCCCATAGGCAGCAAGTTATGGGTCCTTACCATTCGCTGGATAAAAAACTCCTTTCCCAAAACCTTACATCTGTGTCTCATAATCTTTGTACCATCAGGTAATGGGAGCAGCTTTTCTTTGTCTACTTTATCTCAACCTGTCATAATCTTGTACACCTCTATCCCTCAACGTCATACAAGAGCAAAATACTGAGGATGTAGGAATACAAAATAAAGACAGAAAATGCTGGAAGCGCTCAACAGGTCTGGCAGCATCTATGGAGAGAGAAACAGAGTTACTGTTTCAGGTCAATGATCTTTCATCAGCACTGGGAAAAGTCAGAAATATGTTAGGTTTTGAGCAAGGAGTGAATGGAGAAAAAAGAACAAAAGGGAATTTCTGTGATAGAGTGGAGGGATTAAATGATAGAAGGGCTAGTGGAAGTGATTCTCCACTTTGCCAGCATGCTGAACCCCCCATCCTTGGCTACTGCAGCGTCCCATTGAAGTTCAGAGTGAGCTCAAGGAAGATCACCTCATCTTTCAGTTAGGCACTTCACAGTCTCCTGCACTTAACACTGAGCTTAAAAGTTTCACTCTGTAATCTCTGCCCCCATTTTGCTTCCTTTTCTTTGCGTGTCTCGGGTTTTCTCTTGTATGTTTTGCTTTGGGACAGCAGCAAACCTGCCCTGGGCGTGTCTTTTGCTTGTTTGTTACTTTTCTAACCCCATTTTTGCGACCTTGAGATGCTCTGAAGTTCTTGCATGATCAGGAATTGCAAGCAGCAGGACTCAGTTACCCATCAATGATCTTAAAAAAAACACTCATCCAGTTAGTACCTTCTTTAAACTATTGATTTTAATGAATACCTCTAGACCTCAGCTGTGCATTAACAAAAGCCTCCTGTATTTATACTAGCAAACATTCCAAATACCAGATTCAGCCCCTGCTGACAGTAATTACCACTTCTAACTAGCCACCTAATTAACAAACTGTGCAACTGCCATGAACAGCCAGCGAGTGTACCACTGGCTAACACTGTGAGAGAAAGGTTAAGGTTAAAGTTAAGCTAAATGCTAAATGCAAAACTTACCGAAACATTAGAAAGAGATCAACCCTTTAAACCCTTAAAATTTCCTCACTCACCAAATTCCCCAGGTTTAGCGTTCTGCAGAAGCAACATTTTGCAGAACTGGACCAGGGCTTTAGTATCAAGAACGAACCATTAAATTCCTCCTTCCAGTCAGCTGTTTTGGCAGGGTGAAATACTGCTGCAATTCCTCATCGTTTTTGAATGTGGCAGCTGCATGATATTAATTATGTATTTCACAAGCGGCGGGTAGCTTATCCGGGTGAGGAAAGGTCTGTTGGGGCCTATTGCTGGAGGCTGTCTGGGATTTTCCGGTCGGCCTACGTGTCCCTGTGAGAAGCGGGGGCCAGTTTGGCTGCCTGGGTGGCCTCACAACAGCAGTCCAGGGCCCAGCGCTCTGCAGGCAGGTTTAGAAGCTCTTGGCTGGCTTCAGCATCAATTGTAAACCGCCATGAGAGGATTCTGCCCAACCCCCACCTCCCCCCTCTGCACCCCCCCCCCCCCCACCTCCACGCCCCCTCGCCCTCACACAATGGCGGGACAGCTGCAAAGACCTCTCTTTTATTTTAAATTTTAAAGAGTTGGAGAGAAGCGGTGTCCTCTCCCTGTAAGGACATCCTGCTGCTACTTCAGTTATTGGCCTGTCAACTTTGAGAGCCCGGCTGCCATCCTTCATTGAATGTCCTCTGGCCACTAATTGGCCAATTTGGGGAGAATCACATTGGCTAAGTGTTTCCCACACTGCGCGAGCCTCTGACCCCAATTTAAGCCTTGTCGCCCAGGGTTCAGAAGGCCCCAGGGATAGTCCTGTTCTTAAAGCTGACCTGGTAAGAGGTTTTTAAAGTCATGAGAGACAGGGTAGTTGTGGAGAAAATCTTTTCGCTTGTGGGGCAATTCAAAACCAGGACCCGTAAACACAGGAAAGCTAATAATCGGGCCAATCGTGGGAAAAAAGGAAAAATTCCTTTAGTCAGAGAGTGGTTAGAATGTGGAACTCGCTACTTACTGCGGAGGTGGCTGAGTCAAAAAACCTAGCTTTCAAAAAAAGCTTTCAAAAGGAAACTAGCCGAGAATGCGAGATGAAAAGGAATAGTAAGATATGCTGAAAGGCAGAGATAAGCTGGATAGAATTGGAGGAGACTGGTGATAAACTGGTATTAATTTTCCAAAATTCCCTTAGATTTGGGGAAGGTTCCATTAGATTGGAAAATAGCAAATATAACTCCTTTATTCAAAAAAGGGAGGGAGACAGAAAGCAGGAAACTGTCATGGGGAAAATGTTGGAAGCTATTATTAAAAATGTGAGAGCAGGGTGCTTAGAAAAATTCAAGGCAATCAGGCAGAGTCAACATGGGCTGGGATTTTCTGTGCCCGCTGGCGTCTGGTGTGTTCGGTGGCGTGAGCAGACAATATGGCGAGAAGGCCAAAAATTGGTTTCGTGACGTCGTGAAGTCAGTTTGCAATCGTCCGCTCAGCCCGTCCATGGGGGACCTGCATTCCCCACTATCTGACATCGGGAGCTTCGTTGTGATACATCAGCATATCATTATAAGGCCAGCCTGCCAGACTCATCCCCGCCGACCCCCCACCACCTCGCTGGATCGTCCACTCACATCGGCAGGAAAACATGCCAATGCAGAACACATCTTGACAACTGCGGGGTGCAGAAGTCGGGACTTACCACCAGGGCCTTGCTCATATCGCAGACATCCGAGGAGCTGCAGATGCTGGAGCCCGACACCAATGGGATCCTAGAGGAACGTGCATTGCATGCTGGGTGGATTCTCATGGACGTGGCTCTGCCGCGAAGCAGTTCACGGAAGTTGGAGAGTCACCGTTGATGCTCACAATGGATGATGGTTGAGGGGATGGGAGAGGAAGGTCTAGGATCCTGCACTGCAGGAATTCACCAAGGCTCCTTAGACAGCACCTTCCAAATCCATGACCACTACCATCTAGAAGGACAAGGGCAGCAGATAGATAGGAACACCACCACCTGAAAGTTCCCCTCCAAGTCACTCTCAACATCCTGACTTGGAAGTATATCGCTGTTCCTTCACTGTCGCTGGGTCAAAATCCCGGAACTCCCTTCCTAGCAGCACTGTGGGTGTACCTACACCACATGGACTGCAGCGATTCAAAAAGTCAGCTCACCACCACCTTCTCAAGGGCAACTAGGGATGTGCAATAAATGCTGGCCCAGCCAGCCCACATCCCGTGAATGAATAAAAAAAAGGCTCTGAAGAAGGGCCATATAGAATTAAAACGTTAACTCTGTTTCTCTCCGCAGATGCTGTCAGATCTGCAGAGTTTTTCCATTTTCTGTTTTTATTTCTGATTTCCAGCATCCGGGTCGACTGGGAGAGGAAAAGGTGTCGGGGAGGTGAGGTTGGGAGAGGGAGGAATGAAGGTGTCGGGGAGGTGAGGTTGGGAGAGAGAGGAATGAAGGTGAGAGGGTGGTGAGGTTGGGAGAGGGAGGAATGAAGGTGTCGGGGTGGTGAGGTTGGGAGAGGGGGGATGAAAGTGTCGGGGTGGTGAGGTTGGGAGAGGGAGGAATGAAGGTGTCGGGGTGGTGAGGTTAGGAGAGGGGGGAATGAAGGTGTCGGGGTTGGGAGAGGGGGGAATGAAGGTGTCGGGATAGCGAGGTTGGGAGAGCGGGGAATGAAGGTGTCGGGGTGGTGAGGTTGGGAGAAGGGGGAATGAAGGTGTCAGGGTGGTGAGGTTGGGAGAGCGGGGAATGAAGGTGTCAGTGTGGTGAGGTTGGGAGAGGGGGGAATGAAGGTGTCGGGATAGTGAGGTTGGGAGAGCGGGGAATGAAGGTGTCGGGGTGGTAATGTTGGGAGAGCGGGGAATGAAGGTGTCGGGGTGGTGATGTTGGGAGAGGGAGGAATGAAGGTGTCGGGATAGTGAGGTTGGGAGAGCGGGGAATGAAGGTGTCGGGATGGTGAGGTTGGGAGAGCGGGGAATGAAGGTGTCGGGGGGGTGAGGTTGGGAGAGCGGGGAATGAAGGTGTCGGGGTGGTGAGGTTGGGAGAGCGGGGAATGAAGGTGTCGGGGTGGTGAGGTTGGGAGAGGGAGGAATGAAGGTGTCGGGGTGGTGAGGTTGGGAGAGCGGGGAATGAAGGTGTCGGGGTGGTGAGGTTGGGAGAGCGGGGAATGAAGGTGTGGGGTGGTAAGGTTGGGAGAGCGGGGAATGAAGGTGTGGGGTGGTAAGGTTGGGAGAGGGGGGAATGAAGGTGTCGGGGTGGTGAGGTTGGAAGAGCGGGGAATGAAGGTGTCGGGGTGGTGAGGTTGGGAGAGCGGGGAATGAAGGTGTAAGGGTGGAGGAAGGAGTTGGGAAGGGGGAAGAGGTAAGGCTGGAGGAAGAAGTGAGGCTGGAGGAAGGAGTCGGGACAGGGCAAGGACTGAGGTTGGCAGAAGAAGTAAGGGTGTCTGAGGGAGTCAGGCGGGGGGTGCGGTGGTGGTTGGGTGTGTGAGGACTAAGGGGTGGGGAGGGGTTCTGGGGTAAGGTGTCTGGAAGGGGGAAGGGGCTCTGGAGGGGGAAGGGGTCCAGAGGGGTGAAGGGCAAGATATCCAGGTGAACATGCAAGGGAGGGGTCTGATGCGTCCATGACTGCCTCCCGAGGAGCAAACCGAGGGTGAGGGTGGTATGAGGGAATGGTGAGAATGACCGAGGGCAGAGTGGGGTGGGAGGGTGAGGGTTCGACAGTAGCGATATGAGGGACAGCGTGAGTGACTAGTGGGGACTCGGAAGCGGACATGAACCCTTGGGGTTGGAAGAAGGGGGTTGGGGAGGTGAATGTGGATGGGGTAGGATTTTTGGGAAGGAAGGGAACGTGCACTTTCACCTGGACATTCCTGAAGGAAAAGGGTTGTGGTTGGTAGGTAACGGAGGGGAGGTGGAAGGTGATGCCAGGGTCTCAACTGTAATGGGGGAAAGGAAATGGGTGACTGGGGGAGTGGAAAAAGACAGGGGAGCACACGAAAAACCAAATCTAGACCAGGCTGTCCAAATCAAAGTGAAATGAGAGTCGTAGTGGGCAAGATCAGGTGCTGCATGGGAGGGTGATCATTGGGTAGGTGGAGATGGTGGTCAGCTCAGATGGACAACTGAAAGCGAACCCCAGCAGGCAGCATTGAAAATGCCCAGAACATTGAGGTGAGTATGATATGGGAAGGATCCACGTGTGTGAGAGAGTGACTGCATGAGACTCCGAAAGGCCCTGCCACACACACACTTCTCCCTCCAGAATTACTCGTTGGCCAGCGGCTCCCTCTGCGGTGACTGACGGAGGTTGAGGGTCTCACAGACAAAGGGGACTCGGAGGGAGAAGATTCTGAGATTCCTAAGTGGATGACCCAGGGGTGTCCAGCTGCCGCTCCTCCTCCCTTCAGATGCTGGGGGCCCCAGCCTGAATCCTTGAGGGGAAGGAGCACCTGGAGGGATATCAAGGCACCCGTTTCCCTCTTGCGTTGCCACTGCAGGAATGTGCCCATGGCTCCCGCGATGGAGTGCAGGTCTGCACACATCTCCACATACTGCTGGACCAGGTCTCCATGGTGTCCAACATCCTTCCCATGGAGACCTCCATGCATACACTTGTGGGCATCACTTCATCAGAAGGCAGGCAGACACATTCCTCCAACTCACCTGCCACTCTGCTGAGGGCTTCCAACAGCTCTGTGTGATGTTGCCCTGCCTTCTGCTGACCCTCCAGGATGAGTTGGAAGGCCAAATCCAGAGGCTTGTCATCTGACTCGGACCTCACAGATACCTGATCCCCAGCAGTTCTCCAAGTGCCGGGGGGCTTTCATGAACCTGCCTCCTCTTGCTGCAGACCCGTGTCCGTGTGGTGACCACCAGATTGTGAACCCGAGCCTGCTCTAGATCTAGGTTCCACAGAGGTGTGTCTCTCTGTGCTGGTGGAGAGTGTGGGTAAGCGCTGTGACGGTCACTCCACCTCCAGTCTGGAACCTCTCCCTGCTGATATGAGCAGGCTTCTCCTGCATGAAAACAGATGGAGAGAGTGTGAGCAGAATGCATGGCACTATGTGAAATGTTTGTGCGGTGAGCGGAGCCATGGACAGGATGAGGAGGGGAGTGCGAGAGGATATGATCCTGAAGGAGATGTGAGGGTGTGTGTGAGAGTTAGTGGTGTTGTCCCTTGAGGAGTGAGATCCTGATGGATGTGTGATGGGTTTGTGAGTGTGAGAGTTGAGAGTGATGAGAAGAGTGTATTACCCTTGGTGAAACAGGTGAGACCATTCATCCTGTAACTGCACTGGATGGCTGTCCTCTTTTGCAGGGCATTGGCACTGACCGCCACTGCCACCGCCTCCCAAGCCAGATTAGTGAAGATGCTGCCCATCCTGCGGCCACGGCATGGGTAGCAGACATCACGGCGGGCCTCCACTGCGTCCAGAAGGTGCCCAAGGGGTGTGTCATTGAACCTGGGGGGCTGCAGTCTTTTTGCCTTTCGGGGCATGTCTTCTCTGCGGCGGTCCTGGGCTGGAAGCACTGAGAGGTGTGCGCATGGCTGAACTTTAAACATGGCGCCCGGTGTGATGAAGCAACGAGGTGCTCATGTGGCGGGCGAATGACAGCCCGCCCGCCGTGGAAACAGCATGTTCCCCGGGAATACGTAATTAATACGGCGCGTTTGGGACAATACAGCATGAAAAGCCGCCATTGCAACCGGCAGGTAAAACATCATCTTACCTGCCTGCTACTGCACTTAGTGCAAATCTGGGACAATTCCGCCTATGGTTTTGTAAAAGGGAAATCATGTTTAACCAATTTATTGAAGTTCTTTGAAGGAGTCACATGTGCTGTGGATAAAAGGGAACCGGTGGATGTACTGTACCTAGATTTCCAAAAGGCATTTGATAAAATGCCATATCAAAGGTTATTATAGAAAATAAAAGCCCATGGTGTAGTGGGGGTAACATTGGCATGGATAGAAGGTTGGCTAGCTAACAGAAAGCAGAGAGTTAGCATAAATGAGTCTTTTTCTGGTTGACAGGATGTGATGTGATGTGCCACATGGGTGAGTGCTGGGGTCTCAACTTTTTACAATTTATATAAGTGACTTAGATGAAGGAATAGTGGCTAAATTTGCTGATGACATAAAGATAGGAAGGAAAGTAACTTGTGAAGAGGGATGTAAGGAGGCTTCAGATCGACGTGGCTAGCTTAAGTGAGTGGGCAAAGATCTGGCAAATGAAGTATAATGTGGACAAATGTGAAGTCATTCATTTTGGCAGGAAGAATAAAAAAGAAGCTTATTATCTAAATGGTGAGAGATTTGTAGAGCTCTGAGATTCAGAGGGATCTGGGTGGCCTAGTGCATGAATCACAAAAGGTTAGTGTGCAGGTACAGCAGGTAATTAGGAAAGCCAATAGAACGTTATCATTTATTGTGAGGGAAATTGATTAAAAAAGTAGGGAGGTAATGCTTCAGTTGTACAGGACATTGGTAAGACCACATCTGGAGTGTTGTGTACAGTCCTGGTCTCCTTATTTAAAGAAAGATGTAAATGCATTAGAAGCAGTTTAGAGAAGGTTTACTAGACTAATACCAGGAATGAGCAGGTTGTCCTATGAGGAAAGGTTGGACAGGTTAGGCTTGTATCCACTGGAGTTTAGAAGAGTAAGGGGTAATTTAATTGAGACCTTTAAGACCCTGAGGGGTCCTGACAGGGCCAATGTGGAGAGCATGTTTCCTCTTGTGGGGGAATCTAGAACTGGAGGTCATGGTTTAAAAATAAGAGGTCGCTTATTTAACACAGAGATGAGATTTTTTTTCTCTCAGAGGGTTATGAATCTTTGGAACTCTCTTCCTCAAAAGGCGGTGGGAGCAGAGTGTTGGAATATTTTTAAGGCAAAGAAAGATAGCTTAATGATTAACAAAGGGGTGCAAGGTTATCGGCGTAGGCAGGAATGCGGGCTGATTCAGATCAGCCATGATCTGAATGGCAGAGCAGGCTCGAGGGCCAACAGTGCAGACTGGTTGGACCGGGGGGCCTGTGTTTGTGCAATATATTTTATGTAATTTATTATAATACAGTTATTATAATATTATTATAACTATCAAGGTTCTATTTTATAATTATAAACAATGTCAAGGTTTTATATTGTATTGGATTGTTTGTGAGTTTTCTTGATCAGTGCACATATGGCAATGCTTTGTAAATGTCCCAGGAGTTTACTCAAGTTTGATCCATTGTGACTCTCTCTATTTTGCAGGTCATACTGAAAGAGAAAGTAAAAGAACTCAATTTGCATGAGGTAAGGAAAAAGTTTTGTGTATTTTTGGGGGATTTAATTGCCATTGTAATTGGTTTCCTCCAGACTGATAGGCCTCTGCAATGTCACAACTTGCCTAGTATGAGAGAGTGCACAGCACAGCAATATTGTAGACAGCTCAGCATTGGATCTTTCTTGAATTCTTGATCTGTTTTATCCTGAGTTCCCTATCAGATTTATTAGTAACTATCATATATTAGTTGACCATACAAATGGAAATATTTTCTCTCTGTCAACCCTATCAAATGCCTTTTTCATTTTAAAAAAACTTTACCAGGTCACCCCTCAGCCTGTTCAGTCTTTTCTGACAGTTATAACCTCTCAGTTCTGGGATCATCCTTGTAAATCTTTATTGCGCCTCCTCCCATCTGTATCCTTTTCATAATATAGAGACCAGAACAATGTACAGTGCTCCGCTTGCAGTCTGACCAACGTACTGTACAAGTTTAGGATCACTTCTCTGCTTTTCAGTTCTATTCATCTAGAAATAAACCCCGGTCATTACATATCAGAGAGTGTTTCCCATGCTTAGACTTGATGGATAGTTGGAATGCTCATCTGTAGGACATTCAGTTATGCTGGTTTATTTTTGTAAATGCAGTATCATTAATTCCCTTTGTAGATCGAGCAACATTTAAAAAGTTATCCACTGTAATATTGGATAGATAGTTAGAGGCCAAGAGACATGAGTTAGCAGGGTTGGGACATGGGCAAGTCTAAACAAGCTGGGCTAGTCTTTGGAGCTCTGCAGTGATGCCTTCCACTTAGTTTGACCTGAAAGACTGTATAACTGAACACTATAGAATTTGTTAGTAGACTGCACGGCTTTGTCCACATTGGCCCTTCAAAGTTCTTTTCATCCACCAAATGGGTGCAACTTTCTGAATCATAACTTTAATTACCGTGAACTTCTCCAGCCTCAAACGCTGGCAGCAGCACAAGCTACTGAAATTCTGTTCTGCTGTTAAGTAATGCAGTTAATTCATGGTTTGTTAATATTTCTCTGCTGTCAAATGTTGCCTCGCCCTGCCTCACACACTCGGTTCATTAGATGTTGCGTCAGTGGTGGACATTACTCCTGGTGTCATAGTCATAGATACCTTGGAGTTACTGCTAACTTAAAATTCATCTCGGCTGCACACTCTACGGGCTAAACATGTCCTGTAGATTATCCCCATGCCTGTGGGTAGTTTGTTGGAGGTGAGCTGCAATGTTGCAGCGAGGAAAATGAAGGGAGTTGTTTGACCCCAGTCTTCACTGTGATAGGGTCTGTGGTAGTTCCATTGGTGAGGATAGCTGGCAATCACTGGCAACTACACATTCATGGGATAGTAACCCTTGCTATTGGGGGACATCTCCCGACTAATTTGTGGGGCCCGCAGAGCCATGTGTGTATAGTAGCAACTCCCTCTGCCATTGGAAATCCTGCTAGCCTGACAACGCCATGTGCCTGCTCCTCTCCGGTCTTCAGACAGAATTCCTCCTACTTCCACTTCGGCCAAGAGCGCTGCCTGAACCAGCTATGTTTCAGCAAGAAGGTGGCATAGTGTTTATGGGAGGACATTAACAGGACATGCGACGTTCAAATGGGCGGGTTGTATGCTTGATGAAGTCGTGTGAAATGCTGGATCAGCATTTAGGTGCTGCTTGATTTTAAGATCGTCCCACTGTGCATGCTTCTGTTGCATGCATGGCATGCCCACAATAATACAAGAAATAGGAGCAGGACTAGACCACACGGCTTGTTGAGCCTGCTCCGTCATTCAATATGATCATGGCTGACCTTCGACTTCAACTCCATTTCCCCACCCACTCCCCATACGCCTTAATTACCTGAGAAACTAAAAATCTGTCTATCCCAGCCTTAAATATATTCAACAATAGAGCCCCTCTGGGGTAGAAAATTCCAAAGATTCATTGCCCTTTGAAAGAAGTCATTTCTCCTCATCTCAGTTCTAAATGATTTCCTCTTACCCTGAGACTGTGCCCCCGTGTTTTAGATTCCCCGACCAACGGAAACAATCTCTGAGTGCCCACTCTCTCAAGCCCCTTCAGAATTTTGTAGGTTTTGGAGTTTCACCAGGGCCAAAGCTATGGATCCAAATTTCACGGCATATATTTGTGGTGTAATAATTTGACTACATTCATCAAAAAATTGTGTGATGATTCCTTTCATGAATGTGGATCTCGATGTTGCTGAACTGTTTTGACCATGCCTCTTTCTCAGTGATGTGATAATTTCAAGCCTAGTACTTTAATTAATACTCATTTTCTTAACCAAGAACATTAATTTAGCAATAAATCAGAGACTATAGCTGGACTGACTGGACTGAAATATTTATGTGTGCGTCCCTACACTGGTGGTTGCTGATGGTACTATGTGACGACCACAGACATCAGTGAACAATAAACTTATTGGACTAGACCTTATTATAATTTCAGGAACACTTAAATAATGTTCACTGTACAATTTGCAGTGCCAAGTCTGTCCTTCAGATAATAAGTTAAATTAAGATCCTGTCTGGTTTTGCAAAAGGTAAAAAGTAGGCCTTGCATTTCTATAGCAACTTCCTTGATCTCAGATGTCCCAAAGCGCTTTATAACCTATTTTTGAAGTGTAGTCACTGTTATAATGTAGGAAACTCAGCAACCAATTGGCACATAGCAAGATTTTTCTTTATTCATTCACAGGATGTGAGCTTCACTAGCAAACCCAGCATTTCTTGCCTATCCCTAGTTGCCCTTGAGAAGGTGGTGGTGAGCTGCCTTCTTGAACCGCTGCAGTGCATGTGGTGTAGGTATACCCACAGTGCTGTTAGGGAGGGAGTTTCAGGATTTTGACCCAGCGACAGTGAAGGAACGGTGATATATTACCAAGTCAGGATGGTGTGTGGCTTGAAGGGGAACTTCCAGGTGGTGATGCTCCCATCTGTCTGCTGCCCTTGTCCTTCTGGATGGAAGTGGTCACGGGTTTGGAAGGTACTGTCAAAGGAGCCTTAGTGAGCTGCTGCAGTGCATCTTGTAGATGATACACACTGCTGCTCTTGTGCGTTAGTGGTGGAAGGAGTGAATGTTTGTGGATGGGGTGCCAATCAAGCAGGTTACTTTGTCCTGGACGGTGTCAAGCTTCTTGAGTGTTGCGGGAGCTGCACTCATCCAGACAAGTGGAGAATATTCCATCACACTCCTGATTTGTGCCTTGTAAGATGGTGGACAGGCTTTAGGGAGTCAAGAGGTGAGTTACTCATCGCAGGATCCCTAGCCTCTGACCTGCTCTTGTAGCCACAGTATTTATATGGCTGGTCCAGTTCAGTTTGTGATAATCTGAACGATGGTGATGGTGGGGTATTCAACAATGGCAATGCCATTGAAAGTCGGGGAGATGATTAGATTCTCTCTTGTTGGAGATGGTCGTTGACTGGCACTTGTGTGGAGTCACTATCTCTTCTCAATTATCAGCCCAAAATTAACTTGTGTTAATATTTGATTATTGTTGATGTTGATATGGGATTTCCACTGATATGGACTAGAGGCCCAATGGACTCTCTCTTCTGTGCATTTGATGTAATGCAGTATAGTGAACTAGATGCTCTGTCAATGTTTTAATCACTATTTGTTATTGGGGTCACAAGTTTGGCTTCAGAAGCAAATCAGTCATCTTGCAGCATTCTTACTGTCATAGTCTATAATTGGAGTTGTTCTCAGCTGATCAGTGTGAAGTCAGATCTTTAACCCTCAGTGTTTTCAGAAACTTCCATTGTAAACAGCATCAATGCTTCCACGGCAAGCCAGCTTCTCAGAATATTTCTGGTAAGCTATTTAACATGGCTTCCCCAAAGAATATAAACATTAAGTCGTCATTAGCAAACATTTGACTTTATGTAACTAAATCCAAACAGTGACTCCACAGGGAAGAGTATTTTACCCTAATCTGACTCACTAATTTACTAACAAGCTGATGGAGGTTAACAAAGGAAGAACCTCTTTGCTAGTGGCATGGACCTCCACAGAATATTTGAACACCTATAGAAACGTAGAAAATAAGAGCAGGAGTAGATCATTCAGCTCTTCGAGCCTGCTCCACCATTCAATATGATCATGGCTGATCCTCTCAATGTCATACTCCCGCTCTCTCCCCATACCCCTTGACACCTTTAGAGTCCAGAAATTTATCTATTTCCTTCTTAAATATATTCACTGACTTGGCCTCCAAAGCCCTCTGTGGTAGAGAATTCCACAGGTTCACCACCCTCTGAGTGAAGATGTTTCTCCTCATCTCAGTTCTAAATTGTCCACCCCGTATCCTGAGACCCCCTATGTCATACAACAACAGCTGAATGACTGCAGGTAACTCTGAATAAAATTAGGGAGGGAAGCCTGATGTCAACTTGAGAAAATAAAATCAATAAATCTCTTGAGAAACGTTGGTGCTGATGTTGTGAACCCGCCCTCGCTCTTCTGCTCCATTGACTTCTTGGTGAGGATTGGTTAAAGAAATGGTTAAGTTGCTGGAAAAATTTGGCGGAGGATGGGAAAACCTTTTGAAATCTCAGCTGCACTCATCATCTGTAGAAACTTTTCAGTGGCCTAACTGTATCCAGTAATGGAATACTATAACTCTCTGCATTGAAGAGAAAAACTCATCTCTTTCTCCTGGACTTGAGCCTAGGCCAAAACCATTGAATAGATGACTTGGGGATGATGGCTTCCATCATACTGTAGCCCATTCTTTACAAAATCAGAAAGATGTGCAATGGCTGCTGCCCCTCTACAAAAGATAAAGCAAGACCTGAACAGCACCGAGAGGGTTTCAAATGGTTAATCTAAGTCTGCACAATTTGTTCCAGGAGCGCAAGCTGCTACAATTGAAAACCAGTGTTCTGTATAAGTTTGCACACACCACTAGCAGCAGACATTCAGTCACTGATTCAAGTCACACTCTCTCCCAGAACTCTTAAGCTTTGTGTACAGACATTCAAATGCAAAGCTAAGCATCATGTGCTGAATCAGGATTGCTCAAGCAGATACTGATCCATGGTGAAACCTGAGACTTGTCATTTAGTAATCCAACGTTTTCTTCCAACACCCTGTGTTTCCATCAACTGTGAGGGTTCAATCTCTCAGGCAGTGATAGGCAACCTAGGCTAGTGAGTGGGCCACAAGTGGCCCTTCTTCATCTCAGTGGGTCGCAAGATTGAAATTGAGTGTGTGCACTAACCATGACCCCATGAATAAGAATTTGCAGGGCATGCCGATTGAATTGTAGCAACGCTTTGATTGGATACAGAGGGAGCGTCGGCTCTCAGTCAAAGTTGTTTGCAATCAACACGTACCTCACTTCACGTGCCTTTGCTTTGTGTGGGGTATCACTTTAGTAATATTGGTAGGAAAAAAACCATGCGACGGAAACCAGTGGAATCTGGCAGCCCTGCAACAGTCAACAAAATGTCTCATGGGCCTCACTCAGAACCCTGATGGAAAACAGGACACCTAAGAGTACCCCGTATTTGGAATATCATAGAACAAAACACAGGAGTTGGCCAGCAATCTCCCCATAACAGCAAGTAGAGGGGAGGCAGATCCCTACAGGAGAATATTAGGAGAGTGTTACCATTGTCTGGAGATGCCCAAGAATGGCTGCCATTGAAATAAAACTTGCATTTATACACCGACCACCTGAAAGCACTCTACACCGAGTGAAATACTTTTGAAGTGTAACCATTTTTGTAATGTAGGAAACACAGCAGCTAATCACAGTGCAAAGAGCAAGACTGTAAGGATCAGAGGGAAGATCCTGGTCTAAGCTGATCATGCATTGATGTACTGAGGGAATGCTGCATTTGGGGGGCCTTGACCAACTAGTGAAAAGGCCAAGGTCCTGCCTGTCAGCTTATGTGGCCAGGCAGAGAAGCCTGGAGTTCTGTCACTGTTCTGGGCATCACTCTTCCTTTGTGAAGGGAAACAACAAAATCAGCTGGTTCATGGGCTATCCTTGGCAAACAAAAATAACTTGTCTGGTGAAGCACTTGCAAATAATTTCACAGTATGCTGTTCTCATATATTCAACAACTGTCCCACCATAAGAGAAGCAAATACAGACAAAATGGCAAGAGCTTAGATTATATAGCCCCTTTCACATCTTCTGGAGATCCCAATGTGCTTCACTGTGAATGAATTACTTTTGAAGCATAGTCATTGCTGGGAAGTAGGTGAACTCAGTCATCATTTTGCGCACCGTATGGTTCCACGAACACAATATGAAGTGAAAGCTGCCAGGTTCTGGTTAAAGACCCAACCCGTTCACTACCCAAAGTTGTAAATGATGTAATGACAGAAAATGCTGGAAATACTCAGCAGATCAGGCAGCATCTGTGGAGAGAGCAGAGTTAACTTTTCAGGTCAGCAGGGATGATGGTGCAAAGCATAATGGGACATTTAAAGAAACAAAAGATTAGTCTAGAGGACGTGTAAATGGCAACAGCAGAATCATCATCAGTAGCTGCTGTCTGAAAAAAAATGAGAGAAGTGGTTATGATCTGAAATAGTTGAATTTGTTGAGTCTGGAAGAGGCCAAGGACAGAGAGGGAGTAGGGTGCTGTATTAAAATGGCAACCAGATGCTCGCAGACTAAGTAGAGATGTTCTTTTCCACCCCCCTTCCCTCTTTTGTTCCTTTGTACTTGCTTAAAAAATATTACATTTCCGACATTTTCTAGTTTTGATGAAAGGTCACCGATCAGAAACATTGGGCCAAATTTTTAAACGGGCTTGGGTCAGGGTATGCAGGTGATGGGAGAACTGCCCGCGAGTTAATTAAATAGCACTAAGGGCCTATTAAGGCCACTCTTCAGATGCCTCGAGGCCATGATTGCAAGATGGCCAGAGCTGTGGCCACAGCCCACCCTGTCCACAGTGCTGGTCTGATAGTTGTGGACAGTTTTAATCCAATCTTTCCCAAAAGCCTTCAGGAGAAACCACTATCTTGAGTCACCTTTACTCACTCCTACCTACATTAACAGCTCTCACCTCTGTCAAGGCTGGATGGCCTCCTATTGGCCCTCCAGCCTCAGGACCCCCCACCTGTCCATCCCAGCCCACTGTCTTTAATTGGATAATGAGCACATTCCCTGGCTGCTAACTGGCCAACTCTTGAAAAGTCGTGTCAGGCGTCAAACGTCTGTGCCCGACGCCAGAACTAAAATTCAGCCCGTTAACACTTTCTCTCTGCACAGATGCTGGCTGAGCAGCTGCGTATTTCCAACCTTTCCTGTTTTCATTTGAGATTTCCAGCAGGCCTAGTATTTTGCTTTTTAGGGTGATACTCTGGAACCATGACCATGGTGCTGTTCATCTTCCCTGGAGCTCTCTGTAAGCTTTGGCAGAGGCAACCACACCATCGACATCTCCTTTGTTGTCCAGCTTAGTAGGCCTACCCTCATTTCGTTCTCCAGTGCCACACTGTGTAATTAGCTCTTAATGCTCTCAGATGTGGCCTAGCAAGTCCTTCAGCTGTAAATGCAATTGCTATCGAGGAGGCCCATCACTGTCTTCTCAGGCAACATTGCCTATATCCCAAAAGCAAATCAAATTAAGACTGACCATAAAACCTGTTTGGTCTTGTTTGTTGAGTGAGGAATGTTTGTTGTTAAGTGAGGGTCTCTGCTCTGTGAGCTGGTGAGATATTGTGTAACACAGCAGGTTGAATTGACATTTTTGGCAATCTGCCATTACTGTAGCAATACCCAGTGGTCTAGGGTTTCACCTTCAAATCATCTGATGCAAACATTATATTTCTGTTGAGCCAGGAAGAGTGTCCTTGGGCTGTGAATGAAATTATGCCACAGTTGTCATCTAGTTAGGGTAGTTTTATTCATGCAAAAAAAAACATGCTAAAATAACTATTTGGTGGGTTATTATGAAACAACCTATATTGTATTTGTGATTTATACATCGACTGCAGCGTGCTTTGCTGTTATGTCATTATATGTTCTACTTGGCTAGGCAAAGTTTCACCCTAATCTGACTCTCTAATTTACTAACAAGCTGATTGGAGGTTAACAAAGGAAGAACCTCTTTGCTGATGTCATGCACCTCCACAGAATATTTGAGCACATAGAAACTAGGAGCAGGAATAGGCCATTTGGCCCTTCGAGCCTGCTCCACCATTCATTATGATCAAGGCTGATCCTCTCAATGCCATACTCCCACTCTCTCCCCATACCCCTTGACACCTTTAGAGTCCAGAAATCTATCTATTTCCTTCTTAAGTATATTCAGTGACTTGGCCTCCATAGCCCTCTGTGGTAGAGAGTTCCACAGGTTCACCACCCTCTGAGTGAAGATGTTTCTCCTCATCTCAGTTCTAAATTGTCCACCCCATATCCTGAGACCCCATATGTCATACAACGACAGCTGAATGACTGCAGGTAACTCTGAACAAAATTAGGGAGGGAAGCCTGATGTCAACTTGAGAAGATAAAATCAATAAATCTCTTGAGAAATGTTGGTGCTGATGTTGTGAACCCGCCTTCACTCTTCTGCTCCATTGACTTCTTGGTGAGGATTAGTTAAAGAAATGGTTAAGATGCTGGAAAAATTTGGCGGAGGATGGGAAAACCTTTTGAAATCTCAGCTACATTCATCAAGTGTCACCAAAGTTTCAGCAAATGAATGTTTAATACATGCACCAGTTCCATTTTTGTTTTCACAATGAGGAATCTCCTCTCTGTTTGGGGAAGGAAGTGGCCCCACAACAACTACAGCTGTTGAAATGTCACTGACTGATAGGAAACAGGAAAGCACTGGCATATGGCGAATACTCTGCAGTCACTAGAAGAGAAACTAACACCGTTCGGTGACCCATTCACTCAAATACCTAGCCAAATTTCCCTTAAAGTTTCTCCACACCATCTTGCTCTGCTGCCTTCTTAGGTTCTCTGTTCTGTATCACCCACTGTTATGAATTTGCTAATCCTTCCATTGTTTCCTGGCTGTATTGACAATGCACAACATGTACATTCGGACTGAGCCCAAATGACTAGAAATAGAAGATTTGTGTTTCATTTAAATTGAGATTATGGGCTGGAAATTCCAGGCTTCAGCACAAAACAATTAGCAACAGGTCGTCACCCATTATATGCCCCACCCAACATTCAGTTCCATCGGGTGGAAACTTGTGGAGGCGACGGGGAGTCTCACCTGCTGGCTGGAGAGCCAGCAACACACCCGCGTTGCCTCCTTTGGGGAAGGCTCACCGAAGCACAAGTCAATCAGGCAGTTGAGAGGCAAACAAACGGGCCTTTTCCTGGGATCAGGAACCCGGGAGCTGCCAATTGGAAGCCGGCAGCCCTTCCCTCAGCAGCATCACCAGGGAGGCAGCGGCAGCAGCTGCTGGAACAACACCTACTGGAGGCCTGGGATCAGATCACAAGCAACCCTTAATGGTGGGAAGGGTTTCACAGGATGGACTTTTTTTTAATTAATCCCTGGAATGTGTGGGTGTTGCTAACTAGGCCAGCATTTATTGCCCATCCCTAATTGCCCTTGTCCAGGGTCAACCACATTGCTGTGGGTCTGGAGTAGGCAGATTTAGTTTTACAACAATCAGCAATGGTTTCGTGGTCATCATCAGACTTTTTAATTCCAGATTTTTATTGAGTTCAAATTTCACCATCTGCTGTGGCAGGATTCAAACCCGGGTCCCCAGAGCATTACCTTGGGTCTGTGGATTACTAGTCCAGCGACAATACCATTTTACCGCCACCTCCCCATAACAGCGTAGGGATGTAATGGTGGGGGGCTCAGCAGCAATGGCTGGGGGGAGGGGGGTGGGAGGCTCTGAGTGGACCCCCCTTCCTGATCCCATTTGCCCGCTCGCCATCACCCTGCTGTTGCACAATGCCGGCCGCCATCTTTAAAAGGCAGATGCCAACCCGGGGCTCATCGCCACCAGCTCACCATCACTGCCCAGGAGACATGGCCAGCAAAGGAAAAAGGACTGCAAGCCCCCCCCCACCCCACCCCCCCAATCCTTCTCTTCAACAACGGGTCCCTCGAGCGACCGCTGGATGCCGTGGAGGCCTGTCGGGATGTGCTCTACCTCCTCTCTGGCCGCAGGATGGACAGCAAAGTCACCAACCTGCCATGGGAGGCGGTGGCCATGGTGGTCAGGGTAAATGCCCTGCAGAGGGGGACAGCCACCCAGTGCTGCTAAAGGATGAATGATCTCTTCCGTTCCACCAGGGTAAGTCACTCTTTTCATCACTCCCCCCAACTCCCACACACACAAACCCATCACACATACCTAGGGCCATCACTCACTGCCGGTGCAAGGGACTCTTTCATACACACACACGCCATTGTCCTCATCCTGTCCAAGGGACCACTCACCACCCACACAGGCCAGGCATACTTATCGTCTGGCCCAGCAGGTGTCTTGATACACTCTCCCCATCTCTATATCCATGCAGGACAAACTGGCACACAACAGGAGGGGAAGGTCGCAGACAGGTGGAGGGATGCCGGAAATCAAAGCTCTGATAGAATTCAAAAACAGAGTCATCCAGCTGTCCGCGATGACTGGAACTGGTCCTGTGCTGATGGTGATGTCGGCACTGTTCTACCAAGTGAGGATCCAGCAGTGCACCATCAATCAGACAACCATGCCGTGAGTGATGTGTCCTCTTTCACAGGCCACTGCCATGCACTAATTATCTCCCTTGCTTTTGCAGGCACATCTACCAAACAGCCAACAGATTCAATGGCCCTGGGCCTCCAAACAAGCCCCAAAGAAACCTCTGAAGAGGAATCTGGAGGCACCCTCCCTGAAGTCCCGTCACAGCGCTCACCCACACCCTCCACCAGCGCAGAGATGCACCTGGGTGGGACATAGTTTTAGAGTAGCCTCAGGATCACAACCTGATGAGTACATCGCACTTTCTGATCCATAGCAAGCGGAAACAGGGACTTCCCAGGTCACTGGCACTCAGATGGCTGTTGAAGGCCAGACG
Organism: Carcharodon carcharias; assembly: GCF_017639515.1. Classification (NCBI taxonomy): domain Eukaryota; kingdom Metazoa; phylum Chordata; class Chondrichthyes; order Lamniformes; family Lamnidae; genus Carcharodon; species Carcharodon carcharias. The sequence goes on along the minus strand of NC_054467.1, from coordinate 237,717,082 downwards.
TTGCTAAGTTTGAGTCAGATGATGAGCCTCTTGACTCAGTCATGGAGCTGCAAAGGCAAGCTGGGGAACATCAGGAAGGGATGTCCACTGCACTTTTCAGATTGCAAGGCACGATGGAGAGTCTGCCTTCAGGCTGAAGGGATAGCCCCGGCATTGCAATGCAATGTTGGTGGCGGATTGTGAAATCCCACAGAGGTCACCTGTGGAGCCATGAAAGGAGCCTATGGTATAGAATTTGAGTGCTTCGGTCACTTTCACAGCCACTGGCAGTGGATGCCCTCCATGTGCCCTTGGCTCAAAGTCCTGGAGTAAGTAGCAGATGTGAGTCTTCAGGTCCCTAGACGCGCGCAGTCGTCGGCGACACTCAGTCATCTGCAAGAATGGCAGGCGGCATCTATAGACCCTGGGTGTCGCTAGGCGGCGACCTGCCATGTCTCGCTGTCACCCCTGGGCAGCGTGTGCGGGAGCCCCTGCTGCCCCTTCTTCATGAGGTTGCTGCTCCTGCCTTTGCTCAGCCAGGAGCCTCAGTCGTTCTCTCCTCCATCTTCTACAGTTTCTGTAGGCCATCAGGCATACAGCTAGATCACCAGGATCCATGATCCTGATGTGGTCCTCCTGCAGCATGAAAGAGAGAGAGACATGGTTATCACGGTTGTACATAGCACCTTTCCTGCCCCTTAACGCTTCCCAGAGAGTGCTGGTCACCCCTCGGATGGCCAGGAATTAGTGCGCTGCATGGCTGCCCTGTCAATCTGCGACATGGGGGACACTTGTCCAAACCAGGATGCTGAGATTGGAAGGGGCTGTGAGCGCCTCCAGCAGTGACTGCTACATGGCCAGCGTTGGTGAAGAGATTGTACAACGTGTGCAGCCCAACTGCTCCACGGTCCAATAAAGTGGGTGGTGGACTTGAAGTCTGTGCCAGAAGGGGGTGGGGTGGGGGGTGAGGAATGGAGCACTTGGTGGCCCTTTGGTGCCTCCGTGTTGCTTGACTGGGCGGGCAGGCTAGGAGCCCGACTCCATTCATATCACTGTGGCTGTGCTCGATCTGTCTCAGTTGCAGAGGCACGGTCAGTTTATACAGGTGTCCCTGATGTGGCCACTTCCCTCACTTACTCTGCCCCCATCTAGATTGCCCTGTGCGCAGGATGCAACCAGGGCAGCATTTGACCACCCCCCCCCACCCCGGCTCAGCAGTCACCTCAGAGGCTAGACAGACCCCTGGACAACCCCCCCCCACCCCCCCCCCACCCCCTCCAGCTCCCCCACCCCACCTTCAGCTCCCCCACCCCACCTTCAGCAGTCGCCTCCAGGGCCAGGCACCAGTTTCCCCTGGTGCCCCTGAGGCCTGTATATAACAGGTGAGCTGTGGAGAACGCTGCTACTCACTCACCTCAGCTCCCCCAAAGTGAAGGCCGCCAAGTTCACGTCACCTGCGTGCTGTTGTAAAACACCTCAGTGTGCTTTCCCGCTGACATGGACGGACGATACAGCGGGGTTCCGAGAGCCTGGCGGGTGGCCTTTTATTATATGCTGCTGTATTACATTTAGCCCCCCGCCGACCGATGGCGGGAAACGCGGCCCACTGTCGGCGGGCTGAGTACGATAGCTGCCTTCACGCCATCGTGAAACAGTTCACACCATGTTTTCCGCGCACATCACCCATCGTGCGCTCAGCAAATTCCACCCAAGGAGGCTGCAAGGGGATATAGGTAGGTTAAGTGAATGGGCAAAGATCTGGCAAATGGAATATAATGTGGGCAAATGTGAAATTGTCCAGTTGGCAGGGATAATAAAAAAGAAGCATAACCTCCCTCAATTCCTTATCAGCAGCAGAATTGTACTCAACCTGTAAACTCATTGTCCAGCATATCCCCCACTCTACCATTACCACCAAGCCAAGGGATCAATCCTGATTCAATGAAGAGTGCAGGAGGACATGCCAGGAGCAGCACCAGGCATACCTAAAAATGAGGAGTCAACCTGGTGAAGCTATAACACAAGACTACCTGTGTGCCAAACAGCACAAACAGCAAGCGATGACAGAGCCATGTTGTTCCAGTACAGCTACAACACTGACGTCTACCCAGCTGTGTGGAAAATTGCCCAGGTATGTCCTGTACACAAAAAATCAGGACAAATGCAACCCGGCCAATTACCGCCCCATCAGTCTATCCTTGATCATCAGTAAAATAATGGAAGGGATCATCAACAGTGATATCAAGCGGCACTTGCTTAGCAATAACCTGATCACTGATACTCAGTTTGGTATCCACCAGGGGTCACTCAGCTTCTGACCTCATTACAGCTTTGGTTCAAACATGGACTAAAGAGCTGAACTCCAGAGTTGAGGTGAGAGTGACTGCCCTTGACATCAAGGCCACATTTGACCAAGTGTGGCATCAAGGAGCCCTAGCAAACAGGAGTCAATGGGAATCAGGGGGAAAATTTTCCACTGATTGGGGTTATACCTAGCACAAAGGAAGATGTTGTGGTTGTTGGAATTCAATCATCTCAGTTCCAGTACATCACTGTAGGAGTTCCTCAGGGTAGTATCCTCGGACCAAATATCTTCCACTGTTTCATCAATGACCTTCCTTCCATCATACTGTCAGAAGTGGGAATGTTCGCTGATGCACAATGTTCAGCACCATTCGTGACTCCACAGATACTGAAACAGTCCATGTCCAAATGCAGCAAGACCTGGACAATATCCAGGCTTGGGCTGACACGTGGCAAGTAACATTCATGCCACACAAGTGTCAGGCAATGACCATCTCCAACAAGAGAGAATATAACCATCACCTCTTGACGTTCAATGGCATTTACCATCACTGAATCCCCCCCTATCAACATCCTTGGGGTTACCTTTGACCAGAAACTGAACTGGACTAGCTATATAAATATTGTGGCTACAGGAGCAGGTCAGAGGCTAGGAATCCTGTGACGAGTAACTCACCTCCCAACTTTCCAAGGCACAAGTGAGTAGTATGATGGAGTACTCTGCTTGCCTGGATAAATGCAGCTCCAACAACACTTAAGAAGCTTGACATCATCCAGGACAAAGCAGCCTGCTTGACTGGCACCCTGTCGTCAAACATTCACTTCCTCCACCACTGACACAGTAGCAGCAGTGTGTACTTTCTACAGGATGCACTGCAGAACCTCACTAAGGCCTCAGGCAGCATCTTCCAAACCCATGACTGCCACCATCTAGAAGGACAAGGGCTCCAGATAGATGGGAACACCACCACCCACAAGTTCCCTTCCAAGCCACTCACCATCCTGACTTGGAAATATATCACTGTTCCTTTACTGCCGCTGGGTCAAAACCCTGGACCTCCCTCCCTAAAAGAGCTGTGGGTGTACTCAAACCACAGGAACTGCAGTGGTTCAAAAAGGCAGCTCATCACCACCTTCTCAAGGGAAATTAGAGATGGGCAATTAATGCTGGCCCAGCCATTGCTGCCCACATCCTCTAAATGAATTTTTAAAAAAAGTTATAACAGGGCATTAGTGAGACCACATCTGGAGTACTGTGTACAGTGTTGGTCTCCTTTTTAAAGGAAGGATGTAAATGCATTGGAAGCAGTTCGAATAAAGTTTATTCGACCAATACTTGGAATGGGTGGGTTGTTTAATGAGAAAATGTTGGACAGGCTAGGCTTGTGTCTGCTGGAGTTTAGAAGAGTGAGAGGTGACTTGATTGAAACATATAAGATCCTGAGGGGTCTTGACAGGGTGGATGTGAAGAGGATGTTTCCTCTTGTGGGAAAATCTAGAACTGGGGGTCACTTTAAAAGTAAAAGGTTGCCCATTTAGGACAGAGGTGAGGAGAAATTCACCCTCTCAGAGGGTTGGGAGTCTTTGGAACTCTCTTCCTCAAAAGGTAGTGGAAGCAGAGTCTTTGAATATTTTTAAGGCAGAGCTAGATAGATTCTTTATAAGCAAGGACATTAAAGGCTATCAGGGTTAGGCAGGAATGTGCTGTTGAAGTTCCAATCAGAACAGCCATGACCTTATCGAATGGGGAGCAGGCTCAAGGGACCAAGTGGCTGATTCCTGCTCTTAATTCGCATGTTTATAAATTCTTCAGTCTAGCCACGATGGTTGATTTCCTTAATTCCTTAATTAGGGAGGGAAGGGTAAACCATCCCGATAACTATCCGGTGACTCCTGCTGGAAAATCCACAATGTATGGGTGTTGATGAGGCCAGGTTTGAGCTCATTTCCAGTTCCTCCTCCAGACTGACACTTAACATGAAGGCTGACAGCTTTTGAGCGGGGTTATGAGGTGCTGGAACCGTACCCCAGTATGACTCAGTGACTCTTGGGGAGGAGGGGAGAAAAGGGCAGGAAGTTGCGAGGGAGGAGGTGGAGAAATATTGCAAAGATCATTTTTTGCTGAGAAATGGAGGCCTGTTGAAGTATAGGCATTACAAGGTGATTGTAATGTCCCATGTCAAGCAAAATTGTGAAACCCCCCCCCATGAAAATTCACTCCCACAACACAGTCCCACTCGATGGGAGCTGGGAGCTTAGCTGCAGATTCTTCAATCTCTTTGAAAAGAGATTCTTGTGTTGACTCAAGGCAAGTATATCTCTTTCTTTGGACATATGATTACTCTGACCACTCAAACAAAGCAACTTTCCATTTTCCTATTAACTCCTTGAGCACAGCCAGAAGCTATGGTGAACTTCTCCCCTAATTATGTTTCATCTGTTTTGTCCATATTGCTCAGGGTCTGGTAAGTGGAGACTGCAGCAAATGGAGCTGCTAAACCTGTTTACTTGTTGGCCTTTGAGCAGCTGGATCACCTCCTATTTTTAGATTGTCTTCTGAGGATTTCACCACGAAAGGAAGTGTACGATGTCTGAGAGTTAACACTGTAAATCTAATGTGCCATGGAATGTTTTAGAAATTCAACATTTATTTTGAAAGCAAAGATGAAAGTTCTTGTTTCTAATTTTAGCCTATGAACTGTATTGAAATACACATTCTCTCAGTGTAATAATATTCAGGATCAGGGTTTGCTGCACAATTTAGAATGTCATTATTATAAGTCTACGATTGTTGTGTCAGACTAACGTGTGGTCCCTTCCTGCTGCTATGGATACAATAAAGGGAAAGGATCAAGCTCAGTTATGATGCCCTCCCATGTTTGAAGAGCCTGCCAACACACTGGCAGCAGTGTGTACCATCTGCAAGATGCACTGCAGCAACTCACCAAGGCTCCTTCGAGGGCAGAAGATTCAGCCCATTGACTTCAGAAACAGGACATACAACATCCAGCCATTGTGATGCCACCTGTCATGCTACTACCCGAGATGAATTTGCATTCTTCAAGGTAGACACTATCATTGCTCCCTCTAGGGAGGGATGGGTAAACCATCCTGATTTTTTTTTTTCATTATTTGTTCATAGGATGTGGGCATCATTGGCTAGGCAGCATTTATTGCCCATCCCCAATTCCCCTTGTTCAGAGGGGCGTTTTAAGAGTCAATCACTTTGCTGTGCGTCTGGAGTCACATGTAGGCCAGACCAGGTAAGGAAGGCAGATTTCCTTCCTTTCCTTAGGGCATTAGTGAACCAGATGGGTTTTTACAACAATCAACAGTGGTTTCATGGTCATCGTCATTTTAATTCCAGATTTTTTATTGAATTCAAATTTCACCATTTGCCGTAGTGGGATTCAAACCCAGGTCCCCAAAGCATTACCCTGGGTCTCTGGATTACTAGTCCAGTGACAATACCACTATGCTACTGCCTCCCCGGTGACCCCTGCTGGAAAATGCACACAATGTATGGGTGTTGGTGAGGGCAGGTTTGACCTCAATTCCAATCCCTCCCCCAAGGCAAAGGCAGCAGATACATGGGAACACCATCTCCTGCAAGTTCCCCTCCAAGCCACACACCATCCTGACATGGAACTATGGGCTGGATCTTCACGAAGTCGAGGCGGCTCTGTAGACCTTTAAAAATGGTGGCCGGGACCCGATTGCAGGATTCCCAGCACCGCTAATTTTCACTAGCATGGGATGAAGTCCCAACCTGGCTGACTCCATAGCAGGAATAGGCATGTTCTAGTCCCCCGTTATTTTTGAGGAGCTGGGTCACCTTTTCAAGAAATCATGGCTCACAGCCCCTCTGATGATCCAGACCGTGGTCTGGATGAGGGAACTTGGTGAAACATAAGTTCAAAAAGTCTTACCCATGCCCCCTTGCCAACTTATTCCACTCCACACAACCCCCAAGGATCCTACTCCCCTCCATGCAAACCTGTGTCACTCCATTCAGCCTCCATAGCCCCTCATACCCTCCATGCCAAGCCAAGGCACTTACATGTCATTCACCCAGTATATACTCACTACAAAACCACTGAACCCTATATGAACAATAACGTGTGTGGCAAAGCATTAAAAAAGTCATTCATTCATAACTTTGTACTTTCTTAAAAAGGTGCTTTTAAATCGACACTACATGAGTGTCAATGATCCAGATCTTTAAAGTTTCAGTAGCAGAAACTGTAAGCACTTGACACCTCTCTATCTTTTGTAAATAGACATTGTGCAATTGACAGAATAGACCACAAGCAAAGAACTGCCAACAAGCAATATTTTCCCTAAGACTGCATAATGAGATTTGGCTGAGAGCCCAGACTTCCATTGTTCTGTTGAAACATCAATGCCCAAAGAGAAAACATTAATTGATTGGTATGGCAGGTGTGAGGGGACATGGGGGGAGCTGGGTGGAGGGGCAGAGGTTAGCATGGAGGGTATGAGGGGTTGTGGGGAAGTAGATGGGGCATGAGTGAAATGATTTGGTATGGATTTTCCACAGGGAGTGCGAGGGGTTTGAGGGATAAGGGCTGGAGGGCTGTTTTTTGTTTTACTGTTATTATTACAACTGGGACAAAGTCCCAGGACACTGGGGAGGGGGTGGCAGCAGGAGGGTTTAAAAAGCCCACCTTGGCACTCGGCAACCCCTGTGGCTGTCTCCAAACTCTTTCCTGGGGCAGTGGGGATGTTCACTGATGACTGCACAATGTTCAGCACTATTCGCAACTCCTCAGATACTGAAGCAATGTCCAAATGCAGCAAGACTTGGACAATATTCACTTTGGACTGATAAGTGGCAAGTAACATTCATGCCAGGCAATGACCATCTCCAACATAAGAGAATCAAACCATCTCCCCTTGACATTCAAAGGCACTACCATCACTGAATTCCCCCACTATCAACATCCTGGAGGTTACTATGGACCAGAAACTGAACTGGACTAGCCATATAAATACTTTGGCTACAAGAGCGGTCAGAAACTAGGAATCCTGTAGCGAGTAACTCACCTCCTGACTCCCCAAAGCCTGTCCACCATCTACAAGACACAGGTCAAGAGTGTGGATACCTGGATGAGTGCAGCTCCAACAACACTCGAGAAGCTTGACAGCATCCAGGACAAAGCAGCCCTCTTGATTGGCACCACATCTACATTCGCTCTACCATCGATGCACATTGACAGCAGTGTGTACCATCTACAAGATGCACTGCAAGAACTCACCAAGGCTCCTTAGGCAGCACCTTCCAAACTCATCTAGAAGGACAAGGGCAGCATATTGATGGGAACACCACCACCTGGATATTCCACTCCAAGCCACTCACCACCTTGACTTGGAAATACATTGCTGATCTTTCAGCTGGTTAAAATCCTGGAACTCCCTCCCTAAAAGCACTGTGGGTGTACCTACATCACATGGACTGCAGCGGTTCAAGAAGGCAGCTCTCCACCAGCTTCCCAAAGGTAATTAGGGATGGGCAATAAATAAACAGGCACACCCTGTAAATGAATAATAATAAAAATGAATTGCGGTTTCATTCACCAATTCTAATCAGAAATTTAAGCTGTAGAGGATATTAGAAGATTTTCTGTAAATCCTGGGTGTTGCACTACCAACAGAGACCCACTGAGCCTATCCAATACAGAGGAAGTGAAGGAGCAACAAAGGATGACTCAAAAGTGCAAAGGTCACACTCACTTAATATGACTTCATCAACAATGTAGAATTCCAGCTGGCAAATGAGTTATTAACTGTGAAAAGACATTTTTACTACCGACTTGTACCAAATTTAGTGAAAGGAAGGGAGATAAGGTCACTTAGCATCGGACATTTCTAGTTGAGGTGCAGAAAGTAAAACTTCTTGGCAGTTTGTGGTTCTGGTGGAGATGGTGGAACCCAAGGTGATTCCCTGGCAACTTGGCAGGAATGAGAAAACTCTGCGGAAGAACATTCATTAATAATTACTGGGCAGTTCAAAAGAAAGGCCTGCATTTATATAGCGCTTTAAACAACCTCCGGCTGTTACAAAGTGCCTTACATCTAATGAAGCACAAGTGTTGTAAATTGTGTAGCCAGTTTGCACACACGGGGGAGTTTTATAGGGGCAATGGGGCTCTGGCCACCAGCTGCAGAGCCGCCAAGAGACCTACACTGCCTCCTCCAGGAAGGCCCGCTGGTGTTAAGTGCCAATCAGGTAGTTGGAAGGTCACCAGCAGCTGTTCCATGGCATTAGGACCCCTGGCGGGGTGGGGGGGAGGTCCTGCCCACTGGGAGCCGCTGGCCCCTGATTGGCTGGTGGCTGTATTGAACAGCAGAGCCACAGGGGAATTGGTGGCTGCTGCTGGAATGACACCCACTGGTGCCCCTGGTTCGCGGACCAACCCAGGCCAGAGGTAAGTGATAGTGGGAGGGGTTTCACAGGTTGGGGGTCACGGGGGAGAAGGGAGATGTAGTGACATTCGGCAGCAAGAGCAGGTGGACGGGCGGGCGGGGAGGATTGCTCTCAGTGGGCCCCACCCCTTCTACCTGTATCTCTCGGTCAGGTACTGTGTCTTCGAATGAAGCTTCCCCCAAAACCAACACAAGTAACCCCACACAGGCTTGCCCATCATGTTCTCTGTGTGGTGACAGCAACCCCCCACCCCTGCTGGGCAAGAAGAAGCCCGTGAGTGGGCATTAATTTCGTACTTAAAGGCCTCAGTTGCTCAACTGGTGTTGGGGTGAGAAGGCTATGCACAGACTGAATCAGGGTGGAGGCAGGAAGCTGGTGGGGGGGGGGACTCCACCCAAATAAATGCCTGCACACACCACCAAAGTCGCCACAGGGGAAACATAAAATACTGCCCTGAAGATCCCACAAATAGCAATTTGATGGTCCCCAAAAAACCTGTTTTAATGATGTTGGCTGAGAGAAAAATATTGGTCAGGACGCCAAGGAGAATTCCCCCACTCTTCTTCAAAAGAGTGCCGTGGGATCTTTTAAGTCCACCTGAGAAGCCAGACTGGGTTTAATGTTTCATTTGAAAAGTGGCAACTCCCCGGCACTGCACTGTAATGTCAGCCTCGATTTTTGTGCTCAAGTAGCTAGACTGGGATATGAACCCACAGCTTTATGACTGGGACAAGCGTGCTGCAACTGTCACAGATAACACCCAGGTTAAAAGGCAAACAAACACCAATCTCACTCTGCCACATTATTCTTTGCCTTCATAAAAAAGAACATTCTGTTAAACTGGAACACATTTGACTACAATGCAATATGCAGCAGTTGATTATGTCAGTTAAATGACAGGTTGAACCTCATCGCCACGTTTAAGTCACTAAACCAAACTATAGCGAAATTTAGATTACATTATTTGTCAAAAGAGCAGACACATCACACACTGAAGCCTCGGGCCTTATGTCGGGGTTTACTGTGGCATCAGAAAGTATTTTCTAATGGAAAAGAGCCACAGTCTTTCTTTGAACCAATAGGCATTTCTCAGGGTATGTTTTGTTTCAATTAAAATACAGATTGTTCTATAACCGATTGTCTTGCTGCAGCTTCCTCTCCCTTACCATGTGGAACAAAATAATCTGAGGCCTCCATGTGGAGACTGGTGGGGGACAATTTAATTTTGCCTGCTGGTAAAACCAGATGCTCTGTACCCGGTCAGAAAGGTAGAATGTCCTTTACACGGACAGTGATACTGCCTGCTTTGCTTACGGATAGGTTTGATGTGAGGGGTGACCCGAAAGAGGTCTTTAAGATTAAGCAAGGAGAGTAGACTTTGCCCTAGTCTCAGTTCATCTGCTGCTGAAACCCTCATCCATGCTATCATGACCTCTCGACTTGACTACTCCATCGCAATCCTGGCTAGTCTCCCATATTCTAGCCTCCATGAGCTTGAGGTCATCCAAAACACTGCTGCCCGTGTCTTAACTCGCAGTAAGTCCTGTCCCCCTATCGCCCCTGTTCTCACTGACCTCATCTTGATTTTAAAATCCTTGTCCTTGTTTTAAAATCCTTCCATGGCCTTACCCCTCTCTATCTTTGTAATCTCCTCCAGCCCCAGAACGTTCCGAGATATCTGCGTTTCTCTAATTCTGGCCATGTGTGCATTCCCAATTATAATCGCTCCACCATTGGTGGCCGTGCCTTCAGTTGCCGAGGCCCTGAGCTTTGGAATTCCCTCCTTCACCCAGAGATGGTGAGAATATGAAATTTGCTGCCAAAAGGAGCAGTTGAGGGAAATCACTTGAATCTATGTAAGGAGAAGCTAGATAAAGACATGAGGGTGAAAGCAATAGAAGGTTATACTGAGAGGGGTCGATGAAGTAGGGTGGGATGAGGTTCTCGCAGAACATTTACAATGCCATAGACTAGTTGGGGTCGAATGGCCTGTCCCTGTTCTGTACTTTCTATGAAATTATGTGTGAAGATGTTTCTTCCAAAGAAATAGCTGCAAACCTCCTTGGATGTTGTAAGGATTTGTTGGTCGCCAAAATTAGCCATTACTCCTGCCATTGCTTCAGCAGGAGTCAGTTAGCTCTGAATGATGCCATGAGTGGTCTGTCTGGGCCCCACCTTATGCCAAAATTTCCTCGATGTCCAGTTGGATGCTGGGCTGTGACCCAAACTTAACTATCATCTTAAGGCTGGAGTTGTCACATAGGAATTTAGCAACGGAGGAGCTGGAGTAGGTGATTCAGCCCCTCGTGTCCGCTCTGCCATTCAATTAGACTATGGCTGAGCCGTATCTCGGCTCCATTTACCCAACATGGTCCCTTAACCCTTAGTACATTTACCTAACAATCAAACTCTACCAACTTAAGTTTTCAAAATTTCAATTGATCTTGCTCCAACAGAGAATTCCTAAATCTCTCGAGTCAACAAAAAAATCCATGCATTTTTCAAGCCTACGCAAAGACTATAAACAGTTTCAGTGTCATAGCAATTAAGCAAATAGCTCCAATTCCAACTGATTACAACAGTTTATGTGCAGACCCACTGCTATTACACCTGGAACTCAAAGCATTTTGGTTCCTTCTCTCTCCACCTAGTTTTGTGCAGTCCAGCCAGTATTTCTTTTTAAAAGACTGATTAATTACTTGGACGCATGCTGAAAGGTCAATCCCAGTTACCCTCATCTGTGTATACTTTAACTCCAGTATGTCAACAGAACTGAAGTGCCAGCAAAGATTAATCCCTTCGCTCCTATTTGGCACCCTTGACTCCATTTAGACATTTCCTTTCTTTTTCCAATTAAGCAGCCGTTATCATGTTCCGGGCTTCTCTCCCTCACAGTCACGTACGCTAAGATAGTAAGGGTGAATTTACCACTCGTGCTTTCACTGAGTGGCTTGAATGGAGGGTGGCTTGGCACTGCTTTCCCAAGCTTCCGTTCCCTGGGTTGCTGATGCTGGGCTGGATTTTCATCTTCGAGGCGGATAGCAAGAGTTGGGAAATTCCCCACTCAGCCTCTCTGCCTCAGTGGGGGTGAGGGGAAGTGCCAGGAAAACCAGGATTTTCATTCCGGGGTGTGCGGGTGTGGGCTGGAGTTGAGCCGTAACATTGGGAAAATGTTCAGGGCAGCCAGAGGGGCTGTCGGGTGCTGAGGCAGGCTGTTTTAAAGGCAACCCTTGGTGCTGTGGGACTTTGTCCTAGTTACTAAACAAAAAGTAAGGGCATCTATCGTCCTCACCCATAACACCCTCTCACACTGCACACACTCCACATATGAACATATGAATTAGGAGCAAGAGTAGGCCATTCGGCCCCTCGAGCCTCCTCTGCCATTCAATGAAGTGATGGCTGACCTGACTCTAACCTCAACCCCACATTCCTGCCTATTCCCGATAACCTTTCACCCCCTTGTTAATCAAGAATCCATCTAGCACTGCCTTAAAAATATACAAAGACTCTACTTCCACTGCCTTTTGAGAAACAGAGTTCCAAAGACTCACGACCCTTTAAGAGAAAAAAATTTCCCCTCACCTCGGTCTTAAATGAGCGACCCCTTATTTTTAAACAGTGGCCCCTAGTCCTAGATTCTGCAACAAGAGGAAACATCCTCTCCACATCCATCCTGTCAAGATCCCTCAGTATCTTATATGTTTCATTCAAGTCACCTCTTACTCTTGTATAGAACCTTGGTTAGGCCACACTTGGAATATTGCGTGCAATTCTGGTCACCACATTACCAGAAGGATATGGAGGCATTGGAGAGGGTGCAGAGGAGGTTTACCAGGATGCTGCCTGGTCTGGAGATTATTAGCTATGAGGAGAGATTGGAGAAGCTCGGATTGTTCTCATTAGAGCAACGGAGATTGAGGGGCGACTTGATAGAAGTTTACAAAATTATGAGTGGCATGGACAGAGTAGATAGTCAGAAGCTTTTTCCCAGGGTGGAAGAGTCAGTTACTAGGGGACATAGATTTAAGGTGAGAGGAGAAAATTATAAAGGTGATGTGCAGGGCAAGTTTTTTACGCAGAGGGTAGTGAGTGTCTGGAATTCGCTGCCAGAGGAGGTGGTGGAAGCAGGTATGATAGTGGTGTTTAAGAGGCAGCTTGACAAATACATGAATAGAGGGATATTGACCCCGGAAGTGCAAAATGTTTTAGTTGACAGGTAATATGATCAGCGCAGGCTTGGAGAGCTGAAGGGCCTGTTCCTGTGCTGTACTTTGTTCTTTGTAAACTCCAGTGGATACAAGCCTAGGCTGTCCAACCATTCCTCATAAGACAACCCACCCATTCCTGGTATGAGTCTAGTATACCTTCTCCGAACTGCTTCTAAAGCATTTACATCTTCCCTTAAATAAGGAGACCAGCACTGTACACAATACTCCAGATGTGGTCTCACCAATGCCCTGTACAATGAAGCATAACCTCCCTACTTTTGTAATCAACTCCTTTCGCAATAAACAATAACATTCTATTAGCTTTCCTAATTACCTGCTGTACCCGCATATTAACACTTTGTGATTCATGCATGAGGGCACCCAGATCCCCCTGAATCTCAGAGCTCTGCAATCTCTCACCATTTAGATAATAAGCTTTTTAATTCATCCAGCCAAAATGCACAATTTTACATTTGCCCAGATCTTTGCCCACTCACTTAACCTACCTATGTCCTTTTGTAGCCTTATGTCCTCTTCATGATTCACTTATCTTTGTGTCGTCGGCAAACTTAGCAACCATTCCTTCAGTCACTTCATCCAAGTCAATTATATAAATTGTAAAAGGTTTTGAGGCCCCATCACTCATCACATCCTGCCAGCCAGAAAAAGACCCACTGCTTCCTGTTAGCTGGCCAACCTTCTATCCATGCCAATAAGTTAGTCCCTACACCATAAGCTTTTACTTTCCTCATCGAATGCCTTTGAGACTGCAAAGGTCTGGGAAAAGAAACATAAGTACAGATTATTAGTTGTCTACCACTTCTCTTGGTGGGGTGGGGGATATGGTACATATCTTGGCCCACACCTGCAAAGGGGCCATTTGAAGATCAGCTTAGTGACCCAAGGTTTTTGTTTCTTTCATGGGATGTGGGCACCACTGACAAGGCCAGCATTTGTTGCCCAAACCTAATTGCCCTTGAACAGAGGGCATTTAAGAGTCAACCACATTGCTTTGGTCTGGAATCACATGTAGGCCAGACCTGATAAGGATGGCAGATTTCCTTCCCTAAAGGGCATTAGCGAAGCAGATGGGTTTTTACAACAATGATAGTTGGTCATCATTACTGAGACCAGCTTTCAATTCCAGATTTATTAATTGAATTTAAATTCCACCAGCTACCATGGTGAGGTTTGAAGCCATGTCCCCAAAGCATTAGCCTGGGGTCTCTGGATTACTTGTCTGGTGACATTACTACTATGCCACCATCTGCCCTGAAGGGTTGGGGCAGCCAAGAGACTTCCCAAGGTGGCCCTCATTACCGAGGTTAAAAACTCTCCATTTCCCCTCACCCCTATTAGGAGGTGGACCCCAGATAAGTTGAGGCAAGTAAATCCACTCTTATCTTTGCCTAACATCATTTTTAAGCAGAGTTTTCCACAATGTTGCTTTCCTTCGGTTAACTGACCTAAGGTTTTGAAAGTTAGGACGGGGGAGTGGGAGGGGGAGGAGTCGCCAGGAGTCCACCAATAATGCTACTGGACTGTTGTAGGTGTGTCAAAATTGGCACGGCATCCCCGAGTGTGTCAGAACCGACATAGGGCATGTTAGCATTGGCAGGGAGTGCCAGCCAGCATGTCCTCATTTGCTCATGATTTTTCTTCTCCTTTGGAAAGTGTAGCTACCGAGCTTATGAAATATGTGTGAGAGAGAACACACTACATTTTTTTTAAAGAAAAATAGTGATTTTTTTTAAGATGTTGTGCAAGAACAGTTTTACACATTCAGGGGAAATGGTAACATATTTGTCTTTTGAACAATGGATATTCAAGGGTGAAAATGTATATATTAGGGTGACACTGTATTCTGCTTTGAGAATGCAGAGATTAAAGGCTTCATTGTTTAAAGGGAACAGAGTGTTTTGAATGCTGAATATTGAATGTAAAAGGAGCTGTTTAAGGACAGCGGTTGGTCACAATGTTGCCGCTTGGATAATGTATCAACATAAAAGTTTACTGTTTAACAGGCATTACATCTGCAGAAAGTAATGAAAGAGGGTGAGTTTTTTTAAAATAAGAAAGCCTGTTCTGAGGTGGCATTGTGAGATCATTCCTGAAAATGAAAGTATACAAGTATGAAATTATGGCGTGGTACTAATTTACTGAAGGAGGTCTTGTGCTGATGTGGGTAGCATTGCTTCCTGTGAACGAAAAGCTCCAGGTTCGATTCCCACCCCAGGACATCATGGCCAATGGGGGCGCAATCATAAAGTGGCCAAACAGGTTGAGTATCAACTTGTAAATCCTTCCAACCTGTGACAACATTAAGCAGTAAGAATGGGAGAGGATCCTGGTCAGCCATGTCATGGAAAGAAGGCCTCTGCCATCATTATTCATGGAATCAGAAGGCCTCTGCCATCATTATTCATAGCTCCAGACTACACGTTGCCATGGCAACTCAGACTCTAAGTAAACTGTAATGCACCATCACCACCACTAACAAACAGATGTGTAACAAGATAAAAACAAAAAAACTGCGGATGCTGGAAATCCAAAACAAAAACAGAATTACCTGGAAAAACTCAGCAGGTCTGGCAGCATCGGCGGAGAAGAAAAGAGTTGACGTTTCGAGTCCTCATAGTTCTGTCGAAGGGTCATGAGGACTCGAAACGTCAACTCTTTTCTTCTCCGCCGATGCTGCCAGACCTGCTGAGTTTTTCCAGGTAATTCTGTTTTTGATGTGTAACAAGGGTCATCTCAAGTTTCTGTTTTGGTTAATGTTTTTAATCCGTTTCAAATATATGATTTAGCATTTTCTCCAAAATGGCAAATAGGAGGAAAATGAGACGAACAAGATTGGATCAGCATGAACATGGGAACAGGAGCAGGCCATTCAGCCCCTCAAATCTGTTACTCCAGTCCATTGGCTAATTAGTACGGTTTCACGCAGGACTCCAGAAATAGCACCATGCAGTAGGTAAATTTCCTTTTAGAGATTCTGTTGCGTTAAACGAATAGATAAAAGGAGAATAAATGCTGAGAGTAGTGCCACAGAGCTGAAAAATGGAAGTGGGGCGTTGGTGGAGATGGTCAACTGCGTCAAAGGCTGAAGACAGGCATTTATACAGCAGTGTTGTGATATTAAGTTGTATTCTGCTGCTCACCATTGCCCTTACTCCAGGCTCCTTCTTGTTTCTTTCTCATCTCCCTTCTTTGCCCTGCTTGAGCTTATCCTTCCCATGAGACCACCTCCTTCTCCCGCTTCCCAATTCCTACTAAACTGCTGACCACCCAACTCCTCTCCTGGCCCCTGAGGTCGATGATATTTGATCGTTTCTTTTCCTCTGGTGCTATCCTGCTCCTTTTCGAAACCTCCCTCCCCCACCCTCGCCACCAAAATAAAAATCTGTCCTCAAACCTTTTGTTGTCGCCAGTCACCAAATCCCTTTCCTCTCAAGTCTTCGAAGCTGTTCTCAACCCTCAGATCAGTGGCCATCCCTGCTGAAACAGCCTTCTAATCAGAGTTCGGCACAACAAAACAGCCCCAGGTAAAATCCCGACTTAGATTCCCTGTGGGTATGAAGCACTCTTCTTGCTCAGCCTGTCTTCAGCCTTTGACACAGTTGACCACACCATCCTCCACCAACACCCCACTTCCAGTTTTCAGCTCTGTGGCACTACTCTCAGCATTTATTCTCCTTTTATCTATCCATTTAACGCAACAGAATCTCTGAAAAGAAATTTACCTACTGCATGGTGCTATTTCTGGAGTCCTGCATGAACCCGTACTAATTAGCCAATGGACTGGAGTAACAGATTCGAGAGGCTGAATGGCCTGCTCCTGTTCCCATGTTCATGCTGATCCAATCTTGTTCGTCTCATTTTCCTCATTCGCAAGGTGCATCAAAGACACGGAGTCAATTTCTACATGAATGCTGATGATGCCCAGCTCTACCTCTCCACCAACTCTAAATCCCTCTGCTTTTAAGGCTGCGGGCCAGATTTTCGCGACTGAGGCAGATAGCTCAAATCGGAAATTTCCCAACTCGGCAGACTGGCCCTGAAGACTCAACTTTTGCTCCAAAGACTGGGGCAGGACAGAGTCAGGCCCAGCAATCCCAGAACCAGATCCTTAGGTGGCCATGTGGGCAGACAAGTGCTGAGAAGAGCTGGTTGGAGCAGCTGCCTTGGATCTCTGGGGCTTCATTCCAGTTGTTCAGACGCTGTTAGGCTTTCTAGCTCCCACCCCACACACCACCCACCCCCCCATCTCCCCATTCTACCCACTATGGCCCTTACTAACCTCCATGCCCCCACCCCACATGGACCCTCATACCCCCAAGCCAGCTCCATAACCATTCACCCAATATCCACCATGGATATTGGAGCCAGGAGGTGGTGAAATAATGGTGGATGCTGGAAACCTGACATACAAACTGAAAGTGCTGGAAATACTCAGCAGGTCCATCAGCATCTCTAGCGCGACAACAGAGTAAACGCTTTTTGAGTCATTCTGAAGAAGAGTCATATTCAGCTTGAAACATTAACTCTGTTTCTGCCTCTTCACAGATGCTGCCAGATTTGCTGAACATTTCCAGCACTTTCTGTTCCTATAGTACAAATGGTTAATCGGGATTCCCCAGTGAAGTCACCCATGAGCCTTTCAGCTGCAATAACCTTTGTTTCTGATTCATGTTGAACTTAGCAGTCCATGAGCGCAGGCAGACCAGGTGGGCGGGTGCAGTCGAAGGTCAGATTTAAAATAAAATGCCATTTGGCTTCTTAATGCACACATGAAATCTGAAATGCTATTTATAAGAGAACAAAAAGTACAGCTCTTGGCTCCAGCTCTGCAGAATGATAACCTTTTCCAACTACAGTATGTGATTGCAATTGCAAACAAAAAGCTAATACTATATCAGATGGCTAAATGCAGCAGGGTGAGTGTGAGCGGGCAATCAAATACAAATCTCCATTAAACCCATGGCTTGGGTCCTGATATTTGCTGTATGACAAATGGATGAACATCCTATTATTATGCTTATGACTAATGCATCCATATAGTGAAACACATATATGTCTCTGGGAAGTATCTACACAAACAAACTGGGCAGTTTGCAATTCGCCTGTTTTAGATTTCCCAATCCAGTATTCCAAAATCCGAGAAAAGGCTATATTCCAATGGTGTCTCACTTATAATGGTCAAAGTGAATTCCATCCAGAAGTGACCCTGTTAAAGCTTTTCAACTTAAGTAGGCCTTGCTAAGGCAAAGTTAGGGGATTTAATGGACAGGGATTGTCTTTTCCTCCACTTGAAAAAAGATCTTCAGTTAATGAGCTCATCCTCATGGTTTCTGCTTTTACTAAATCCAGAACTAGGCTAGAGCAGGATGGAGGGTAAAGCACAGATGGTATCAAGGCTGGAGCTCTTTGTTGATGATGGACAATGAAAGCCTCAATTATCAGTGCTTCCATGCAATGAGACTGGGGAATCAGTAGAGAAAAAAAATGGGCTTGTATTTTCAAAATCAGACCTTAGGAGTGCAGTTTAGCTATTTGGAATTTATTCAACACAGGATAATCTAATCCACACCTTGTTCCCGTGATGATTCCACATCACCCACAGGCCACTGAGTTATACCTGAATGAGCAACCCAGTCAAATCAATAGGTTGCTTAATTTGTAAGGCAAGTTTTATTTTATTCACTCATAGGATGTGGGTGCATTGGCTAGGCCAGGGTTTATTGCCCATCCCTCACTGCCCTTGAGAAGGTGGTGGTGAGCTGCCTTCTTGAACCGCTGGACTGCCCATGTGGTGTAGGTACACCCACAGTGTTTTTCCCCTTAACTCAAGTCTTGAATGAGCAGTAGATGGGGACCAATCCGATTTTATTTTACTCGTGACTGAACACAGAGAGGAAGCTGCTCCTAAAGGTTTAGGCTGTGACCCAGTGCTTCGACAAGATTGTTCCCAGGGAGTAGCCTGGCCGAATAAAAGCCACAGCAGATTTATTTCTCGTCGACAGAGCTTCTGGTTTCCAAGATAATTCTTCATGAGCATTTAAATATATCTGTGATCCCTTCGAAAGCCCAGTTGGGTTATTTTTTTTGCTTTCTTTTTAAATCCTTTTCACACCTAAGAATGTGCAGGATAGAGAGAGTCCGTTCGACTCCAGTTTACCATCTCAAAGTTTGAAAATACACTGCTCAGTCCCTTACACACACACACACGCGCACACGTTTTCTCGGCCTTGTAGCTGCTCAATTTCCTCTTGAATCCACCTCTGTTGCTTTCCTGGACAGTCTGTTCTGTAGATCCACCACCCTGAGTATAAGATAGTTCAATCTGAACTCTTCACTTACCATCTCCTGAGTTAAACTTGTTGCTCCATTGTTGTTTGTCATATGGTTCCATATGCCTATGCCCCCTAAATCTTCACAACCTCACTGAAATCTTTGCTGAGCTTTATCTCCTGTGTATGTATTCCCAGACTTTCCCCAGACTTTCCTACTAATTTAATTGCCCTTCACTGGACCCTTTGTAGTGCCAGGAAACCCAAACTGTAATACAGGTACCAGGCTTGTACA